>NC_134419.1:22880362-23199029 GCF_030867145.1 Opisthocomus hoazin
GTTTTTCCCCCATAAATTACACATTAATAGTACTTTAAAAGTGGGGGTTTTTTTTCTTTTTAAATGAACGTTTTAACAGAGGAGAAAACAGATTTTGTATCCTAAGTGGCTTTTTTTTGAGAAAGTAAGTTTTCAGCACTGCTTTAGAAATACAAAGGAAATGATAGCTTTTGAGGTGCAGATGTAGAGGATGTTGTTTATATTATCAATTACTTGCGGAGTTTGTCACCTTTAGGTTAAAATCACGTGAATATTTTTATATTTGAAGTTGCCTGAATACTTGTGGGAAGCTATTACTTTTTTTTTCCAAAAGTTATTTGCAATGGAAATAAAATTCAAGTCAGGTGCAAAACACTTTCGGGGAGAACGGAGGGAAAGCCATACTGTGCCATGGCACATTCTCCATCGTTTCTAGGAAGAGCTGAGCGCGGCATCTTTCACTTTGCCTGACCGCTCGCTGCTTTGACCTCCTCTGAGCGTTCGGCCGTTTCCTCAGCGAGTGGGTGAGCGCCGGGCAGCAGCCCAGCGCGCGGCCTTGTGCCGTTCCACACACCGCCTGCTCCAGGCGCGGCCCGCGCGCCGCCTCAGGTGCGCTGCCACCACGGACCGGCGCGCGCGGGGCGGGCAGGTCCCGCCTCCCGGGGCGGGCGCGGACACGAGGGCGGGGCAGGGCGGGGCGGGCCGGGCCGGCCGCGGCGGCGGGAGGGCGCAGCGGAGGCCGCCGCGGCCACAGCATCGCATCGCGGTGGCGGGGATGGAGCCCTGGAAGCAGTGCGGGCAGTGGCTGATCAGCTGCAAGGTGCTGCCGCCCAACCACCGGGTGACCTGGGACACGGCCCAGGTCTTCGACCTGGCGCAGACGCTGCGCGACGGCGTGCTGCTCTGCCAGCTCCTCAACAACCTGCGCAGCCACTCCATCAACCTGAAGGAGATCAACCTCCGCCCGCAGATGTCCCAGGTGCGACCCTCTCTGCTCCCGCGCGTGCCCACCCCGCGCCCCCTCGCGCCGCGCGTGGGGTCTGCGCGTGCTTTGTCTGCGGCTTCTGGCGGGCGCGGAGCGGGAGCCGCGGCACGCGGGAAGTTGGATGAGCCCGCGGCTGCTGCCTGCGTCCAGCCCAGAGCCGCCGCGCTCGGCGGAGGTCCCTGATGCCGCCTCGGTAGGGCCGGCCCGACCCTGCCGGGCGGTGAGCGTGAGCTTGAGCCGCGGCGGTTCCGAGCCGGGGCGGCCCTCACCGGGCTCGCTCCTTCCCTGCGCGGTGCGGCCGCCCGGCCCGCGGGCTCGACACGTCCCTGCGGCGGGAGAGGGCGCGACCGGAGCCCCGGGCCGGCGGCTCCCAAACCCGCCCGAGGGCTCGTAGCCTGCGGCGGGCGGCGGTTTGGGCGGGAGCCTGCGGAGCGCCCGCCGGCAGCCACACGGGCCCGTCCCATCGGGGTGGCTGCGCTGAGGAGAAGTTCCCTGCTACAGTCCCGGAGCCAGCGATTTAATATTTGTATGTACGTTAATATCTAAAGTGAGCAGTTCACAATACAGATTGACCTCTTGCTTCTAGTTTTTCTGGATTTACGTGGATATGTGGGGGGGAGGGAGGACGGGGAGCTTGCGAAGCGAGGAGGGAGGGAGCGGGCCGGTGCGGCTGGGGCAGGGTGGGCCAGGGACGCGGTGGGCACGCTGGCCAGATGGCCTTCGTGCCTTCTTGCGACCTGCGAAATAGAATGTTAGTAATGAGAAATCGTGTTCTTGGTAGCCGTTTGCTTGTGTTTCAATGTCTGTTTTTCTTCACACCCTTTTATATTTAGCTTTCTAAATTGATATTTTAGTTAAGTAGTAATAAAGTGTAGTTCCAAATTCATCCCCTTCTAAATGCGTTTTTTAGTTGGGACTAATGTTTTGTTACTGTGGTTCATAAAGCTGGTTTCAGGTACCGAGATAAGATTATGTTAATAATACAACGTATCGTATGTACGTGACTTCCTGTCGCAGCGTCGCGTGCACCTATGCCTGCACAGAGAAGGTGGCAGCCAGGCAGATGGCGTCTGAAAGGAAACTGAACTGCTGAGCCTTTCATGTGTTTTACAACATCCAGAAACCGCTACATTGTAACATTTCAGTGTTATGATTCTGGTTTAGATTTATAGGAATAAAAATTGCCACTGGTGGTGGACACTGGCAAAAAACAGTGGTAGTGAATTATACTTTGGGGGGAATGGTTTTTGTCGGTGTTTACTCACAAGGCCAATTATTTTCTTTCATTTTAATTCCTTTTTTTTAGCAGCTATGTTTTACTACCAAGGGAACATTTTCCGTAAGCCTACAGTGCAAACAGGGGAAAAAAGTATCGGGTGTGTTTCAGCTAGTCAGAATGAAAACTTCCATACCCTTGTACTAGATGTGAATGGTGTAAAGGCCATCCCTGTGTACTTGAGAGCAGAAGTGTTTTCTTGAAGTGCCTATGCAGAGGCAATACTTTATCTGAGTGATGGAGACACTCAGAGAGTGGGCTTCTCCAAATGGAAGTTCTGTCCCTGCACTGTTTGAACTCTGTGAGAGTTTCAGGACTTGCTAAACTGTACTGGAGCTCTCATTTATATTTTCATTCTAGTTAGATTGATGGCTTCCAGACTGACCCTTTTTCAGTTTACCTTGCAGAACTGTAAGTACTTTGCATATGAACTATTGGAAGTGGTTTCTTGCCCTGCTTATAATGGATAAAAAGTATGGAAGCAGGTTCTCATTTTTTTAATGAACTGGAAAGGTGGCGACACAGTATTTTCTGGATAGCTAGCTCATTGAATCAACTTCAATTAGAGATTAATGTTGCTTATCTGGACTAATATTACTTAATTTTATTTTTGATTAATTAAACCCTTGGTGGTCTCCTGTCTGTGATAAATAAGTATCAAAATGCTCTGCTGTCTTCTTTCTTAGAGCAGGTTTGGGAATCAAGATTAATATTTATTTCTCTAAGTGTGTTTTCAACTATGTATTATACTTGTAGATCTTGGATTATTTATAATGCATATTTTGAACTTGAGCTTTATATATGTATAATGTAGCTACTGGAATTGTTTCACAGCTATGACAATTGCCTCCTTGTCTGTGTGTCTGCTGTATGCCTGAGGAACCTGCATGCCACAGTGCTGCAGACCGCTCTCTCCAGTCGTGCATTTCTGCCCTACACTGATTTCACCCTTGAAATAGGGGGAACTGATGCTGGATCAAACCCTGTAACAGATAACTCTACGCAGCATTAGATTTACTGGAAATGTTACCTTTGCTTTCTGTGAGATCAAGATTTGGCCATTTAGCGAGGTTCTTTGGGGTTTAATGAAAAGCCTCTTGGAGGAGATACTTTTTGCTGGAAAGAATCACTCAGTGAATGTTTTGGAAATTGTTGTTAAAAATGTAGTAAGTTGAAATTCTGAAAGTTGCTTGTAGCTTGTTGCTAAGACTGTAAAGAGCACTTAGCAATAACTTAAGCGTAAGTCTCAGAGGCTTTGTGAGAGCTGCTTGGAGTCTGTGGAGCTGAGCCCTAAATTGTGAGTTTTGTCAGAATAATACTGTCAGTAAACTTAATACATTCACTGCATCATAGGATCTCAGGGTCTTGTAGAAACACTAGCTAACTCTCCTGTTCTTTGTGGTGTAGTGATTTATAGACATCGGAGGCATGGGGTGCCAGAGCAGAGTTGGCATTAAGATGAAAAATATCTTGGCTGCTGACTGTGCAGTCTGCCTGATCGTGCTGCTGTGTCTGTAGTGCTTAGCTGAACCGTTGGAACCTCATGTGGCCCTTATTTGTCGTCTTCTACAGTCAAGCTGCAGCCCCTGTACTTCTTGATCTGATACTGTTTTCTGCTGCAAAATTCTGCAACAGCTCAGGGGATTCTTACTGCACAGTTTTTGAGCATTAAAAACAGAGAATGGGAAGGGTGGATGAAGGCTTTACAAATGGGCTTTGTGGAAGCCAGGCTGTGTGATTTTAGCCTTGTCTCTTACAGCTGTTGACATTTGTCAGGCTTTTCTCTACGAACTAAGTTTCCATGTCTTGGGGGCTAGTTATAAATGCAGAGGCATCAAAGAGCAGGAAAGTGAGAGATGGTGCCTCAGGCAGACCTGGGAGTAGATGTCAGGCTTCTGACATAAGAGAGTGAGGTCTCTTCCATTTCACTTCATACTTATTTTTTCAGAATGAATGTGGCAGATCAGAAGTCAGTGACGCTCAGTAGACCTTGGTAACTCCTTAAAAGCTGCATCAAAAGTGTAGAGGTATTATAACTGATGCTGTTGCTTCAGATGCCGCTTTTTGTTGGAGAAGCCTGTTCAGTCAAACACAGAACTGTTGCTTTGCTCTGTAAACACCCGACTGCTGTGGGCTCTCTGGGCAGGAATAGAAACTGAGACTAGCGATGCTCAGCATTGCAACACAAACATGTGCTTGACCAAATGGCGGTGGGTATGTTCTCTTTTATGGGTTTGCTAGCACTGGGAACCGCATGACTTTGTCCCACCACCAGCCACACACCTTGTGTCACAGCTGTTCTCGTAGGTGGGCTGTTTTATGCTTTTGAAATCCACGGACTCAGCTCCCCTGCCTTTTTGGAGATGATAATGCCTATGTAAGAGAAATGCCTCAATGGCTTTAGATTAGAACACATTGGGTTTAAAAGCTATTTGTATGCTGGCTGTTTTCCTCTGTGTTTCTGTATGTTCATGAAAATATTTATATTTGGTTGGTGGAAGTTGTCCTTTGAAGAACAGAAGCTGATTCAGTCAGTTACGCTTTCCAGAAAGTAAGCCTCAGACGTGAAAGTATAAACCTTGTGTGTATAAAGGACGAGCAGCATTGTTGCTTTGCTAGTGAACCTTCCACCTCTGAGTTGCCAGCTGAATGCTGCCTAGCCCCTATCTGAGAAGCTGGCATGTCTCGGTATTAGGTGCCCTGTGAAGATTTACACATGGGCTTTGTATGAGATTGGAAACTCTCAGGTTCTGGGGCATTCATGTCTAGGTTTTTTTCACTGTGACTGAACAAAACAGGAGAGTGTTGGCTCTCTTAAGAGCTCTTGTGTCAAGGCCCCAAACCACTTTGCTGTTTGAACTGCTACAGGCTAGCGATATTAGTTATTTTCAACCAGTGCATATGCCATCAGGAAAGGAAATATGGAAGATGGATCAAATAATGTCTTTTGGCCTTTAACTGTAGGGGAGTCTGCCTGATTCAGGCTTGAGAGTTGGTGTTGTGAAGGCAGTTTTATTGCAGGCACCTCGTGAAGATGCGCTAAACCTTGCAGCTGCTGGGAATGGAGCTGGGAGAGGGAATGTGCCAGATGAATTGCAGAGATGTGACTGGCGGGCTGGTACGTTGCAGGGTTTCCCCCGAAGTGTAGCACATGTGCTTGGTGACAGTGAGATGGAGGATGGAGCACTGCAGCTCGGCATCTGCATCTTCCGTGGGAGCTGTTCACTGCAGCAGTTCACTTTGCTCAGATGCTGCCTCTTGGCTAATGTAGACTGGTGAAAATAATAAAAATAGAAGTGATCCATAACAAAGAGCACTAATCCTAATGTTTAATCATAATCATACAAGAACTTAAATAATTTATCACCAGAAACATAAAACCTAAACCAATGGATTATGATGGATTTGCAGAAGATGTCGTCTGTTTAATGTTTATCTTTAATACTTTGCAAACTAGTTTTGAAATGGTTTTTGCAAGGCATTTAGTTAACATGTGAGAGATTGCTAAACAGGAAAACTGCATGTAATGCAATACTGGCATGGGAGTTTACTAAAGGGGATGTTGACATAGATTAAATATTAAAAATAACTATTTCCTATTATTCTAATAAAAATAAATAAAATATCCCTTACTTTTTATTAAAAGTTCAAATGTTTTCTAATTTTAGGGAGTCACTTTTTTTGGTGTGACCAAAGGAAATTAATTAGCTTTGTCATCCACATTATATTTTGTGTGGCAGTTGAGCTTCTGAGCAGGAGTTTATTTTTCTTAGTTACAGTGGGATGCGGTAGCCTCAAGACATGGATGTGCTAAGAGACGTACCTTTCTGTTTCCTCTCCTCCTGTGCTTGGCTTGGAGCTTCCCCATCCCCCACAAATGATAACCATGATCTTCTGCCCCTAACTCGGGGTGCATGCATCCCACTGCCGCAAGCTTCTCGCAGGTGGGTACGTTACCCCATGCTTTCCCCTATGCATGCCTACCTGCTGCCTTTTTTTTTTTTTTTCCCTTTCAAATTTTAGTCAAAGAGATCATGCCAAATGTCCAGGCATCAAAATTCTTGTTCCATGTGGCCCTGCGAAGGATGGAAGGGGAATCATCTCTTGACTCTGTGTGTTATCTAAAAGAGAAAAAGTGGGATGTGAGCGGATATGCTGACTTCTGTACATGAGGATCTTAGGAGGGACCAGATGAGCTAAATGAGAAAATAAAAAGGATTCCAGGTAGTGCTTGTGGCCCTTCCCAGGAGTCATGGGATATCAGTAATATATTTTCCTTGAGCAGAGAGATCTTTGAGAGAACTGGTGTTTGCTTGTTAAGTTACGTGCTAGGTTACTGAGTTAAGGAAGTACCACAAAGATACACTCAGATTAGTACAGTTTTTCTGAAACTGCGAAACTTTTTGCACTTGAGCAAGAGTTTGGGAACTGGTTCAATTTTTATAAGTGTGTAGAAATGTGTTCAAAAAACCTCCACATCTTTTTGAATTATTTAAAACTGTATATTCAATGTGATTGTTCTAAAAATATTTTTTTAACTTTTCATTTTTTTTTCAGTCTTTTTGCTTACTTGCTGATACTTTGATCCACCAAACGTCTTTACTGCATTTATTTCCATGAGTCATCTAAATGAAAGCTGCATTGGCCGTGATACATCCAGAAGATGTATTAACCATAAAAGATATACTTATCCATCTGTATGTTATGTATACATATGCATATCTTATACATGTTGGACTGGGTAAGGTATTCTGAACAAGTATTTGTTCAAAGCAAAACCTTAATGTGACCTCTATGCTTTGTGCTAAGAAAAGCAACTGACAAAAAAAGTAGTGACCCAGTTTTTTCTGGGTAATTCTTCTTACCTTAAGAAGATGGAGAAAATAATATTTGAAAACTATATAATAAATTTTTTTTTATTCATGTTGATTCTTTTTGCTTGGTGGGGAAGGGAAAACTGCAGTTGTACTGTATTGTAAACTTATTTTACATGCTA
Source organism: Opisthocomus hoazin (assembly GCF_030867145.1). NCBI lineage: Eukaryota > Metazoa > Chordata > Aves > Opisthocomiformes > Opisthocomidae > Opisthocomus > Opisthocomus hoazin. Next base: position 22,887,599 of record NC_134419.1, read on the forward strand.
TATTTATCATACAGTTGCTAAATGCAGCATATGCATCTTGCCAAGAATTGTCTCAAATGTCCCCTCCTGCACAATATTTTAGTGTGCTGGAAGCTGTCTAACGCATTAACAGGGAAAATATTCATACTGGTTTCTCAGAGAGGCTATAGTGTGTGCCAGCAGTGGATAATTTAAATTAATGTCTATGTACAGCATGCTGCTGTGTTGTGTGGGAGAAGCCAAATAGTGTTCTTAGCTTTGTCTGACAAAGGTGGGAGACCCATGATAGCGGCAAGCTGAAGGACTGCTTATGAAAATAAACTAATAAATCAAAAGGGCTCAAGGGGGGGGAGAGAGAAGGATTATATAACAGGAATATATAAGAAGTAGCAAATCATTAAAAGAAACAGATATGAACTAGAGAGAATGGTCAGGAAAAGTTGGAAGTTAGATTGAAGGATGTGTCAGCAAGCAAGACACTTAGGGATTTTGAGAGCGGACAGGAAAAATAATTGAAGATTTATCCCGAGATAAACACAGAAAACCAGTCTTAGATATGCTATGTTATTCTTTAATGATAATGGCATTATCATTTAATGATGGCGTGCTGGTCTCATAATGACTGACTTAGGACTGTGAGGTCTGGGAGGTTATGTACCAGGCTGCAGCACATCAGGATGGGTTAGTCCTAGTAGTGCTAACTACTAACTAACCAGTACTAGTATGGCTAGTACTACTAACTAGTACTACTAGTACTACTAACTAGTAGTAGATTTGTGCACTGGTGAGATAAAGGATCTTGGATTTCTCACCCATGTCTTTCCCCATCCTTTCCCCGCCTTCCTCCCCCCCCCCCCCCCCCCCCCCGCGGTCTCCTTTGAAGGTCAAAAGAGTTGATTAAATCGTAGGTGTAAAGAAGGAAATACAGAGGGTTGGGAGGGAAAGGACTGCAAGGTAGGGCAGCTGCTGGTGGGCAAGGAGTGAGGGGGAGGACCCTGCAGGGAGTGTGGTGGTGCGTCTGGTCATGACCATGCTGGTGGGGACATGGTAGCTCCTGGCCCTGGCATAGCTGAGCCTGGGCTTGACTGGTGTGGGCACTAGGGAGGAGGGTTAACTGGGAGCAGCATCTAGCAGGCCAGTGAGAGGCATGGACAGGAAGGACTTTCAGAACACAGTTTGATATTGGTGAAATAGAAGCAGGCAGGGAAACAGACCGTTTTCTGTTGAAATGATGTTGGCTGCCTGACTAGCAGCTGACCCAGATGAAAGAAGTGCCTGTGGCTGCAAAGGAAACCTGCTGGGGTGTGCTCACCTCTGTATGCCTGCTATGTGCCAGGGGAGAGGAGAGCTCACATCCAGACCTGAGTGCCTCGCTGCCTGTCGCAGGCAGGGAAATCCTGGCTCATGCACTGCATTGCATGGGTATCTATGAGTACAGAGGAAGATGTATTGTTAGTTCACTGACAGTTTTATCTTCGTTAAGTTTTATTGATATAGAGGCCTCGGTTTTTGAACTTGTTCCCCCCAATACTAAAATTGTATCTGTAGTTCTTTAAACCAAACAAAAAAGCCCCATCAAAACCCTTTGATTTTTATTCTCCTTTTTATTGCCTCAAACCAGTGTTGCAATACTTTCATATTATTCCATAATACTCTAGTAATCTTTTGTACTACCTTATGCCATGTTACTTGAGTATTTTAAAAATTTTGTTTCACAAAGAAGTACAAATTGATGGGTACTTTGTCAAATCAGCTATTATTTTTTTTTTTCCTGCAGCTTCCAGTTTACTCGCCATCATCTGGAGCTACCTTTTCTTTCCTTGTATTTTGCTTTGACAAGCCAAGTTTCAGACGTCAGGCATTGTGAAATACCAACTGTTTGCTAAGACTTATGATATGTAAAATTTAATCTGAACTGTCATCTTTATAGCAAGATTTTGAGTTTTTATGTTTAGGAGAAAGATGTTCCCTCAAAGCTCAGTGAGTGCTATTGGCTCCTGTTCAACACATTGTCAAGTGAGAACATACCTTTTAGAAAAATACCAGTCAATGACCCTTTCTTTCATCCTATATTAAGTAACAGTGGTAAATGTCTTGGTAACATGTATCACTGAAGGACTATTAATAGGTTATTTGATTCTTTGTCTATTCAGAACATGAAACCTTAGTCACAAGTGGTGTATTGTAGCAATTTGTATAAAAGCCACTCATATACTATTTAAAACAGTCTTGCAGACCTACAGGTATGAGCTAATGTAATTTGGAAAATTATGTTCAGCTGTCTTGTATTACAATCAAAAAAAATTTTGGCCTGTAAATTTTGGCCTTTACTTTCAATCAGAATTTTATAATTGGTTAGTAGGAATTCAGTTAACCTGTCATTACCTATTTTTCACTAGTTTTACCCCTCTAAAAATCACTTGAAAGTTATTTTAAATGATACAGAGAATATAGTATGATTGCCTTGCAGAAGAAAACAAGATGCATATTTGACGTTGTTGCTATAATCAAATGTTTTCTGAAAAAAAAATAAAGCATTTTTTTATATTTCAGATATTTTTAACTGGTAAATCTTAGCAGCACCAGATAATGTATATTTCCAAAATCCTTACATATGCCCTTTAATCGTTGATATCGTCAAAGTTACTGTTTGTTTCTGAGTTATATAAAAGTATGTACTGTATAATCTATACTTAGGATACTTTGTATCATTGCTTGTTCCTACATTCACATTGCTTCAACATAGAAAGAAGCTTTACAGTCAACTAAAGTAGAATGATTAGAGCTTGACCCTTGAAAATTTTGACTGTGAAAGCAGCCTCACTTCACTATTGTGTAGGAAATATGATGCTAAAAACATTTAATACATTATTTTGTCTACCCGCACGCTAAATCTATGCTGTAATAAAGACAACATCCTCATAGTGTGTGTAATTCCTTGTGTTTTGCTTGCATTTTGATGGTCAGGATTTAAATTACACCCACGTGGTCCAGTGATTGACTTTAGATTCCCATCAACTACTACTCCATGTAGCAGTGATGCCTTATATCAGCTGATGAATAACATGGCCATTATGGCCATGTTATTCTTTCTTATGAATTCCTCAGGATCTGTGAACAAATATGTCTGATTCCAGTGCAGAGATGCTTAAAGATAGATGGAGGACCATACCTTCATCGCACTAATGTACCTGTCAGATTTTAGATGTCTCTGGATGGAGGTGTGGTGATGATATAGGCCTAGTATGAGAACTGTAACTCAGGATAAAACTGTGTAGGGTTTAGATCAAGCTTTGAATTTCTTTTTCCTGGAGAATAAGTAGAAAGTGGGAAACACCAGAATGTTCAAACTATTGCTATTGCCTGTGGCTCTTTTTATTCTTGAGATAAAGACTGAGAATCTCTGAAGTGCCCTTGCAGGCTGCTGCCTTTGGGCTTGTGGTCAGTTGATGTTCATTGAAAAGGAATTTCTGCCAAGCTTTAAAAAACTAACTGGTATTTAGGCAGATAGTTTGAAAACCTCTTCATGGTAATTTGTGGCTCAAGTTTTCCATTTCAGAGCAGTACCAGTTTTGCTAAATTGCACCAGGTTGCGTGAGGAAACATTAAAGTTTCACTTTCTCTGAGTGGTTTATCCTCCATGTGTGTGCATGAAGTGGTGCAGGGTTTCGGGTTGTATCGCGTACTTTTCTGAATGGGCAATTGCTTATTTTGAATATTGTTGAAAATTCTTGCTGAGCTTTGATTCCCCACCTTCTTCTTCACTTATTTTTTGGTGGATCTAACTTAGGTTTTGGGATGCTTGGTATGAAGTAATAGTTTTTGGGTCTTACTCTGAGGTCTCGTTTGGGGAGTGTGTGTCCTCTTAGAGTTGTTTGGTTCTAGGGAATGCCTAAAGCATTTTTAAAAGTGGAGAATGTGTTAAAACCTTAAGTGGACTTTAAGAGATATGTAAATATACTGAGCTTTTATAGGAGTCCTAAATGGGGTTCACAGGAGCCATTTTGTTTTGAGTTCTGTCTGCTGCTGTTACGTCCTGATCATCTTCGTATCTGTCACAAAGAGGGCAGTGTGAATTTACCATTTACCCACCACTGCACCTTTATGTGAATCACTACAAGTAGTCATGAGAAAGTTATTCAGGGTCTGTGTTCATTCAGTTTGCAGTTGTGGCTGGCAGCAGTGAATGTGGTGATGCATCTTCTTTGTGGATTGTGCTGAGGCCACTGATTTTGCTGTAAGGTATGCTGAACAGATGACAGTCTTTGTAAAAGCTGAGGTTTTAACTCAACACTTGTTTTCAGTGATGCCTTTGAGCAATATTGTTGGTTAGAAGGACTGTACCTGAGAAAATGCTTGTAGTTACTGTCTCTGTGCTGTTGCAGGTTTTAGGAAGTGTTATGGAAATTACTCCAGTAATCCTGTTGAAATGTCTCTATAGTTGTATCAGAGTCCTATATATTTCCCTTCCTGCAGAAGACCCTGGTAAATTGATTAGCTGAGATGAAAGCCTTTGACTGGGACCTGTGTGATTTGCATGTGAATACGGACATGGTGATGGGCAGAGGCTGTAGGAACCATGCTGGGAACAGGGGAGCTGCTCTTCATGAGAAGCTCCTGAGCAGCAGACCAGAGCATATTTCAAAACTGTATGTCTTCCCAGCCATAATTGCTCAGATCCGTGGGCCCCTGAGGAATCTGCTTAATTTAAACTATCTGCATTCTCTTTCCTGAGAGTTTAGCTTTTTGTAGTTTGTAAGCCCCATAGTGCATCGCATTATTTCAAGAGCACAAAGCTCTAGCGATAATAATTGTAATGTGAATTCTTTAGTGTTAAAAACACCTATTATGAAATTAAAAAAAAATTCTTACAGTTGTGTTTGGGATTCCCAGTTACAATGACATAATAATCCTGGAGTTTTTTTTTGTTTGTTTGGTGGTTTTTTTTTGTGTGTGTGTATTGTTGTTTGTGGGTGTTTTGTTTTGTTTGGGTTTTTTTGAGAAATTGTATGTTGTTTGTCATGGCCAATGGGAGAAACATAAGAAAACAACTGCTAATTAAAACACTTCTGAAACAAGAGGAAGTGTATTTTGTAATGTTGTCCATTAGCACACCCCACTATGAACAGGCCTGAGGAGCAGATCCTTCTTTCATTGGTAGTATAACAGTGGCCGTGAGTTCATGTGGCCTCTGATTAGCAGTGACCAAAGGCTGAGATGTTTTCCTTTGGGGCAGAAAAGGAAGGGTGTTTTGGTGGGTTTTCTCTGCGTAGCTCTACTGACAGTGGTTGCCATATTAGTTAAGGACTCGGTTTTTCCTGGCTCAGAACTCATTGCCATTTCCATGCTATGGGAGGGTAGATGTGGGGAATGGCTCTCTAAGTCTTAAAAATGGTTTTCAGAATTTGTGGCTCAACATGCAAGACCACCACCTCATTCCATTGAGGAACAGTGATTTCATCTAATGTTTGTAAAATTTGTGGTGGAGCAGGTCTACAGGAAAATTAGTCCTCAAAAGGTTTTGCAGGAATGCCGTTCTTGGGAGACATTCTTAAAACTATTTGGCAAAGAAATGCAGTAGTATTTAACTTTTCCTGTATTGTGCTGAATATCATTAGCTTGACCTCAAAATCTAGTGTTTCAGTGAAGTCATATTAAAGTTTAATGAACTTAAAATGCCTTTCATCTTGATTTGAAAGAGCAGCAGATTTTGAAATGTCAGGATTTCTGTAGGATACTTAATTTTCCTGTCAGCTCTGCTAGTAACGAGCTGTTTTCAGTTTTCACTGTTTCTCACATTTTTCTACCTTGACTCAGGTGGCTTGATCTTGTCTATCATGCCCAGAAATGCAGACTGCCCTGTTATTAGTAAATGGTATTTCTCTGACAGGTCTGGACTTCCTCCCCCTCCCCCTTCTTGTCTCTACTTCTCCCTCATTTTGACTCATCTCAGTTCTGCAGCTTGTTCTGTGCTCGCTCTCTCCTCTCAATCTGGACTATATTACTTTCATCTTGTCTATTTTCCTTGCCCCTCTCCCTGTTACTTTCTTCTCCCTCCAAGTGCATCTGTTTCCTCTTTCACTTCTTTCCTGATGCTCTTTCTTCCTTTCAGCTATTTTCCCTGCCCTGTTGTCTCCACTGTTCCTGTTGACCTCATCCCTCTGCAGATCCTCTGAAATATGTTTCCTACATGGATGAGAGCGCGTCTCCTCCGGAAGCTACTTCCCCTGTGTAGGTGAGAGTGCTGGGCAGGAGGGGTTGAGTGGAAGTTACGCTTTTAGGACCAGCGAACACAGTGGTTTCAAGGGACCAGAGAGTGCTTGAACAGCTGTCACATGTTGGTCTGTTTGAAGCTGCTTTTCAGTGACTACTTATTGTAAAAGGTGATTGCTTTGCTTTTACCCATTGTTTTTAAAATTTCTGCTTCCTTCCTGTTGCAGTCAGAGGTTTCCAACGTATGTGAGCGTGTCCCCAAAATTGTTTTGCTGCTTGCTGCAAGTGATGGGGCAGACCACTCCAGTGGTAAGTGATGTGAATGAAAGCTAGTGCTGGGAGTCTGCAAGGTCAATCAGCCACTGATGCTGGAAACTTGTTTTCAAAGGCAGTATCACTTGATTCCTGCCCTTCCCACCAACCTCTGGAGGTTTGTGCCACTGCAGCAGTGCTTGAGAAATCTTTTTCCGGGGTTGTGCCCTGAGGGAGCATGTGGGGATGGGAATGGTAGTTATTTTTAACCACTTTCCAAATTGATTATCTATGTTGCTTGCAAGGCAGAAATAGCCAACCTTGCTAGCCAGTATGCTCATACCATGCTCCCTCATGTTGTCCATCAGTCTCCATGGTTTCTTTCTCTTTTCCGGTGAGGTCCACTTGATAGACATGGTAATTTTATTTCAGCTTCCCAGGCTGGAGGTGAGAGGACCATTTAGACTCAAGGTGAAACCGCTACAACTGAGTATCTGCATTGTGACATAAATGCATTTGCAACATGATGGTGTCCCTGAGGGGTTACTTTAATAGCTAATGTCAACTATAAATCAGGTTAGATGGAAATTTGAGAAGAAATTTATCAGAGATTACTTAGAAACTATGTTTTTGTTTTATTCAGACTACAGTTTGTTTCTTCAGGTTTTCTGAGTTTTGCTTTCTTCCTTTCTGTGGCCAGATGCGGTCTTTACAGGCCTGGTATAATTCATAGGTGTTGCAGGCAGAGAAGGCAGCAAAGGTGATGTCCAGCTGGTTACTCCACCAATATCTGTGGACGTGCTGCAATTGAAAGCTCAGTAGGGTCAAGGCATAAATAGGTAGTAACAGTCCCGTAAACAAGCACTTCTTGTCTTGATTTGCTCACATTATTTCTCCCCTTGTGAGGGTGAAGCAGTTCAATATTACTATTTGAGAATTATTTTTTTTAAAGGTTCTAGTGGGACTAAATTAAAATTTTGTCATGTGATTCCTGGTTTAATGGAGAAACATGTATTTGAAGAATAATTATTGTGACATTCATCCTACTCTGGTGGCTGATATTATGATTTCTTATAATTTGAAGTACTAGAGCAGCTTTAAACTATTTGTTTCATGATGAGAACTTAATTCAGGTCAGTGATTTTTTTTTTTTTTTTTTTTTTCCCCTTCAATGTTGGATCCTTCATAACTTCAGAATCATTGTCCTCGCATGCCCCTTCAGATACGCTTCTGGGAAGGAGGTGGCTTTTGCTTAATTTTTTTAGTTGCATTGATGCTTTCCATCATTAAAGTTTTCCATTGTAAAGTCTGGCCTACTCTTTTATGCCTCCTTCAACTTTATTCACTTTTTGTAGTTGTAAGGGTGATTTTTAACTAGGTAAATTCGTTTAAAAATTTGTTGTACTTCTTAATTTAGTCATAGTCTTTTCCAACCATTATCATGTCTCTGTATTCACTTATCGATGTGCTCAGTCTTATAAGTGTCTGTGCAGGACAGGACTGATTGTGTTTTACTTTTCTTATGGGGATGCTGCCCCTCCTGTGTCACATCTACCTTTAGCCTGTTTTACTGAATTCCTGATGCTTGCTTCTTTGGAGTTTCCTCGTTTTCAATATGACTCCCTTTTCCTGTAAACAAAAATATTACATGTGGCCTATGAGGTTGTGAAGGTATTTCTGAATTTTTGGAAGAAATGCTGAACTCTAGCCTGTGCCTGAGATGATTTTTTTTTTTTTTTTAAATAGTAATTATTGAAAGTTTGTTAATGTCCCAAGGGAAAAGTAAACTAGAGCTCTTGAGTGGCTACAGTTTCACTTGAAGGATGCATGATGACCAAATACTTTGTGTTCTTTTCTGTCAATGTTAGCAAAATTATTTAGGTTGTCTGCTCCCTTGGTATTAATGACAACACGTTGGTTGCCTTAGGATGATAAAAAACTTCTTTGTGGGTAGAAGTCTGCCCAGAGTTAGAAGGAACAAATAAATGAATGGCAGATGTTGTTGTTTCCCACCGCGCTTTGTAATGGGTATGATTTTAATCATAAAACTTGGTTTTCAAAACAGTGGCAGCTGACAAAAAGGAGAAGTGATTTCCATGTTGTTGTGTTAGGAGGTCCTTGGATTTCCTATGCATGTTCTTCAATGCCCTTTATGGCATTCAAGAAATTACCACATTTAGCAGACAGACTGGACATTAATTAACTTGACTGCATTTGACAGAAGTGGAAGTAAGATAACTTATTTTTTACTAATTCTCTGCAACTGTCCAAAAAAAAAATCATAAATACCCTCCAGTGGCAAGACATACTGGTGTTAAAAAGGGAATTGCATTTGAACCATAGGTTTTAAGACTTCTTTTCTATTCTGCTTCTCTGATGACATTACAAATTGATTGACCTCAGATGTATTATTTTCAATCTACCTTTCAATAGCAATCATGCTAGTTATCTCCCCCAAAAATGTGCTTTGAACATACCCCGAAGATTTAAAAAGTTTAAAATCTGTTGTTGTTGAAACATTCTGTGATTCTGTGATGTTTCCTGTTGGGTAGATCTAGTGATTTACAAAAACGAATTCAAATAATCTGTTGTTACATTTGTAATTTATTGCTTACATAGACTGATAAATATTACCCCTGATATCCAACTGAGGTTTTTGCTTGTTGTTTACTTAAAAAATTCCATGTAGAGGCATTGCATCTCTTAACTGGGGTGTTGCTGTCATAAGTGGATAGGGTGGATATAGTAAAAAATAATATGGAAGATGAACAGTTAATTAGTCCCCCTGCTATCCTTAGAGGGTAATGTTCTCTGAATTACAGAGAACAGGCTTCTATGATCTTCAGTTTGCATCGCTTGTTGCTAGCAGTGTATGGATTTAATAGGCTTTGGCAGATGTTTGGGTAACATGTCTCAGCAAGTTAGACTGCTGCCCCTTTCTGCCCTGGGGACACTCTTGAAGCTGGTGTAAAGGCTTGAGCAGAATGGCTGTGGGAGAGTTTGCCAAGAATATGTAGGGAGATGCTCGCCTTCTGATGGGGAGGCCTCTGGCTGGTAGCAGATCTCAACACAGGTTTTTACAGACTCGTGAGTCACGTTCAGAGGATCAGTCAGTTCGGTCAATTGTGTGTGGCACAGCCGTTCTCAGCTGGGCACCAATGAGTCACAAACTTGTGAGTTTCCAGTCCTTGGCGTAGAAAATACCCGCATAGCTGCTTTTGTGGTTTCACTTAGAACTGAATGAGCAGTGCAAAAGTTAAATGATCAGGCTGTATACTTCAGATCCTTACTGTGTACTGACTTCTGGTCTTTTTTTTAAAAAAGCAAAAGCAACTCACGTATTGAGAAGTAGCATATTATTGTCAAAAATGGAGAAATGCTAGTTTCTGAAAGAAGCAAACAGAATCTTAATACAAATATTTCCTGAGTAATATAGCCACAAAACTAGTTGCAAGGGTCTGTTCCAATTCATTTGCCTGTTTACTCTCCTGCACTTGTTTCACGTAACCTCACTTATTGTGATTCAAAAGGATGTTGCTGAATAATTTTTCTGCCTAGTTAATCACACTAGACTATCTTCTTTCATCAGATCAGAGAGGTTTTTCTTTTGCTACAGGGACTCCGTGCTGCTATTCTGCTTATCTGACTTAAAGGCAAGAATCAACCTTGCAGTATTATTGCGTCTACTTTTCTGAAAAATCACTCTTACTACTTCTGTGCTGAGAACCATCTTCACAGAGAGTTAGAGGAAGATCTGTCATTATAAATTCCCAGTTACAAATTGCATATATATTGATTTTGTTATGCTTTCCAATCTCAAACTGTTTTGTTGTTTCACCAAGCTATTACGCCTTCTAGAAGATAGTAGATGGTCCAGGATGATACTGTGTTTTATTCAGATTTCAGTGTATTTAGCTGAGTAATCTATAGAACAAAGTACTAAACAAAATCAGACTTAAATGTAGGCTTCCTAAACATTCTTACAGCTCAGCTCCAATGTTTGCATTCAATATGTTACTATTAAAAAAACACCTAAGGAATCATTTGTGTTGAAGTGATGTTCTGTTAGACAATTTTGTAAGCTGATGCCTGTTCAGAGGTCTGAAAGTATGCTATAGCAGCTGTTGATATTGCTCTTTTGGTTTAAAAAAATACTTGCCTACAGTTTGCAGGCAGGCAAATGCTTTCACTGTTCCTACATTATGTTGCTATGTTTTCCTTTATGTACACATCAGTGCCAAAACAAGTAATACGTCCCTGCTCATGCAAAATTTTTTTTAGTCGTGTCGAGAGTGACTGTTGATTTTTATGTAGATTTGTGCAAATAGCCAGTATCTTGCTACAGTTTTGTTGTGCCTTTTTTAACTTAATTTTTTAGATGATACTAAATTTAAGATAAGGATGTATTTATAAAACCAAATTAAATTCTGTGTCCTGCTAGTACACACTGTTGCTGAAGTGGTAAATATTTTATTTGTTCTATGTGTATGAGTACCTTATGATTCTAACAGGAGTAATTTTATTAATAGAATAGGCAGGATCCAGCCACCTTCACTAAGTTCAGAAGACCAGCAGAGCACTGCGTGAGGACTTCCTGTGTTAGTGGTTCTCAGGTTGTCTGTGTGGTAGAACATTTGTGGCACTGATCTGTATATTATTTGTAAATATGAGCATGAAACTAACAATAACCACTTACGCAGCCCTTCTTTCTAGGGATGGGGAATATATTTTATAGTTGCTTTTTTTTTAACAGTAGTTGAGGAAGTTTGGTTTTCATGAGGTCACAAATATATGCAGTGTTGTTCTGAAGTTGTTCAACTGGAAGTCAGTAGCTTAAAGACTGGGATAAGATCTTTAAACTACTTTAAGATGATCCTTAACAGAGTTCCTCATCTATGGACACTTGCAATAATGTGGTAGAACTCAAAGCACATTGTACTTTCATAATCAGAGTTACTATTTTGGTAGAATATTCTGTAGTTCTTTTCCCAGGGTGATTGTGTAGCAAGAGAGTGAAAATATCTGGTGGCAAGATAGTTGTGCATGACAGGGCATTGGTGGTAGAGTCCCCTGGGTGGTTACTTAGGTGGAGTACTCTCATGTGTGACATCTCATTCTGCCCCCCTGTTCCTCTCCTGGGCTTTGTAAGCACTGCTTGATTTTGTGCTCTATCTTGCAGGAACTGTCAATATACCATAACAATAAAGCTTTTTTGCCAGTATGATGGTTGCCTTTTATGCTGCTGAAGGATTTAGTTATTATGGGATCTGAGGTGGCATGCTGGAGGCTGCATGGAGGCATTCAGCTTGGTCTGCATCTTGGGCTCCATGCTGCCCTCTTGTTGAAAAGGCAACTTTCATGTGTAGTCTTAATATGATCTCCCATGGACTCCACGTGCTGAGGACTGAGGACCAGATCTTTTAACAGTTACATTCGGTTCTTTACTGAACCTGCCTTCATGTTGGTTATAATGAGCTGTTTGAAACAGTCATCTATATTACGGTAAATTAAGAATAATTTTCTTAATTGAATTGGAAAAAAATGGGATATTAGTATCTTAGGACTCGGCACATAGTATGGTTCAGTGATGCAGACTTCTCACTGGTGCCCACATACTCCATTTAAAACTCTGATTGTACTGTAGCAAATAGCTCAGTGGACTGAGAGTCCAGATAATTCTAAATTACACTCTGCTGCAGAGGTTTCATAATATTCAGTTTATTTGCCATTTGATTGTTTTAGGCTATCTGATAAATACTGACTTGTGCTCTGGGATTTTAATTCAAAATTTTTTTCTTCTTTTCCGAAATATCCTTCTTTCTCATGAGACCATGCTCAGGTTTTACTTTGTGATGGCAAACTTACATCATTTGAAATAAAGTTTTGGACTCTTCATGGGTGTACTTGAAATGTTACTGTGAGGCAAGGCATCAATACGATTCAGCTGTGACATCAAATGGGCCACATATAGAGGTGATAGTTGAATTTCTGTGCGCATTCACTCATTTGCCTCTGCTGAGATGATCACAGCTGTTAATTCATACTAGTGGAAGTAGGTAATTATGTGATTTTGACGTATCTCCCACACAAATTTGGGCTGCCTTCAATGATGTGTTTCATTTTGGCAGACAGCTGGGGTGAGTGAATGTAGCCTTTTATACAGCAAAGAGCTATTATGATATACAGCTGAAACGTTTTGTCAGGTTTACCTTTCATTGTTTATCAACCTGCTTAAGGAAGGAAACCTGCTGCAGCTTCATAAGGAGTCACCTAATTTTAAGCTGATGTTGTAAATTAATGTTGCTGATGGTGGGATTTGTTCTAAAGCTTACTGATTCTTGCATTATATCAATATTTCATTTTGGACTCCTTAATTTGGAAGGTTACATGTCACTGAAGAAATGGAGCGCTGTTTGCCTAACACGGGCTGGATTTCAGAGTGACTCTGGAAAACAGTTGTGGGTACAAACACATTAGTCTTCACGTTTTTTAGAGTTGTATTTTAGCTGAATTTTCTCTCAGAGAATTTTTGGAAGTTGAGAACTACTAATGTTTTTGTGTCCTGTTTATCACAGGAATTGCAGTTGTAAATCAAACTACTGTTTCATCTACTTCATTATCTCATCATTATCTGGACCAGATCCTTCAGAACACTAATCTGTTCCTGTAGACATCTGTGGAGGATGGAGAACCCAAGGGTTTTTGCAAAGTGCATTTGTAGAGGCTTATTTTGTGCCCAAAACATTCATTATGCTATTACACATTATGGCTCATTATGCCACTGCAGTCTATTGCATAAGCCACAGTACTCTATTATGTAGTTGTGGTCTCCTGATTTAAAAAGGCTATAATAAAATTAGAAAGGTGTAGAGGAGGGCAGTAGAGGTTTTCAAAGGTGTGAAACAGTAAGGAACAGCTCAATAGAAAAGGAAGAAAGGAAGGATTTTTCAGTTTTTAAGAGATAACAGGGGGAGAATGAAAGGCATGAGGAAAGAGAAAATTATTTGTGGTCTTTTCCAGTGTGGAAACAGAGAGGTATCCAATGGAAGTGGTAGGTAACATATTCAAAGCAAGCAAGAGGGGATACTTCTTCACCAAACTGACTAAGAAAGTATGTTCTGCTAGAGTGTTTGTTTATTTATTTATTTTTAAAGCAAAACTTCAAATCATGTCTGGTCTATGTAGTAGCTTTTAAGCATTTATAAGAAGCTGTGTCATTTACACTGGAAGCGTTTTTTAACTCTCATTTGAGGTAATGCAGTACTACAAGTGATTGGACCAAATAAAAATCAGCATTAAAAATCATCCAAATACATCTTTCCTCTGAAAGATTTGCTGTAGTGTATAAGATAAAGCATCAGAGTTTTAGAACTTTGTAATTATTCACAGAGTAAATTATATTAAACATTTTCCCTCACTGTCAGTTGAAATAAATATATGTTATTTTACTTTAAAGATCTAAGTTTCTATACTTCGTGCGGATCCTACAGGTCCTGGGGTGACACCATCTGTTTGAGAACATGTTCCTGGAGGTGAGGCGTGTGCTGGTTGAAAACATGGTCTGTGCAGAGTTCTATTTAAATCTCATTGACAAAACAAATTGTAGTATAGTACCCATCTGCTTTTAATACTGCTTTATGTGGTCCGTGTTATCTGGAAACATTAAATGTTTGTGGAGTTATATCGCCTTAGGCTTCCCATTCTCCTGGTGTGATCAATGAAGTCTCCTAAGGCGTAGGTGACCCTGGCAGCAAGGTCTGCTGAACTTGCACGAGTGTCTGGGCTGAGGCCTCTCGTGATGAGGGGGAATGAATGGCCCTGTGGTTCCCCTCACTGAGCCAGGTATTTTGGAAGATTTTTGTTTGTGGATGTTTGGGATGGCCTGTCTCATCCTGGCCAATTTTATCAGCTGCTTAGAAGTTGTTCCATAAACCTCTTAAGTATGAGGCCTGCTGGGCCCTGGAGGATTCTGCATGCAGTACAGTCTTTTATCTTTATTCTGGCTAGTGTTCAGCCTGCCTGTGTTGTGTGGGTCCTGATGGGCTCACCAGGAAGTGGTCGGAGTGGTCTGGCAGGGTGGGTGGCTGTGGGGAGGGAGGCATGTGGCAAAAGGCCTCCAGTGGCAGGCAGAGGTGAGCAGCCATGGTGGAGGCCTCCCTCTCTCCCTCCTGGTAAGTGCCTGGGGCTGTCCCCGGTGGCCCTCCCTAGCCCAGCAGCACCTCTGGGAATCTGCTGGGAAAGTCAGCAAAGCGAGGCAGGCAGGTGTGTGTCCCTCCTTGCACCCTGTCAATGCACAGGCCTAGTGACTGAAAAAGATGGAGGCCTTGTTCCCCCGACCTGCCCAGGTTTTTGGTGGGGAAGAGGAGTGTTTTTCTGCAGGTTTATAATTGCATTATAAATAATTTTTTATTACTATGTAACTAATGTAATTAGATCACTTCTACAGTAGTAACAATTTACTTATAATGTAGTGCAATCACTATTCCCTATTTGTTATCATGTTTAGAATTTATCCTGCTTTAATCTTTACATGTGTGCTGAAAGCTTAGAGTTTAAGACATTTTGGATATGAAATCACCTCAATACATGTATTGAAAACCCCTTCAGATAACAAATGATTTTTCCATTAACAATGCAATTCAGGAGGTTCCTACAGAGTATCGATGATAACTTTCTGATGCAAGTGGTGGAGGAACCAACAAAGAAAGGCGCGCTGCTGGACGTTGTGTTAACAAACAAGGAGGGACTGGTGGAGGATGTGAAGGTTGGAGGTAGACTCGGCTGCAGTGACCATGAAATGGTGGAGTTCAGGATCCTGCGTGGAGGAAGCAGGGCCATAAGCAGGATCAAAACCCTGGACCTCACGAGGGCTGACTTTGCCCTCTTCAAGGAGCTACTCGGAGGAATCCCGTGGGCCAGGGCTCTCGAAGGCAGGGGGGTCCATGAGTGCTGGTCGCTCTTTAAACAACACTTCTTCCATGCACAGGAGCAATGCATCCCCCTGAGAAAGAAATCTAGCAAAGGAGGCAGGAGACCTGCATGGTTAAACAAGGAGCTTCTAGCGGAGATCAGGCAGAAGAGAAAGGTCCATGGAATGTGGAAAGAGGGGCAGGCCACTTGGGAAGAGTACAGAAACATGGTGAGAGCATGCAGGGATGTGACGAGGAAGGCCAAGGCCCACCTGGAATTGAAGCTGGCAAGGGATGTCAAAAACAACAAGAAGGGCTTCTTCAACTACATCAGCAGCAAAAGGAAGGCTAGGGACAATGTGGGGCCGCTGCTGAATGAGGCGGGTGTCCTGGTGACGGAGGATGCGGAGAAGGCAGAGCTACTGAATGCCTTCTTTGCTTCAGTCTTCAGTGCTAAGACTGGCCCTCAGAAATCCCAGGCCCCGGAGGTAAGAGAAGAAGCCTACAAAGAGGACGACTTTCCCTTGGTCGAGGAGGACTGTGTGAGGGATCGCTTAAGCGATCTGGACCTCCACAAATCCATGGGCCCCGATGGAATGCACCCACGAGTGCTGGAGGAGCTGGCGGATGTCATTGCTGAGCCACTCTCCATCATCTTTGAGAGGCCCTGGAGGACAGGAGAGGTGCCCGAGGACTGGAGAAAGGCCAATGTCACTCCAATCTTCAAAAAGGGCAAGAAGGAGGACCCAGGGAACTACAGGCCGGTCAGCCTCACCTCCATCCCGGGAAAGGTGATGGAGCAGCTTATCCTGGAGGCCATCATCAAACAAGTGGAAGAAAAGAAGGTTATCAGGAGTAGTCAGCATGGATTCACCAAGGGGAAATCATGCCTGACCAATCTAATAGCTTTGTACAATGACATGACTGGCTGGGTAGACGAAGGGAGAGCTGTGGATGTTGTCTACCTTGACTTCAGCAAGGCTTTCGATACAGTCTCCCATGAAATCCTCCTAGGGAAGCTGAGGAAGTGTGGGCTGGATGAGTGGTCAGTGAGGTGGATAGAGGACTGGCTGAACAGCAGAACTCAGAGGGTTGTCATCAGCGGCGCTGAGTCTAGTTGGAGGCTGGTAACAAGTGGTGTCCCCCAGGGGTCAGTACTGGGCCCAGTCTTGTTTAACTTCTTCATCAACGACCTGGATGAAGAGTTAGAATGTACCCTCAGCAAGTTTGCTGACGACACCAAACTGGGAGGTGTGGTGGATACACCAGAAGGCTGTGCTGCCATTCAGCGTGACCTGGACAGGCTGGAAAGCTGGGCAGAGAGGAACCTGATGAGGTTCAACAAAGCCAAATGCAGGGTCCTGCACCTGGGGAGGAACAACCCCATGCACCAGTACAGGCTTGGGGTGGACCTGCTGGAGAGCAGCTCTGCAGAGAGGGACCTGGGTGTCCTGGTGGACGACAGGTTGACCATGAGCCAGCAGTGTGCCCTGGCTGCCAAGAAAGCCAATGGGATCCTGGGGTGCATCAAGAAGAGTGTGGCCAGCAGGTCGAGGGAGGTTCTCCTTCCCCTCTACACTGCCCTGGTGAGGCCTCATCTGGAGTACTGTGTCCAGTTCTGGGCTCCCCAGTTCAAGAAAGATGAAGAGTTACTGGAGAGAGTCCAGCGGAGGGCTACAAGGATGATGAGGGGACTGGAACATCTCTCCTATGAGGAGAGGCTGAGGGAGCTGGGCTTGTTCAGCCTGAAGAAGAGAAGGCTGCGAGGGGACCTTATAAATGCTTATAAATATCTGAAGGGTGGGTATCAGGAGGATGGGGCCAAGCTCTTTTCAGTGGTGCCCAGCGACAGGACAAGGGGCAATGGGCACAAACTGAGGCACAGGAAGTTCCGTCTGAACATGAGGAAGAACTTCTTCCCTCTGAGGGTGACGGAGCACTGGAACAGGCTGCCCAGGGAGGTTGTGGAGTCTCCTTCTCTGGAGATATTCAAGACCTGCCTGGACAAGGTCCTGTGCAGCCTGCTGTAGGTGACCCTGCTTTGGCAGGAGGGTTGGCCTAGGTGACCCACAGAGGTCCCTTCCAACCCCTACTATTCTGTGATTCTGTGAATGTAATGTATGTGAGGATAGCTGCTGCTTGTTCTATCCATTTTCTATAGTTTACGTAGTTAAAATATTTGTATTATAAACTTGTATGACTTTCTTTCCTCACTGTCATGATGGAGAGCAATACAGATTTTAGGGCTATCCTCTTCTTCATTTTCCTTAATACAAGGCACTGGGGCAGAAAGCCTCCCCTACAGAGTGGGACAAAAACGTCCTTGTTAAATAGTTAAAAGGAGTTGAACTGTTTTGCTTTCCACCGTGGTTTGATTATTTAGCTGTTAGAAGAGCTCAGGACTTCCTTTGAGCCTTGTTTCAGGTCTGGGTCTGGAGACACAATCATCTTCAGTATCCTCGCTGAGGACAGAAACGCAGGTGGAAAGCCAGGTGCTCACTCAGTGAATGAAGGTGAGCTTTGTGCAGCACCCTAGCCT
This sequence comes from Opisthocomus hoazin, assembly GCF_030867145.1. Lineage (NCBI taxonomy): Eukaryota > Metazoa > Chordata > Aves > Opisthocomiformes > Opisthocomidae > Opisthocomus > Opisthocomus hoazin. The sequence goes on from NC_134419.1 coordinate 22,905,491, forward strand.
GGGTCATTTTATTTCACTACTGAGCAGAAAAAGATGATGTATCTGGTACCCGTTATTCTACTTACTATTGTGTGAGAATCTGGGACCTGTAAAGCAAATTCTGAATTTGCTTTCAGTAGGTTAATTGTTGTTACTGGGAAATGCTGAAATGCATTTATGTGGTAATAAAGATTGCAGAAGCATCTGACTTTCTCAGCCTGATAAGTAAGGTGGAGCTCCATGCCAAGTGTATGGTAAGTTTGAGCAGTTAAGAGTTTGACTTCCTTCCTCAGCCTTTGAGATCGGTACTGTGGGGCGCTCAGTGCATGAAGGATGACATTTTTTGGTGGGTCAATATGTTGAAGTTCCAGAGAGTACCACAAGGTGTAAAAATGTAGTCAGTACACTTTGTGACTGCTGAGTTTTCACTTCCAATCCTGCAAATTTACTGTTGGAGTTTGTTTTTCATTTGTGGCTATTCTCACTGGTTTGTAGTTTGAGTTTGGGCTTCTGGACTTAGCTGTTGTTACTTGACTTGGAATTCTTGAGAATTGTTCTTTGAATGTTTTTGAAACCCCTACCCTTGCCACAGAGCATGGTCCGTTAAACTGCAAACCTGAAGTGATGCACCAGCAAAAACAGAACAGTGGATTTTTAAAATAGGTAACTGGAGGACAGCCGTATTCACATTTGGCAATTTGTAGAGAGCTCTATTACATCCTTAAGGTCTTGCTAGGAATTTATTCCATGATTGTAAGAGCTTGGAAGACTGCTCATGCAATTCAAGAAAACATTTAAAATAGTTAATGAGTTGTGTGTGTTAACACTAATGAATGATAAGAAGAATGTTGTTCCTTCCTGTTGGAAATCATAGACCTACTACATCATCTATGTGATCCGCAAATAAGAAATAAAAGAGCTTAGGAGTTATTTGGGTTAGATTCACCACTAATAGACATTTGACTAACCCTGTGAAGATTCCCCCTGCCCCGTTGTGTTGAGTTTCCATGCAGAATTCAGTGTTGTCAGCTTTTGAGACCTTTTAAAGTGCTTAGAAGAGAACAAACCAGTGCATGCTAATTTAAAAAAAATCCACACTGTAAGTCTTTTTAAAGGAATTACAGAGTTGAGATCCAGGTCTGGCCTTATAGGGCCTATGTCCAGGGCACTAGGGCCACAATTTATTCACAAAGGAGATCCAGTTCACAGAATCACAGAATGGTAGGGGTTGGAAGGGACCTCTGTGAGTCATCTAGTCCAACGCCCCTGCCGAAGCAGGGTCACCTACAGCAGGCTGCACAGGACCTTGTCCAGGCGGGTCTTGAATATCTCCGGAGAAGGAGACTCCACAACCTCCCTGGGCAGCCTGTGCCAGTGCTCCGTCACCCTCAGAGGGAAGAAGTTCTTCCTCATGTTCAGACGGAACTTCCTGTGCCTCAGTTTGTGCCCATTGCCCCTTGTCCTGTCGCTGGGCACCACTGAAAAGAGCTTGGCCCCATCCTCCTGATACCCACCCTTCAGATATTTATAAGCATTTATTAGGTCCCCTCACAGCCTTCTCTGAAATTCAGATGATGAATTCAGTGGTGCTTATTTTTAGGGGTGAACTAGAAATAGCGAAAGGGATTGTTTCTGTGATGGAACTGAAGTCAGGTGTGGATCCTTAAGGTGAATTCTGCGCAGGGACCTTTAGCCTTTATGGAAGTCTTCTGTCACGTGTTTGTGGGGCTCCTTACATGCCAAAATTAATTACTCTTACACAGGTATAGGCAAAATAAGATGTCTTCTCATGTTATTACACTAACTTTAGAGACTTGTAAAAACCAAACACAGTCATGAATAAAATAAGAGACAATGGAAACAGCATCTTAGCGTGCCAAGCTAACAGTATGAAACAAATGTGTTGGGTGTTCTCTTTAGCACCATCGTGAAGAACTGTATTTCGTGCTGTAGCTGTAAGCATTTTGGTGTTTGAGTGTGCATATGACTTTTTTTTATTCTTTGATAGTGAAAACAGCAAATGCTAATTTGTTGGAGATTTTTCGATTCATTTTGCTGTTTAAATGTATGAGGCTGTAGGCTTTAGGATTTTTCTTCCCCCTTCGCTGCTCCTGCACCCAGTAAGTTTAAATACATTAGGTAGGTGTTGTTTTTTTTGAGGTTTCTGTGTCTATGAAATAGTTTCATACAACTTCTAATATTTCATTAACTAAGTTGAAGTGTGAGTGATTAGAAACCCTATGTTAGGATCAATGACAATACATCTTAGCATCACATCAGTGTCCTTGACAGTTCTGCCTCTTACAGAAGTGTTTTCTATGTCACAATTGTAAATACAATTTACTGCACAGTGACCACTGTCTTACTTTAAATGGCAGTTTCATAAATTGTTTGACCTGAAGCACTTCAACACCAAAATTTTAACATAAAATTTTCTTGTGTTTGGCTTTTATTTCATATTTTCCCACAATTTAATCATTAGTGAGTCAAGTCGCTTTTTACTTCAGTGGCCTGTCCCTCTTTCTCTCTGTTGGCCTGTTTTGATTTTTTTAAACTTTTGTTTCACTGTGTCTGTCCCTTTCCTGTTCCTTTTCCTGTAGTCCTCTTTTCATTTCCTTGCTGCTGTCTTCCTGCTATCCTTGTTCTCCTCAGGAGTGTTTTCAGTGTTTCCTTTGTCTTCTTTCTTTTTGCATTTGTTTGTAAGACACCGAGATGCTTAGTGAAAGACATTTTAGGGATGCAACTTCGGGTTGTAAGATATATTGGGCTAGTCATTTGAAAAGGTAACCAGGTGCAGGAATCCCCTAGCTAATCTATGTGCACTTTGCATACTTACTATTGTGTTCCAATTGCTGTTCTTTTTGAGAAGATTCTGCAGAATAGACTTGTTAAGTCTTGCTAGAGGGGAACAAAGGGCTCCTCAAAAAATTGCCCTTTGCAATGGGATGCTTGTCCTGAGCTCCCACCCATGCCACTTACGAGTTACACGTGGGGAGTTCCTGTAGTTGGAGGTCTATGGTCTAAAAATTCCCATCTTTTTAGTGAGGGTTGGACCAGATGACCCACAGAGGTCCCTTCCAACCCCTACTATTCTGTGATTCTGTGACTCTGTGCTTTCCCGAAGCTCCCTTTTATTTTTCATCTTGCAATAGGTAAAGGAGAAAAGGTTTCTTGCTTCTTCAGGCAGCCTAGGGACTCCTGTTCTGATGCAATGGTAGGCCATAGAAGCTGTTTGCTGAATGTGTTTCAGTGACTATTGACTAGAAGTTGCCAGTTTCATGGCTTGTAAGAGTACTTGATTTAAGGAACACAGATAATTTAAATGCTTCTTTGTCTTTGCTTGCTTAACCAATGTTACAGTGCCAGCATAGCCAAGGAGAGCCAGGAACGTATGACAAGTCTTGAGCTTTTTTCTTGTGCCCTGTGTTCACCCCATATCAGTACTAATAAAAGCTGAACATCCTTTGTGCTTCCTCAGCTTTTTTCCAAGTTTCAATTTCCATTTTCTTTGTTTGAAGCACAGAGAAGAGCAAATGTGCATAAGCAAAACTCCATACTCAAGCCAAGATGCAATAGATGCAATTGAATAGCAGTCAGTTAGGAATTTTAAGAAGAGCTTTTCTATGAATATTTAATTACTACATTAACTGAGCAAATAAAGAATGTCCCATTAATATTCATACTGTGTTAGCAGTGGTTCAAAGGAATTTAATATGTTTTATATTTCATACAGCATTGTATGTGTTGTGTAGGCCTTCAAAGAATGCTCACATCTAGTAAGCTAATAACACTACAGATCACCCTAGCTATCCCTTAATTCTCTGAAGTTAAGGAATTCTCTGGATTAAGGAATGTCTGTTGTCTTGCTCAGAAATGTGCTATGCAAAGAACTCTTCATAGTTGTGTAATGGTACCAGTCTTGAATGTGTTGTTACCCAAAAATGATTCTTTTCTTAAGTGACTATCCAAAGAGCTGAGGTATAGCCTGAAAGCTGCGGAGATACTGATAATGATCCTGCATCTTCCAGAACTCAGTGTGCTGTCTCTGCCATCTTTATTACTGTACCTGCTTTGTCATCTTTTGGAGAGCAAAGGTTAGGAGGTATTTAATATTTGGTTTGTTTGCTTCTGCTTAGAGCTTTAAAAATATTGGTAATCTGAATGTGGAAGATGGTCTGCAGAGCAAGGGGCCAAATGCAGAACCTGGAACTCAATTCCTTTGCTGTGAGTGACATGTTCTTCCTGTGTGTGTTAGTTTCTTTTTTTAAATGTAATTTGCAAGTTAATATGTTTTATCTAAGAGTGAGAAAAAGAATAATGCTTACTTGTGGTGTTGTGGCACTTCAAACAAACAAAAACATCTCTAGAGACAGCCTTGTAGCTTTCATTTGCTTGCTGAAAATAGGAGCACTCATCCTCTTGCATTGACATGATTTTTAAATTCTTTATGGCCTTTTCCCATTGACTACCCTCAGTAAGACTTTGAATTTAAAGATGTTTACAAGAAAAGTGGCAAGCATAGGAACAACAGAAATGTTAAAACTTCTATTCTTGACTCTGATGTTGCTCTTTTCCCTCTTGCTGGCCTAGGAAAAGACATTAATAGGTGTTGAATTAAGACTTCATCTGTGGGTCCGTACTTCAGTCACTTAGAATTCTTACAGCTGTTTTTTACTGCGTATAGTGATAATTACTCCTGTTGGCAGAACAGCACTGATCTGATCTGCTCTGGCTGCTGAAATCTGTGAAGGAGCCAGGAACGATTTCTGTGTTTTATTGTTAACCCTGAATGCACAGTTCTGTTAGTACCACAGTTGGCCCCTGCTTTGTCTGAGTATCAAGTAACCTGGTGTTAATGAACATACAGATATTAAAAAAAAATAAATTGTATAATCTAAAAGAGGTATTATGTGCTCCTGTTTTGGCAACCCGGCTTTTGGGATTGGTCTGTCGAAGATGTCATGCATCAGGAAACCATCTAGTCTGGCTCACGGAGAGCAGCTCTTGATAGATGAGCAGCTGTATCTCTAAGTACTTAATTTTCTTCCTTTATTGGATGTGGCTAAAAGAATTTAAAGGAAGCTAGACATTTCTTGTGCGCAGACATTATATGGGAGCTGATGAAACCTTTAGGTCTTACTGTTGCCTTTTTATATATATAGATTCAAGATATAATTTTGGTCTTGCTGCTGTGTAGCTTCACTATGGTCACAGTGTCTTCACTTCATGGCTAGAAGAGGTGATGGTGCTGTTTGGTTGCAGTAGGGAGCTCCTGGATCTCTTGCTTATATTTGGACTTAGCAGGATTCAAACAGCATTAGGGGAATTTGTGTTACTCCTGCCAACACAGTTGTTGCAACAAATACTGAAACAAGCAAGAAGAGAAAAATCTGCAACCCTCAGGGCATTGCCCCAACTTCTTTGAAGGAAACTTCGAGGGGAGAAGTTCTTCTGTTTTGGTGCTTTCTTTCACTGAAACAACTTGCAAAATGCCAATCTTGGTGACAGAATGTAGGAAAGCACTTCTTCCAATTAAATCCATTATGGCAATTTTCACACTTCTCCTCTTGCTCAAGAGGTATAAAAGTATTTTTCCTTTTTGTGTATATTCTCAAGAACAGAGTGGAAATCAAAATGAGACGTTGCCAGCTAATTTGTTCTCATCAGCATTCCAGAAATGGACAGGAGCCCATGTTTTGCAATAAGTGCTGAGGTGTAGGAGGAGTGTGTAAGTGTTATGGCAGTGATCCTGTTCTATTCTTCCTCTATGTTCCTCCTCTTCTGCCTTTTATTCTTGTGTGATTCTGCTTTTCTAAGGCCATAAATGATGATAGAAAAATCTTCCATCTTCATAAGCCTGTATGTGCCTCCTTGAATGTAATATCAATATTTCACAAATTAAAAAAAAGTGATGGTGCCTTCTGAGATGCATGAATTAAACCCATGATTTTCTTATCTGAATACTTCCCTTTTATATGCGTGTTTTGAATGTCTGGCCTTCCCTCAACTATTTTTGTCATAAAATGTAGGCTGTTACATAAAACCCCACCATTTTTTGAGTATGCCTATAATACTGTTTAAAGACTAGGCAAAGGCAAATAGCTGCAGCTGTGTAGTTTATAAAGTGGTGGCATTTAGAGGAGGAATGGGGGGGCAAGGTTTCTGGACTTTCTCTGGTTGAAATGCCTTATTTCTCCCACAGGAAGCAAAGTGGATTTAGTAGACAATTAGCTAAGGAGAGTCTTCCTTTTTCTGTGTTCTTAATCTTTTATTATAGCTTCTGCCAGCTGCCTGAGCTTTCTCCCTTGCTTGTGACTAGATCACCATAATAAAAAGGGGGTGGACGCTGAAATAAATACAAATATCTGCTTTTTCCACTATTGGTAATTAAAACAAAAAAAGTAAGTTGAAAACTGATTAGAACTCTGTCTTTCCGTGGTCTTTGTTGGCCTGACAATTTCCACTTGCCTGACATGTGTTGTTATGTTGGAATTTCATATAAATGTCTCACAGCAGAGTTTGATCTTCAGAGCTCTTTGTGTTGGTCTCTGAACACCCTTAGGAGTGCTTTTAGTACAAAAGCTACATCTAGATATTGAATATTATGGTCTGTACCAAACAGACTTCTGTTCTGTTGAAGTACTTCAGGGCTAAAATGTATTTTCTGAGAAATATCTCTAAGATTAGATGAATAGAGGATATATGAAGTTGTGTGGTTTTTTTCTTTTGCATTTCATCTTTCCCTTCATTAGAGGACTAACTAGAGAAATCCCTTTTCCCTGTGGGAAGCTGTAGTCCTGCTTGTGCTTTTCAGGTCTTATTAGTCATTTTTATTTAATACCCTTTGTAAAATATTTCTATACACTTCTGTCAGCACACATAACCATGTACTGTGTTGAAAAAGCCTCAAATAAGTGTTTCTTTTTGTGTGCAGTGGCAAATGTTATGGTAGAAAACAGCATGCTTTTTCTGTGGAACTCAGTGTAATTTGGTTTGCTCACTCTCTTCCGCTTTAAGTTCAGACAAATACAGTCCCAGTTATATAAACCAGACCTGCTGCTTAGGTGGTAGAATTTTTTTTGGTAGACTTTCTTTTGATTTTTTTGGTAATCACAGAATGGTAGGGGTTGGAAGGGACCTCTGTGGGTCATCTAGTCCAACCCCCCTGCCGAAGCAGGGTCACCTACAGCAGGCTGCACAGGACCTTGTCCAGGCAGGTCTTGAATATCTCCAGAGAAGGAGACTCCACAACCTCCCTGGGCAGCCTGTTCCAGTGCTCCGTCACCCTCAGAGGGAAGAAGTTCTTCCTCATGTTCAGACGGAACTTCCTGTGCCTCAGTTTGTGCCCATTGCCCCTTGTCCTGTCGCTGGGCACCACTGAAAAGAGCTTGGCCCCATGCTCCTGACACCCGCCCTTGAGATATTTGTAAGCATATATTGGGTCCCCTCTCAGCCTTCTCTTCAGGCTGAACAAGCCCAGCTCCCTCAGCCCTTCCTTGTAGGAGAGATGCTCCAGTCCCATCACCATTCTCGTAGCCCTCTGCTGGACACTCTCCAGCAGCTGCTCATCCTTCTTGAAGTGGGGAGCCCAGAACTGGACGGAGTACTCCAGATGGGGCCTCACTAGGGCAGTGCAGAGGGGAAGGAGAACCTCCCTCGACCTGCTGGCCACACTCCTTCTAATGCATCCCAGGATCCCATTAGCTTTCTTGGCAGCCAGGGCACACTGCTGGCTCATGGTCAACCTGTCGTCCACCAGGACACCCAGGTCCCTCTCCACAGAGCTGCTCTCCAGTAGGTCTGCACTGAGCGTGTACCTGGTGCATGGGGTTGTTCCTCCCCAGGTGCAGGACCCTGCATTTGGCTTTGTTGAACCTCATCAGGTTCCTCTCTGCCCAGCTTTCCAGCCTATCCAGGTCACGCTGAATGGCAGCACAGCCTTCTGGTGTATCTACCACACCTCCCAGTTTGGTGTTATCAGCAAACTTGTTGAGGGTACATTCTAACTCTTCATCCAGGTCGTTGATGAAGAAGTTAAACAAGACTGGGCCCAGTACTGACCCCTGGGGGACACCACTAGTTACCGGCCTCCAACTAGACTCAGTGCCGCTGCTGACAACCCTCTGAGTTCGGCCGTTCAGCCAGTTCCCAATCCACCTCACTGACCACTCATCCAGCCCATACTTCCCGAGCTTCCCTAGGAGGCTGTTATGGGAGACAGTGTCGAAAGCCTTGCTGAAGTCTAGGTAGACAACATCCACTGCTTTTCCCTCATCTACCCAGCCAGTCATGTCATCGTAGAAAGCTATTAGATTGGTCAGGCATGATTTCCCCTTGGTGAATCCATGTTGACTACTCCTGATAACCTTCTTTTCCTCCATTTGCTTGATGATGACCTCTAGAAGCTGCTCCATCACCTTTCTTGGGATGGAAGTGAGGCTGACCAGCCTATAGTTCCCTGGTTAATGTTGTTAATGCCTCTTACAAAGTTAAATTCAGTGAAGAATGGACCAGAGGTCACTAAAACTCTAAATTGTTCCATAAAAATACAGGGGTTTATCCCAAGAGATGTACCATTTCAACAGCCCTGACAGTGACAGCATCATCAGTTTGTAGTAGTGTAACTACTTATGCTGTGAAACATTAGGGTGCCTTAGAAATATCTTGATAATCTACAGATGTTGATATTGAAACTTTTTCTGTGGGTCCTGAACCTCAATGGGTTGTGATTTTTGTCTGTCTGTCTGTGGTGGTGGATGTGCTCTCCTCACATGGTATACACGGAGAGGAGCCAGGTAGAAGCTGTATTTTTCACTAGTGTAAACTTTTTTGTACTCATGGCTTATACTGCCCTACTGCTGTATTTTCACTGATACATGCATTAAGAATTCTACACTGCTGTTTCCTAATACAGCCATGTAAATTAAAAAAAGGGGGGGGGGGGCAGCATTTTTCAAGACAATGTTTTAAGTTATGTTATCTTCTAATGAAGAGAAACCAGTTATTGTACTAAACGACAGCATTCCCCGTGGAGGAGACTTTTGGAGATTAGACCAAGTGAGAGATGTCTAGTTGTCCTTGCATCTCTAAGAGAACTGGGTACCCAACCGCTCTTCATGTCTATAATGATCTCCTTTGTGGTGTACCAGAGTTCATGCTTATCTTTGAAAAAGAAACACAATAATGTAGTAGCTTTCCAAATATCCTGAGGACTGTACTTCCTAATGAGAGACTGCAGACCGATGGTGCCTTTTGCTTGTTGCCAGCAAAAAGAGTTGTCTTTTTATAGAACTTCCTAGATTTTAGGTGTATAGCCTTTTTCAATTTGGAGGTTTCTCTTACTAATTTGTACTTCTTTATATAATAACCACAGTGGTAAAAATAGTTGTTTTCATTGAGGAAAATTTTTTCTTTAGATGGTTGCAATATAAAGTTTTGGAAATATTTCTGAAAGTCTTCTGGGTAATATAATCAAATAACTTTTCCAAAACATGAGTAGAATATAATGAGTTCTTTTTAAAGATTTGTTTTTTTCATATATTTTATTGCAAAATGAGTGCATATAAATATGAAAGCATCTTTTGTTTTAGTAGTCTCACAGTTTTATCCTGGTAGCTATTGTGGTTATCTTAATAGTTTAGTAATAAGCCTTTCTTTTTCATTTTACAAGAGAAAAATGATGGATACTGAATCAGATGCCCAACTAAACTTACTAAGCAGCCTTTGAACTAGCAGGGGGATTAGGCTTTTTTGTCAGGAGTCCTGTTCTGCTAAAGGCACCATTTAGCACATACTCATTGGTAATGTGGTCCTGTCTTGAGCACAGGTAGATTTAATAAATTCTTAGCCTATTGTTTCAAGAGCCCACAAGAAATGTAATATAACTGCAGTATTGTCATATGGTTATTGAATATTAGATTATAATTATGTCAAGTCTGTTTAACATATGATACATGTTAAGGGCACTTTAACACTTAATGAACTGGTGTATTTAAAAAAAAAAAAAGGAGGGGGGATTAGATTCTTCTTTGGTCTCTCTGTTGGAATATTCCAAAGAATTTAATTTATTACTTATAGTGTAGGTACTTTAACATTTCCTTTAAAACACGTTGGCTAAGGGAAACAATTTCTTGTAATACGCTCTCTATCTATTTGCATATAATTGATAGTAATGATAATTTAAACACAAAAGGCTGATGTTTCAAAATTCCTTCCAAAGTTGAAGTAACTGATAAATCTTGTTGGAAAAAATGCTGCCATCTTTGTCTTTTATTGTAGGAGACCTCTGCTAAGAATAACTGGAGAAATTTTGCAGAATGGGAAGGGCATTTTGTTTGTATATAACTGCTGATACATTAAACAGTCCTTTTAGCTATATTAAAAAGCTAAATGCAACTCACTAAAATGCTCTCTAGCGATCTAGGCCAGATTTTAGCCCCATGACAGCTCCTGTCTCTCCCTTAACTTCTCGTTCTCTTTAGAGGTAAACAACTTAATGCAGCTGTAAGCTTTCTTTGCACTGGCAGACTTCAGCACTAACTAATCTAAACTCAAAACTTAGGTTTTAAAAAGGCAGATGAGTTTTCCTGTGAGGAAAAAATTTGTCAGTGGTTGTGAGACTTTCAGTTTAAGAAAGTAAATAGGTATTCAGATTGAATCAGTATTCTGCATTGGACAAACCTAGCGGCCCTTGATGGCTTTTAAGAAAAATAATTAAAAATATGGGGAAAAAAATCAGAAAATAATAATCACTTTGCATGTGCCATCTTGTTTTATAAGCTGTGAACTCCAAAACCAGCTCATCTTCAGGTTCCTTCTGCCAATGTCACGGTGGAAGAAGTACACAAGTTTTAGATCTCGGCCTTCTCACCTTGCAGTGTTGACTTGAAAATTACAATCTTTGCAAAACCAGAGAAGCTTGTGATATTGACTAAGCAAGCTAGACTCATTTTCAAATTTCACTACGCATAAAAGCAGTCTGGCATAAATGGTATGTTGTCCTCAAGCAGCCCAGTACATAGCCCTGCACCAGCTGGGTACACGTGCAGACAGGACTCTTTGGGGTGGAGGGAAGGGTGGAGGCTACATCTCCACCTGGTACATCTGTGGCCCCTTACGCTTGATGGCAGTTGTCAGTCACAGATGCTTTCCTGGGAGCTTAAGCTTGTGCAGGAATTGCTTTTGTGATGCTTTGCAATGAGTTTGTTGGCTGTTGTCTTGGTGTCCGCAACCACCTACTAGAGTTGTCCACTCTTGAGGCTTCTCTTATTGAATCAGTGCTTCCACATGTATAACCTTGCTGTAAATCTGATCTGTCAGGTGCTCTGCTTTTTCTGTGTCTGGCTGGTTAGTTCCATGTAAGGCATGAAGTAGGGCTTCCTGGTGAATTTTGTTGTCTCATGCTGAAGGTGAAGCAGTGACCTATTTTGTTTGAGTGAGCAGTCTGGGTATTTATTACTTTGCACTTCAGTCAGGAAAGGTATGGTTGTGACAGTCTGTATTAATACAAAAAAATACTGCTTTTATAAATAGCATCAAGTTGGAATTGGAACATACAGCAATTCTATAATCGGTTCTGATGTAAATGATCCTTATTCTTATGAATCCACTATAACATGAACAACTGTAGGAACACAGTTGTAATATTAAGTTGCTGTATCCGTACTCTTTAAACGCATATTCAAAGCACGGTGCTGGGTCACTTGAAATACAGTTGCTTGTGAATATTGTATTTGTTTTTGAACTGTACTGCATAGTGGATTGTAAGACTCTATTGCACCATCTTTATGGAGCTGATGTCCTCATAAGGTGTTAGTACCTTATGGTGCTGATCATTATCGAGAATGGATATTGCACTTTTTAGCTATCCCTTTTTAGTTACTGCAATGCTATTGATAGCTATTGTCTTTTGTACTGGTAAGGTCTTTCAAAAAAATAGTGTACAGTAAAATGCATTAAAAGCCTCATAAGGCGAGTACTGTGACAGAAGCTTTATTCTTTTCCAGACTCAGATAATTATTGATGCATGTGGATAACTTCAACGGAAGTAGCCTTTGATTCAGTACAGAAATCGAGGTGGTTGAAGGATTTTAAATCTCCACTAGATAAACTGTAAATGGCTTTTCAATCACAAATTTCATCTGCTCCTGTGTTCCAGATGGAGAAGATGTATTTATAATGTCTTTAGTGTGTTAAGACAGTGCCTGTGTGTTCATTAAACATTCAAACTAGACTTTTATCTTAACAGCTGCAGATACTTGATGTATAGATGAAGAATAACTTTCTCATATTAATATAATTTTATAAGGTAACTTTATTTTGTTCTATGCTGTCTGCAGAGAACTGCAAAGTAACTCTGTATTTAGACTAATTTGTATGTAGTAGCATATTGTCATTTCTCTTTGTTTACATAAAAAGAAAAAATAGTTTCTGTTCACAAAGTGTCTACTTGGAATTTGGTTAACCCTTTTGAATCTGAAAGGGACTTTTGTGGCTGAATTAGGACCAGGGGAAGATCACAGCATAGTGGAAGTGCTGACTTACAAATAATTGTATCCGTGAATTTTGTAAGGTGTTTGTGACCAAAGTAAGCACACAACTTGCTGACTGACACACTTTATGCTTAGTATTTTTGTTTTCTTTCCCCTAGTTTCTTTGCTTGAAGAATATAAGGACTTTTCTTTCGGCATGTTGTGAAATATTTGGAATGAAGAAAAGTGAACTTTTTGAAGCATTCGATTTGTTTGATGTGAGAGATTTTGGAAAGGTAAGTATCCTTTTAATTATATCCTGAGTAGCACCTGTGTTCTGCTGCTTGAGTATAGAAGACTTTCATGGTAGATGTGGTGTAGAAGTTGTGACTAATGGATGAGCATTCATTTGTTAAAGAAAACAGTGGGGAAGAATTAAGAAAGCAGAAGAATTAGATTTATATTGCAGGGGCTAAAAAGTAGCAGAGAAAAATCACTGGTAGGAAAGTTCTGAAGGTGTGAAAAGCACAGTTAAATTAAAGAAGTGGATTGAAAGATGCTGAGTTAAAGGTAAACGAAGTGTGTGAAAATGGCAAGCTGTGGGTGAGTGCTGTCTGGTGAAATCACTTCTGACATAAATAGTGTGGAATCAGAAACCCTGGGCCTATGCATTCTAAGACCATATGGCACAGAGCTTGTTTCTTTAGTCTGAAGCTTGAAATTCAGCCATTTATCTGTGCTTCTAATTCTTTTTTTGACAATTAGTTTTTAAATCTCTTTTTTCCTAACCTGCTGTAAAGCTCAGATACAGCTGTGGTGACTGTTCTAATTTACACAGCCTGAAGTATATTCTGTAAGCCTACCATTAGTTATTCTATATGTAAAAGCTTTTTCCAGTCTATATTTCACAACCTCCTACGTATCTGTTTGATCTGTCATTGCCAGCATAGGTTCAGTTCAACTTTGGTTTCTGCTTCTGAGTCATAAGGTATCATTACCCTAATTTCACAGGAAAGAGTCTAAAAATTACCCGAAGTAGCGCCAAAAATAGTTATATATTCAAATTTAGTATATTTCAAACATTATTCCTTTTTTTAAGGATATCATACTTTTACTAAATAATTTTTATGCACTGCTCTTTTTATAAGTAGACATAGAGGTAAAGATGATGTCAGAATGCAAGTGTGAATCAGGGCTCCAATATGACCGTGTGAAATGGTTCAGTGATTACTGTTAATGAAAATACCCAATTATTTTTCTGAATCATTTGTCTGGTTTTAAGTCCTTTGAGTATAAAATTAGATAAACCTGGTAATTCCACTTGTTCTTTAGTTGTGCTGACCATCTTTTGTCCTCATAAATCATATTTAAGACAAAGTGTTTGTTGAAGTGTGGTCACCTTACAAATTTGGTGTATTGCTTATTAAAAATGAGATTTGTTTTTGTTTTGATGGTGCAAGTAGCAGAGGAATTATAATTGTTGGTTTTTTAGGGTTTTTCATGTGCTAGAAATGTCTTAAGGTGTTTAATAAATGGGGTATCTTAATGCTTGCTTCAAATCTTTGATACCTATGGCTAATGAACAGAATTTTTTTATTATTGTATGTTCTAATTATTTGCTGAGAGCTTCACATTTTGTGCCACATAAACATAACTAAGCCTGTTTTTTTAATATAATCTAGTTTTTCAGAATTATTTTGCAATGCAAATTATTATTGCTGCATCATTAAATACCCAGTACAACAAGTTCTGAATTAAGGCTGAATTTAACCCAGCAAGTATGTTTCTGGCACTCTTTAACTGTCATTTTAACAGAATTTGTTTTAGAATACAATTTTATGTAAGCCGAATAATTGGTTAAAAAAAAATATACTGTCTTCTATCCATTATATTTAGTATTCTTTTCCCAAAGTAAAATTGGATGCAGAGACATGGATTTTTTACTGTACTTGTTCCCACAGTATAGCACAAATACACTAATTATTTGTGATACTGGTATTTCAGTTTTAGTGACAGTGATAGTGCTTACAAGCAATGGTTTCTCTAGTCTTGGCATCTCTAGTGGCCTTTCTCACCTTTCTTGGAAAGCTACCAGGTAAAAATGCAGTGACAAATCTGAAAGGCACTGGTGTGTGGGATTCTTTAAGGAGGCTAGCTATGTGCATGGTAACAGCTGCTTGTGCAGAGGTGGAGATGCTAAATTGAATGAGCCTGTGCAATCCTTGCAGTAGCTGTATTGGCCATGCTTTTAGGTGCATAATGGCTCTGCTGTTCAGCTGTTTCCAGTGTGTGCTTGTGTGGAAGCTTGCCACACACAAGTGGAGGCTGCAATATGCTGTATTTAGATAGGCTGATCTGTGTATTTTACTAGCCTCTGCAAACGAGCATGTAGTTAGCTTCCTAAAGCAGTTAATGAACTTAAAGCCATTAAGAAAGTGGAGGGGAAAATTACAACTGTGTTAAAATATATAGCTAGCCTTATGCTGAGTTATTTCTGTGGTTTTAAGTGTATTGTTTGTATGGTTAGCTGAGAATATCTGTGAAGTGGCATGGGATTTCAGTTGCATATCTGATAATGTACATATTACTTTGTAAATTGTGATTGCTAGTAGCAGCAGTGAGAATAAGAAAGCTTTTCTCTTTCAAGTTGTTTTTGTGTCTCAATTTTCCCCTTCATTATTTTTTCCTATGAATAACAACTCTGATATAGTCCTAAATCTCCAGCCTTCTTGAAGCTGTATATATGCAAAAGGCCAAAAAAAGTGCTGCAGATTTTTTTGTGCTACTTGCAACCAAGTGATTGTGTTGTTTCTAAAAAAAATTCTTTGAACTGCCCTCCCTAAGTGTGTAGAAAATGTGAATGAGCTTAAAATTATTACAGGCACAAAGAGGATAATATGGTTTAGAAACACTCTGTTTTCTAGACTGTTGACCAAATAGATGATGGAATCAGTGTGTGTGGTATGTATAGCCTCCAACACACTTGAATGTACTGGAAGCTGTCGTGAGATGTCCGAAGTTGGCAAGTACTTATTAGTGGTGAAATGACTCCATATAAGCCTGATATCCAGTACTTGTAAATGCTTCAATTGAATTTATAAAGGTGACTACTGAATTTGTTGTCTTATGATGGAATATTCTGCTTAATATGACAGATTTCAATGACTATTTAAGCATGCTAGTGGAGTGAACAGGAGAAATATGTAAACTATAAATGAACAATGTGCCCTCAAGGAAATAAGATTGAAGGGAAAAGTCAGATGAGAGACCTGGTGATGAAAACTGTCATATTTTAAAAAATATTCTGATGTTTTTCAACTATTTAAAGAAAATGGCAGCAAAACCCTGGGCATGGTAGAAGTGGCAGCTATACACTGCCTATATAGTCATAAGACTTTTAACAGCCTTGTGAAATACTGGTTACAAAATGTTTGCTGTAATGGTGAAACTTGCATTTTATAGCTAGGGGTAAGTGCGCTATTTTCAGATGCTTTGACAATGAAAATTTGACTTGAACTTTGTGCTACACTTTGCATAGACTCTTTGATGTCTCTGATTAGAGAAAAAGAAGGGTGTATGCGATGTGGATGGAAAGCAGAGGTGAAGCTGAAGTAGCAACATGTAGATAAAGAATAGGTGAAGAAACAGGGAAGCAGGTAACCCCATGAGTGTGTTTGTAATGCATACATTCTGTATGAATATTGATATCAGCTGTTACAAGATAAGGGTTTTCTTCTGTCTGAAGTATAACAGTACAGATTTTCTTGGTTTTAGACTGTGCTTGAAAAAAGAGGGGCTACGTTACACGGAAATAAGAAGGTTCTTAAATCATACTTTCTAAAACTATATAAAACTTGTTTTGCCTTGAGTACTACAGTATTCACCCATTCCCACTCACCTTTCTATCAGTAAATTTCATTGTTGCTGCATTAAGTTCCTGAGAGAGCATGAAATGCCCTCCCACGCACATGGGGTGCCAGACAATGTTTTCATTACGAATTCCATGCTGGAGAGTCATTTTTCACTGGCTCAGGGTTGTCAGGTTCTTCCTTTCTACCTGCGTGCCAGAATCAACAAATAATGTTGATACTTGTTCTTTCAGCTCTGTGAGCCTGGCACAATCCTCGAACAGCAGTCTTTGCTGTTCGGTGTGCCGCAAAAAATTGTTGCTATCCCTATTTTCTGAAGGAAGTTTGCAACTCATATGTTGCATAAATTGGAATCTGAGGATTAGTTCCAACGCCCGTTGATGTCAGTAGGTGCTCCCTGGCTTCAGAGAGCAGTGCTTGAGGTCCAGTGGGGGAAAATGGTGTCCAGATATTGTCAGAAAAAGAGCTTTGTGTACTCTGCTTGTAAATATTCTAAGCAATGTATAACTGAGCACAGAGTTTTTTGATATAACTGATTTAATATGAACATAGCCATAGACCCCCCCTACTAGGAGTCCTGCAGTAGACGTCTAGAAATAACATACAGTATTCAGTCATGATTTTAAAAAAAAAAACAAGGGATCAAATATCAACTGCTACCAATCAAACAAGTACCTAATTGTTTAAAAGCATGTAACATAATGTCTGGTGTAACTAACTCTCCAGTGACAGTTAAAAGCCTAGTTTATGTAAAAGCAAGCAACTGCTATTAGTCATAGAATCATAGAATGCTTTGAGTTGGAAGGGACCTTTAGAGGTCACCTAGCCCAACCCCACTGCAGTAAGCAGGGACAGATTCCAGTAGACCAGGTTGCTCAGAGCCCCGTCCAGCCTGGCTTTGAATGTTTCCAGGGATAGGGCCTCCTCCGCTACCTCTCTGGGCAATCTGTTCCAGTGTTTCACCACCCTCAGTGTAAAATATTTCTTCCTTATATCTAGTCTAAATCTACCCTCCCTTAGTTTCAATGCATTACTCCTTGTCCTATCACAACAGGCCTTGCTGAAAAGATTGTCCCTATCTTTCCTGTGAGCCCCCTTTAAGTACTGGAAGGCTACAATAAGGTCTCTGCACAGCCTTCTCTTCTTCAGGCTGAACAGCCCCAACTCTCTCAACTTTTCCTCATAGGAGAGGTGCTTCAGCCCTTTGATCATTTTTGTCGCCCTCCTCTGGACACGCTCCAAAAGGTCCATGTCCTTCTTGTGCTGGGGGCTCCAGAGCTGGACGCAGGACTCCAGGTGAGGTCTCAGCAGAGCAGAACAGAGTGGCAAAATCACCTCCCTCGTCCTGCTGGCCACGTTTCTTTTGATGCAGCCCAGGATATGGTTGGCCTTCTGGGCTGCGAGCATACATTGTTGGCTTGTGTCCAACTTTTCATCCATCAGTACCCCAAAGTCATTCTTGGCAGAGCTGCTCTCAATCCCTTCATCCCCCAGCCTGTAGTGATACCAGGGGATGCCTTCACCTAGGTGCAGGACTTTGCACTTGGCCTTGTTGAACCTCATGAGGCTCATGCAGGCCCACTTCTCAAGCTTGTCCAGGTCCCTCTGGATGGCATCCCATCCTTCTGCTGTGTCAACTGCACCACTCACCGTGGTGTCATCAGCAAACTTGTTGAGGGTGCTTTCGACCTATGTCTCTGATGAAAATATTAAACAGCACTGGTCCCTGTACAGACCCCCAAGGGACACCACTTGTCACCGGTGTCCATTTGGACATTGAGTGGTTGACCACTACCCACTGGCTGCGAACTTCCAACCAATTCATTATCCACCAAATAGTCCACCCATCAAATCTCTGTCTCTCCAATTTAGAGAGAAGGATGTTGTGAGGGACTGTGTTGAAGGCTTTACAGAAGTCCAGACAGATTGCATCCGTTGCTCTTCCCTTGTCAACTGATATAGTCACTCCATCATAGAAAGCCACAAGGTTGGTCAGGCAGTACTTGCCCTTGGTGAAGCCATGCTGGCTGTCTCGAATCACCTCCTTGTCCTCCATGTGCTTCAGCATAGCTTCTAGGGGGATCTGTTCCATGATCTTCCAAGGCACAGAGGTGAGGCTGACAGGTCAGTAGTGCCCAGGGTCCTACTTTCTATGCTTTTTAAATATGGGTACAATGTTTCCCTTCCTCCAGTCACTGGGGACTTCCACTGACTGCCATGAATTTTCAAATATCATGGAGAGTGGCTTAGGAACTGCATCAGCCAATTTCCTGAGGACTCTGGGATGCATCTCATCAGGTCCGATAGACTTATGTATGTTCAGGTTTCTCAGGTGGTCCCGAACCTGATCTTCCCTTACAGTGGGAGGGGCCTTACCCCTCTGGTCCCCATCTTGCAGTCCATCGACTAGGGAGGGGTGAGGAGAGAGGCTGCCAGTCAAGACTGAGGCAAAAAAGTTGTTGGGTACCTCAACCTTCTCCTTGTCTGTTGATACTAGGTCACCATTCTTGTTCATTGGGGGGGCTGTGCTTTCTTTGACCATCTTTTTCCGGCTGACATACCTGTAGAAGCTGTTCTTGTTATTCTTAGCATCCCTTGCCAAATTCAGCTCTAGCTGCGCCGTGGCCCTCCTGACCCCATCCCTACACAACCAGGCAACATCGCTATACTCTTCCCAGGATACCTCTCCCTGCTTCCACTGACTGTGCAGTCCTCTCTTGCTCTTTAGTTTGACTAGCAGGTCTTGACTCAGCCATGCTGGTCTCTTCCCTTCCTTGCCTGACTTCTTAACACCTGGGGACTGAGAGCTCCTGCGCTCTATGGAAAGCGTCCTTAAAGATCTGCCAGCTGTGTTCTGCTCCCCTGTCCCTGAGGACCGTTTCCCAGGGGGTCCTATTGACTAATTCCTTGAAGAGCTGGAAGTTGGCTTTCCTAAAATTTAGGGTCCTGACTATACTCCTCGCCTGTCACATCCTTCAGGACTGTGAACTCCACCAGTGTGTGATCACTGCAGCAAAGGCTGCCTCCAATCTTTGTGTCACTGATGAGCTCACTTGCATTGGTGACCATGAGGTCCAGTATTGCATCACCTTGGGTAGGGCTGTCTATTATCTGGCCTAAAAAGTTATCCTCAATACATTCTAGGAATCTCCTGGATGGCCTACAGCTTACCGTACTACTTTTCCAGCAGATGTTGGGGTGGTTGAAGTCCCCCAGTAGGACTAGAGACTGCAAGCGCAAAGCCTCCTGGAGCTGGAGGAAGAAGGCTTCATCAGTAGGCTCCCCTTGATCAGGTGGCCTGTGGTAGACACCATCCCCAAGGTTCCCTTTGTTGCCTCTGTCTCTGATTCTTACCCATAAACCACTGAGTCCGCCTGTTCCTTCTAATGTCACTGTCTACAACTGGAAGGAAGCAGGAAAAAATAACCTGTGCCTCAGATTCCTTCACTAGCCATCCCAAGGCCCTGAAGTCTCTTTTGTCACAGTTATGATTTTGCATGGCAGGGTTTTGGTAGCAGGGGGGCTATGAGGGTGGCTTCTGTGAGAAGCTGCGAAAAGCTTCCCCTATGTTTGATAAAAGCCAGTGCTAGCTGGCTCTGAGATGGACCCACCGCTGCCCAAGGCCAAGCCAATCAGCGACGGTGGTAGTGCCTCTGTGATAACATATTTAAGAAAGGGAAGAAAAAAAACTCTGGAGCAGACGGCAGTGAGGAGAAGGGAGTGAGATGATGTGAAAGAAACAACTCTGCAGACACCAAGGTCAGTGAAGGAGGGGGGAGGAGGTGCCTGAAATGTTGGAGCAGAGAGCCTTCCCTTGCAGCTGGTGATGAAGACTATGGTGAGGCAGGTTGATCCCCTGCAGTCCATGGAGGTCCACGGTGGAGCAGATATCCACCTGTAGCCCGTGGAAGGGACCCCATGCCAGAGCAGGTGGATGCCTGAAGGAAGCTATGACCCCGTGGGGAGCCCTGTGCTGGAGCAGGCTCTTGCCAGGACCTGTGGACCTGTGGAGAGAGGAGCCCACACTGGAGCAGGTTTGCTGGCAGGGCTTGTAACCCCGTGGGGGACCCACACTGGAGCAGCCTGTTCCTGAATGACTGCACCCCATGGAGAGAGGAGCCCATGCTGGAGCAGTTTGCTGGTAGGGCTTGTGACCCCGTAGAAGGAACCCACGGTGGGGCAGTCCATGAAGAACTGCAGCCTGTGGGAGGGACCCACGCTGGAGCAGTTCGTGAAGAGCTGCAGCCCGTGGGAAGGACTCGTGTTGCACAAGTTTGTGAAGAACTGTCTCCCGTGAGAGGAACCTTCACGCTGGAGCAGGGGAAGAGTGTGAGCAGTCTTCCCTCCGAGGGACAAGGAGCGGCAGAGACAATGTATATTGAACTGATCGACAATGTATATTGAACTGATCGTAAACCCCATTCCCCATCCCCTTGGGTCACTCGGGGGGAGGAGGTAGAGAAACCGGAGTGAAGCTGAGCCTGGGAAGAAGGGAGGGGTGGGGGGAAGGTGTTTTAAGATCTGGATTTATTTTCTCACTATGCTACTCTGATTTGATTGGTGATGAATTAAACTCCCTTTTCTCCCGAAGTTCAGTCTGTTTTGTCCTTGACAGTAATTGGTGAGTGACCTCTCCCTGTCCTTGTCTTGACCCTCGAGCCTTTCATCATATTTCCTCTCCCCTGTCCAGCTGAGGAGGGGGAATGATAGAGTGGATTTGGTGGGCACGTGGCATTTATCCACACTAAACCAAAACAGTCACCCTTGGGCTGCATACTGCAAGTTCTTCTCCACCCATGTGGAAGAGCAGTAATGGGTAGTAGTCCGAGGGCTGTACCAGGCTAGTATTATATTGAGTTCATATACTAAGGTCATGTAGTTTGTGATCATTTTAGTCACTCTTGGTGCAAAAGAAATCCAGGCTATGATGCAGGAGAAAGTCATGCTGAAGTTGAGAATGCTGATGTTAGTATTCCCTCAGGTTTAACAGATTCCAGAAAGATCAGGGAGATGTGCATGAGACACCAAAATCAACAAAATGAAGAGCAATGGTTATTATAAGAAGTTACATACCTTTCCAGGAAGAGAGAGGAGGAAAAATTTTTTGAGGAAATCTTCAATAAAACTGAAGCAGTTGAGATTAACCTCAGTTGTTTCATGTTTTATTTGGTGAATTTAGTGAGTGAGATAATAGAGCAAAACACGAGCTCTTTCACTAATAAAGTCATATTAAAACTGCAGAACTTTAGGGAACGTGCCAAGACATTATGGCATTTTTGTAGAGATACTAAAATGGAGAAAGATAAATGAACTGGTAAAAACAAGACATATTAAAAACAGAGTTCTGTATCTTCATTCTCTGAGCTTTTTTAGTGGTAGAATTTAAAAAAAAAAGGCTTAGTGGTTTACACAATAAACTAGCTGTACGATTGCTTTTAGGAGTAGCGTTTTAATGTTTTCAAGTGTTTCAGTGAGATGGATGGGTTTGGGATGAATGATACTTGAACTCCTTCAGGGTGTACTTGTGAATGCGGGAGAAGGAAGAAATGGAAGATATAGACAGGTCTTAGCTTCCTTCTCTGTGGAAATGCTTTGGACAAAATGAACAAGAAAACACTAGCCAGTTGCAAAACTGCTGAAATGCATGGAAGATCTTATTTGTTAGATATTGTTTCTGTTTGTATAGAGTTACATAAAGGTCAAGCACTCGGTAACCTCCCTAAAAGTCTCCCTTAAATCATAACAAAAAATGACTTCCAGACCCAAAGAACAGAAATCATAGTTTTGTGCGAAGTGATGAGGTCGGTGAATGGGTGGGATGAATAATGGTATAGCTCATCAACCACCTGTTTGAAAAGTCCTTGAAAATTTATAGAAATGGATGGTGTCACAGTGGAAACCATTACAAACACTAAATAAATTTAGTGTACTTATCTGTAATAATTTCTTGCAGTGATCATCACCAGAGTCTGTACAAATTGCTAGGCATATAACTTTGATAAATCTAAAACCATTAGCCTGAGTTTATAGCTTCTACTTGAGCGTATATATTTAGGCCTGAATATTTCAGGATTATGTTATTGTGATAGAATACTAGTGGACTGTCACCTCACTGGTCTTTCCAAATGAATCTTCGTGAATTTCTTAAAATATTGTCATAACTTTTTCAAGTTTCATGTTTGTTTCCAGTTGATGAGAACAGTAACGATAATCTTCTTTTTTGCCCACATCACAGTGTTGAACATATTATAAATATTTGATCATTGATGAAAAACTCTCATCCAGGGAGTGCCTGGGGATGTTTTGGAAGTATCAGAAGACTTTGAGTCCTTAAATAATGTAGGTTTCTGTTCAGTTTTCAGCACGTGTGACCAGATTTGGAAAGTCAGGGTTGATTAGAAACTGCTAATATAAGAGAATTAAACACAGTTTCTGAGCACACTTCTCTTGTTAAGATGTTCTTGTCCAAATGTTAAGTGTATCTGATTCATGTATCCTGGAGATACTGAACTCATAGCATTGAATTCTGATAGCATCCATTTCTCTGAGAGGTGGAAGAAGTTTTGGAGGAAGAGGACAGTTGGGGCTTGAGTAGGTTTAACAGGGCTTAAGACTTACATCTTCTCACGCATTTGTTTATAGAAATGTTTTAAACCTTATTTTTAAACAGGAAATTAATTCCCTGCAGTACTTGCAATATAAGCATTTCAGTAACCAAAAGTTGATGGTGAAACTGACAACTAAACCCAAAACTTCCTGAATTTATAAATATTGGTCAAAGTAACACCATAAATAAAAACAGAAGGCAATAAATGAATGACTTGAAGATGAAGTCTATATGAACTTTGAAGAGTTCTGTATCTTTTCCGTGATAGTGAAACTGTTCACCTTCTAAAAAGGGTAAGAAACATTTTTTTTTTCCCTCCCTCTTTTGTAAAGCTTAGAGGCTTCCAAAGAGGAAAATCACAAAAATTTTCTGTTAGTACAGCAGATAGATGGAAGAGGGGGCGAAGAGGAGAAGTTGAAGTAAAATTTGTGTAAGCTGTTCCATTGTTTCTCATGCTTGCAGTATAGTTAATTTCAAAGAGAATCCCTCTGACTTCGAGTCTTGTGCTTGCTGCCTGGGTTCTCTGCTTGTTCTTCTCTCTGTCTGGTCTGGGAGTTCGTCATGCAAATAACTTAGGCATAAAATCATAATGTCTCTAGAAACAAGTAGTATATGGCCATTGCAGTTACCTGGGCCTGTTGGTCATTCTGATATTTTCAGTTACCACATGAAATGGGCTGAAAATCAGCCTAAAAAGCCTGCTGCAAATTGTGTTTGAATTTGACATCTCGTTAGGATGGAAGATTATTTTTTCTGCTGAACTTACAAAGGCTTGGTCCTTGATTTTTGGACCAATGCACTTCTATTTTTGTCATCAATGATGAAAATGAAATATCCATGTCAGAGATTGGAGTAGGGTGCAGTCGTAGAGCTGAAGGATTTTTATTTTTTACTCACTTAATGATCCTCTGCCTCTCTTGCGCTGGGGGATGCTTGCTTTCTGTTCATATTCCTCATATTTGCTTGTAGGTAGTAGATTTTTGAGTAAAAAATACAACCATTGTGTAATGAAGGAGATTTCCTGGTTGTTGTGTTTTGGTTTTTTTTTTTCTGTTTTGTTCCTGTTAATTTTATTTTATATTTTGGGAGTGATGAAAAGGAAAGAAAGAGAACTTGGTGTCACTGTATGGTCTCAGCTCTGCGGAAGACCATCCATTGCCCATCAGCCTTTTATTTCCCTAGCCAGGAACTGGGTAATCCCAGTGTAGTCATTTGTGTTCTAGTTTACTAATTTCCCACAGCCTAGGTGGAGAGGACTTGGTGCGATCCATAAAGCTATGAGCTTTAAGGTTTATAGCAAAGTCAGATTAACATCTGTGGCAACAATTAATGTTTTACCATTAATATTCATTGCTACCCAAACTACCCGGATGTTTTCATATTTTAATTAAGTTTTCCTCATGGCAATCTCAGTTCAGGGCTTGTTCTATGAGACTGTATGTTTTTAAGGTGCTCTCCATTTCAGATCTAAATCTGTGTTCTTCATTTATGTACTAATTTTCTCTAATGGTACATTCTGACATGTTTGACTGCACATCTTTTTTTATTTTTATTTATTTTTTTTTTAAGTCCATGAGGAAAGACTGACTTGTGCAAGTCATGTTCAGGCTTTGCTTTTGTCTCCTCTTTATTTAGAATTTATATTAATATTTCTAGGGAGAGAGTTTAATGAGTGGTTTGGCCTACACTTTCTGTGTGCTTGTAACAGTCATATTCAAATCTAATGTTTTATTAAGGCATGTGGACTCAAGTATAGTCTTTTACAGGGTTGGGTGGGTTGTTTTGAACACCTGGTTACTCTTGTATATGAAGAAGTAAGCCACTTACTATTAAATGATGGTAAGAGACGAAGTGACAGAACAGCTTTGGTTATCATATTTAAATATAAGCAGGTCAAGGACAGCCTGTGTGCTTGTCTGCTATATTGAAATAGTACAATATCTCCAGATTTTTACATAATAGGGGACAGCAGGCTATACAAGGTACTTTAGTGTTGATGCACTTTAGCATGCTTAATTAGCATGCAAAAAGCGGTCTGCTGTTCTTGTTGGAAAATGCATATGGCACCACATTCCTTTGAATTTAAGCAATGTGTCTTCATGATTTGTTGTTTGATGCTGTGCTTACTGTAAAAGTATTCATTCAGCTCTTTATGTGGCTTATCGCTTCTTATGTTTGTTGGGCCTTTAAGCTCCTTCCCGGTTTTACTGGTCTCTTCTTCTGCTATGTATTTTCTAGGTTTGGATCTGTCTGAATCAACCCATTCGACATATTTTAGTTCTAACTGAGATTTTAATAAAGGCTATAGAAGAGAATTGGAGAAGATCTTAGATTCTAAAAGAAAGTCTGTCTTGAAATAAGCTATCTGAGGTTATGTTCAAGATACAGTAGGATGCTTATTCAAAAGTAGTACTAAACTGGGCACCCCATTTAAAATCAGAAATGATTTTGTGTAGGATCTACATAAGAAAGTATTCAGTTTCTTACTGGTCTTTCCTTGAAGAGTTTTGGTTCCAACAACCCTAGCTTAATTACTGTGTTCTTCCTAATGTGCAGTGCCGTTCCTCTCTGCCTGGCTTCTTGTCTGAGCAAGAGACTGATGCAAACAACGCTATGAATTACCTAGAACACATTTTTGCACTATTTTCTGCTTTTCTTATTGTTTCCACTTTGAATCAGCTGACTGACATGTGGAAAACAGACTCCACAATCTGTCAGATTGTAAAGTAGGTATGTGTATTCGGCGCTGAGCGGCACAGGAGTAGCCCCACCAAAGTCGTGCTTGCCGAGCAGCAACTTGTCTCTTCAACTTATACAACCAAGTATTACATATGCATTAGATTTCCCAATACACCTATACATATGCATAACCTCTCCTCGCTTCGTATTAAAATTAGTTCCAAGGGGTCATTTCCATAGACTCCTCCCGACTGCGCTTGCGCAGTGCCTCCTTGTGGTGGTCGTCGGGGGTCGTGGGGATGAAGATAGGTGACTCCTCTTCGTCACCTCTAGTTAAACTTTTGTTCTTACGCAGACTCAGTTGTTTCCTGGCTTCCATCCAAACTATGGGGTCGGTCTTAAGCGGTTCTTTAAGGCGCCTCCCAGCCCCCATCAGAGTACACAATAGTTAGCAAAACATGAAGCACCATCAGCCCAGCCCCCCGCTGTGCATGTCAAAGAGCTAAACTGATAGCGCTCAACGGTCCACCAACATTCCTTTTAACCCTTTCCTTATCAACTGCATCTTGATAAAAATAAAAGATTAGGACGCAAAGAAGCAGAAGCAACAAACAAAAAGTATATTAAGTGAGCAACTTGAAATAGTTATCAATCCCTATGTTGATTGCCACATATCTGTTGTATGCATGAATGATGACAACAGCTGTTCAATGAACTTGATACGTTATCTGTGCATAGTTCTAAAATTAATGTGGTGACTTTCTTTGCTCCATTCCAATATTAAAAAAAAAAAATCAGAGGAAGTGTAATTACTAAGTTTGTTTTTTTTCCTTCTATTTTTTCATTGGACTGATTTGAAATAGCTAAACTTTTGCTGAAAGATGTCTCCTAGCTTCTCTCTTTTGTATATCATGAGTTTATAGCATTATTGAAGGGCGTCTGTGCTAAACCTCCACCAGAGAGATTTGGGCCACTCTTGACTCTACCCAAGAGGCACAAATTGCAAGCCAGGGAGGTGAGGTCTTAAACTATCTCTTGTGCAATGTTGGGATTTCCTGTGAAGAGTTAGTCAAGCAAGCGTAAGCATGCTCCAAGAGTAGCTGCTAATGATATCGTGGGGCCAAACCCAGGAGATGTTAGTATGCTGGTGGAAAGCCAGACCATGATTTTTGTGCTCAGTCTGTAGAGTCCCCCTCTTTATCCAGGCAAGGGGGAGACCACCTGCCAGCTGTTTATGGCTGGTAGTTCTCCTACTTTAAGCAGGAGTGTACTCAAGTGACAAGTCCCAAAATAATAACATATTTTCAAAGACACTAGTTACTGCTTCTTTCTTTGTAAGTATTAAAAATTCAGGGTTTGTTTAGCCTGAAGGATGCCCACGTAGTTAGATTGGTTGTAATTTCATTCACTGCTTTTTTTGTCCAAATTTGGTAGAAAGTGAAACCTGAAGTGAATGGTTTGCAGCAGGAAACAACGCTTGACTATTTCATAAAAAGGAAACAGGTGCGAGTAAATGACAAATGTTTACAAAGGGTGTTAGAGGGCTTTTACTTAACACGTTGGTGACAGGGCTAGAGAGGTGTTTGCTAATAAAGAATTGTGTTCTGTTTTTCATTCTGACATAGTAGTTGTGTTATGAATAAATGTCAGATACGTAGCTACAGCATGCCTTTGAAAAGGATGGATACTTGAAATAGTTTCATAATGGAAAAATAAGTCAGAAGAGTGTATTCCACCATTTTTATCTATAAATCTGAAAAGCTTGTATCGTTTGTAGATGGTGGAGATAAAAAAAAAAGGTCTTTCTGGGGAAAATCAATGCGTCTTTCTGTGCAAACACTAAGTGTATTTAGGGAGATGGCTTTTTCTTTTGGCCAAAACATGTTACGACAGAAATGATGGATCTTAGGTTTTGGATCTTAAATGTTTTTAACTGTGAAGCATGAGATGAGATTTATTTGGAAAAGCTCTATTAAACAATGTTTGCATTTTCATGGCTTGCTTCATGGGATTTCGAAGGTGAAGCGTTGGTAGTTAAAAACTGAGGATTTAATTTCTGAAATAACCATTCAGTAATTAAATAATTCTGTGTAAAATTTTATGATTAATTTATTAGCTGATAAACTTGGGAACCTGTTTAAAAACAGTTGTAAACAATGACAGTTGTTAAGTAGAAAGTGATATTGCAGAAGACATTAGAAGTGTTGTCAAATAAAATTATTAACAGAAGTGAAATTAAATGACACTTCAGCTCCTGTTAACGTCTGCAAGTAAATAAGTTCTTAGATTTTACCCAATTACAGTTTGAAACTGTAATATGCCAGCATAGGTCAAGACCTGCCTGTAAAAAGCCTTTGATACAAAGTAGCAACATAGGTACACTGCACAGTGTGCTGATGAAGAAGCTGACAAAAGTATATTATCTGAATTTTTGGGAGGTGCTATTCTGAGCATATTTTATGTGCAAATTTCAACCTTAATAAAATTCCTAAATTAAATAGTTGCATATAGGTCTGAATATATCTTCAACTGAAAACCATTGTGTTCTGTGAACATGTAAGAGACTTGGAAGAACTACTTAATAAAACCGATTGAGGGCTAGTTCTCTTAAATACATTTCATTCCCCCAAAATTAACTTTAATATGCTGAAAGTTTTAAAGCGTTTCTAAAGTAGAACTGGTTTGAGCAAAAATACATTGGTGACATAGTGCAAGCACATGATGTGTGTTTCCTGCAGTGGCTAATCAATAATAGCTGAGTAATTCAGTGCACTATATGATGCAGTTTTTACCAAAATATGTAAATGACTTGAGGGAGGATTTACTGCCTGTGCCCTTGCAGGGGAGTAGAGCAAAAAATTGAATGTAGGTCATTGATGGGGTGGGGATTTTTCCGTGATTTCTCATTCAGCCTTCACTGGGGCAAGCTGTTGTCCAAAGCTCACAGTGCAGTTTAAAGTGTCAAGCAGAGATGCTGTTGATTTCATAATGACTCGGTAGTACATTACGTAGCTTTTTCCTCCCCCCCCCCCCCGCTTTATTCAGCTAGCTAAAAAAGGTTACACAACCTGAGTACCCTATGTAGTGGATGGACACAGTCTGTGCGATCTGTGGGAAATGATCTGGGTGTTGGAAACAAGCTTTTTTAATGAGTCTTGAAGTATTAGCTCAGTGAAGTTAATGAACGTTCTTAAACCACCTGATTAGAAACGTCATTGTACCGTCTTGAAAGTGGTGAGAGCTACATTTTTGTATATGTTAACTTGGAGGCTGGATGTAGACTAGATATAAGACAGTTTTTCTCAGCTACATATTTTATGGCAATAAATGTTTAAAGCATGATTAGTTAGAAAACAAACAGGATTTTCCTTGCCAAATTAGTACAAGGTTGCTTTAAAGTAGGATAAATATTTTTTATTAATACTGCTAACACACTTTAGTGTGCTGTTTGTGATTGAAAAAGTGGATTCTAGACCAGGCACCTGATTTTGAATAAATAAAAATCCCAATATTGTCTCACTTTCTACAGACATTTTCCTTATAAAATTAAACAAAATGGAATAGGAATTAACTTTCTTCAGAACATGGGAAAGACAAAGTAGTTTTCCTATCTCTAGCAAGCATTCGATGATATCATCCAAAACTTAGTGAAAGAGCTCAAATACTAGGAACTGAAGTGTAACACGCACTTTGATTTTGAATTTTTACAGGGTAATTTACATTTACATTTTGGTTTTTTTTGATGGAGATTTGCCACCCACAAGTGGGTGACATAAAAGTAGAATCTGTAGGAGCCACAACCAGGCTGATTTTAAATCTTGCCTTTGTGTGTATTATTAATTAGATTAACTATCATTTGAGCAGAGCTAAGTATTCTGATGCTGGATGCGGAGTTAAATGGGAGTGCATGAGAACATTTCTATTCAAATTGTAGAGCTTTTAGATGTTTCCTTATGTCTGTTTCCCTTGTGGGAGCGAATAGTCCACCTGTGCCTTGAATAGTCTCTGAAACACTAAGGAAAGGTGCTACTTACAAATTTCATATTAACAAAGCGATCATTATACCAAGTAGCAGTGCATGTCTCCCCCATGCTGCAAGTTCAGAAGTACGGGACATGTATGGGATAAAATGTTTTCATGCTTTCCTGTTTAAGAAATCCCAGCAAAGCTATAAAATTAGTTGGTTTTGAAGTTAGATAGATGATATTTTATTGGCCCATATTAAAGTGAAAGAGAAGAGAGATGGGGAATGAGATACAGGAAGGTGGTGAAGTAGGAGAGCAGAGACAGCAGACTGCTCTGAGCACTCACTGCAGGCTCTGGGCCATAGAGCTGCCAGTTTCCTTCCTCCATGCTTGGCTCTTCATGTTGGCCTGTGTTCTCTCTTGTTCTAGCCTTATACCTAAAGAACATAATCTGTGTGACCATTTCTACTTAATTAAGCGCTCATCACATAATGTTTAAACTCATTTTACTTGGTTAGTTACTGTTTGCTCTTCATCACTGTCTTGTCTCCTTTACTGCCTTCATCCTTTGCCTCTCTTACTGCTTTGCTGTGCAGTCTGGTGTACATACCCCCCCAACAGTGCTTCTTGGGCCTTTTCCATTTCTGCATTTCAGGTTTGTTTCTGCAGTGCTGTTTTGTCTCTTGGTTTTTGCCAGGAGACCAGTCCTGTTATTCCTGTGCTTATTTTAATACATCTTCAGATTTTTCTGTCTACCAGATAAGTACTCACAACCTGCAAAAGGAGAACTGTAATTCTATTGGAAATCTTGCAGTTCAGCTTCTTTTCCTCTTACGCATTTGTTAGAACTTCAATATGAGGGTGTCTTCTCTCATTTTGGTCTTGTAAAGAAGAAATTTTCAAGTGTGGTTTTGTTTGCTTCCTCTTGCATCTGATTCAGAACATATTTTTATATGTTAAATGGCACAGTGACACCAGTCTTTTGTGTTGTCTGGCACCAGCAAACCTCCGAAAAAGAAAAAGAATTCTTAGCACTGATGTTCTGATAAACTTCTATTTCCTCTATCTAAATGAAAAAAAAAACAACCCAAACTCTTGAACTTAAGCTGCAAAGAAGGAACTTCCAATTTTGACACAAACAAATTGTCCAGTAAAATGATTTTGAAATTTTTAAATTTGCAAGCTGCAACATATGTTTTCGTTTATTTGGAATGACTCAAAAGAATGTTTTAACTTTGAGCTGTAGATTTTTCTTAAACCATGTTTCCCTCTCAATTTTTTTAAAAAAGTTGGCATTAGAAAATAGTTTGGTATGCAGTAGAGGAATGTTTAGGAGAGATCGTTCATGTACTGGTGTCTATAAAAAATATTGATCAATGCATGACATACTGTGATCTCTCAAGAGGTCAGAAAATTTGGGCTTATACCAGACTTACTGATTCTGAGGTTCTCAGAGTTCATTTATCAAATTCGAAGATGCAGTAACTGATTGCTTATTTAAAACTGAATTAGAAAACATTGAGTCTAAGAGGAGGGTTTAGCTTTCTATTTCTAGTCAAATCAGTACTCACAAATGTGACACTGAAAACTACTACTGGTGTTTGAATACAGAAAACAAGGCTTGTGTTACAGAAAATAAGGCAATAAAAAGTACATGAATGATGGCACTTTTTAGAAGCCTGGATTATGAATTCCAGAAGCTGATCAAGATCTTTCCAGAGAAAATGATACATAGAAATAGCAAGAGTGTGTTCTGCCAGTGGACACCTCTGGGCTGAATGGAGAGTGCCATGCAAGGCAGGGAAGTGTAGTGTGCTCTACGGTATGTTCATACTTTTAAGGTGCATTTCTGCTTGTGTGTGTATTTGCAGAAGCAGAGACTACAATGTAGTGCCGGCAGTCTGAGTTGTCTGAGGCATATAAAGGTGAAAAAAGGCATGTAAGGGGGGGAATCTGAGACATTGTTAGTGATGTACCAACTTATGTGAGTATAAAACTTTGATGTGAAGTCAGGCTGCAAGGCCATTGCGGTGACTCAAGTTACTTACATTCTCCCTTAGCATGGAGAAGGCCACAGCTTGGCTGTTCAGACCCCCAGGTTATTTTGAGATACAGCTGAAGTGGTGTCAAAATAGCAGTGACCCAGGTCACACTCAGAATTTTGTATATACAATTCGTATTAACTTAAAAAAATAAAGAAGCTCAAAATACCTCCAGAGAACATTCTAGATTAGGACAATGTCCTATACAAAAGTAGGCCACATCTGTTGCTTTAAAAGAAGTCCATAGCAGTTGGTCTCTTCTTAGCTGATACAGTAAATGGTTTCTTCATTTGAGGCTCTCCTGATGGGGTACCTGTGGGTGACTTCATCACCCCATGATGGGGTTTCTGTTCAGGATTGAAAGCCGTGCGGGAGGGTCCTTCTGGGCTCACTGATATACTTTTGTCAGTCGTCTTAAACTCAGCAGTCATGTTTTTATTCAACCCAAACGTGACTTTTTTGGAGCTGGACGACTGCAGTTTGTTCAGCTGCATGGATGCCCTGGTGGAAGAGATGGTGCTTCTGGCTTTCCTGAAGAATACTGCCTTTGGTAAAGTTGTTTTTTCAAATTTTACAAAATCACTTCCTGGTTTTGCTTTCTTTTTCTTGAACGGTGACAGAGCAGCACTGCTTTCCTTCTTCCTGCTTTTCTTGCATGCAGTCTCCAGAACTCCATTGGTTTCGACAGTTTAGCACCTTTTATGGTGGAAAGAAGACCCTGGCTTTTTCATTTGCGCTACTGGTGTGACTGCATTCTGCTGCAGCAGCTCCCACTAGCAAGGGCTGCTGTTCTGTGCTGCTTACTGCTGTTTTGTCCAGTGGCAAGTGTCTGGGTAGTGCTGGGTGACTGGAGGTGTACAGGAGGGCCTCATCAAGTTTGTGTGTGTTACTGCTCAGGGCCACTATGGTTTCAAAATCGCTGCCTAGTTCAGGGGGGACAAATAGAGTGCTTAAAATAATGGTATTTGCTTGTTTGTGTAGAAGCTAATTTGGATGCTGATGCATTCGTTTGTTTTCTTAATTTGCGCACCTGTGCCTAATACTACAGTCAGAGTTTGGTGCTAAAAGATAGGTCTTCAGCTCGTACCATTGAAGTAGATGGAGTATGTGAAGTAAGGCAACTGGGAATGTAGTCTGGATGTTCCTGGTTATGGCTGAGAGAAAAGATGTGTCTTACTTAGGAGAGTGAATAAGAGTTAGTGAGCATAAGCCCTTTTTCTCCTTAGATATATTTTTCTGGGAGGTATGAAAGATGCTTTATTGCATTGCTCTGAGAAACAAAATCCAAAATGTTTTTTCAAAGTGATTTCCCAGGACTGGGAAGTGAAGATGAATCCAGTTCGTGGTTTAGATAGAGGCGGCTGTTTTCATAAGCATTTGTTTTCTATGCTAAGTCATGAGATTATTTTAAAAACTTTTTCAGTCCCCTAATATAATGAAAAATATACTCATTAATAGATAGTAGCTAGTAGCTGAAGCTACTCAACTAAAGTTACTAATATTAGATCTTGTTCTGCTCTTTGTGTGCACATTGAAAACAATTTGCTCAGACACCATACCTATATGAATGACCAATTTCACTGTATCAAAGTAACTTGCGTTTCCTTGCATGTTTGCAAATGCAGACCTCTGGGTAAGCAGGGGAATTCACCTATAAATTTGTTTCATAATGTTAGGTAAAATGTTAGAAGCAAAGTCAGCATTCTCAAAAAAGTATTGTGACTTGGTACTGTTGTATCAAAACTGCATGGCTGGTAGAAAAGAATCCATCTCACAAGAGTGTCTCAGACCTTATGATGGCTTTAAATTGATCCATATTAATACATGGCAGACTAAATCCTTAAGGAAAAATTCCCTTGCTGTGAAGCTTCTCATAGCCAGAGGAGCCTTGAACTAGCAAGGCAGTGAAACCTGTCAGAAGCCCTTTTTCCTTGCCTGCTCTGTTGGATGTTAAGGGTTGTAGTAGGCTTCTGAAGATGGAGGCCATGTGTTGCATGTTCTGAGTGTCACAGACAATGCGAAACATAAGTACATCAGTAATCAAAAATCCACTGAAAAATTAAACTTGTACTGCAGTAGCCTGGCCTGTTTGTTACATATGTAACACTAAATTTTGCCAAGAACTAGAGCTTCATCTTAATATAAAATAAATAGTTATCATTTGTTGTAATGCAGGTTTTAAAAGCTTTTCTCCATAGTCTACAGTACAGGTGATACCAAAAATTATTGTACAAGAGTGATTTTAATGGTTGTGTTATTCTTGAACAGCAATATTTAAAACTACTATTTTTGGTATGAGTGCGGCAAGGGAATTTCTGTGCAGCTGGAAATATCTGTAAGTAGTAAAATTAGTGTTTGCCAAGCAAAAAGGGAAATATATTGAGGGATACAATTTTGAGAAACATTACAGTTAGTGTGGAATTAAAACTGCAATCACTAATGCTTAGCAACTTCTTTGACATTTTGACATTAAGGCTGTTTCAGTCACTTTGTTTAGTATTCATCAACTTGCAGGCATTTTGACTGATCTCTGGTTTAGATTTGAAGTTTGACATAAATAGAGAAGGTAGAGGTGTGACTCAAGTTAGATTGCTGCTGGACGTGGACTATAACTTCAATACATTTGCTCCCAACTTGTGTTTATAGTGAAGTTTGTGAATTTTGTTGCTGACCTGAAGAAAGGTTTCGAATCTTTTAATTATTATTCCCCCCCCGACACTTGACCCATGAAAATTTAACTCTTTCCCACAAACATTGCCTTTCAATGAGACCATAATACCTGTGACAAACTACTAGGAGAATATTGGTATCACATAAAGTTTATCTTTGTATGTTAGACAAAACTAGAGTACTTATACAAGATAGGATGATTGCAATATGGTTTTTTTCCCTAGTTTTGTCTCCCCAGAATGACTGTCTATTGACTGCAAAAGCTGTGGAAGCCTGATGTTCATAAAGCATGGCCTCTTCGGGTAGCTTATTCTTGTCTAGGACATGGAATAGTTTTCAGCATTACTTGTGGCGTGTAATCCAGGTGCATCTGCTTGGCCTGCAGTTGATCTTGCATTTGTTCACTTAGGCCTCTGCTGAGATTGGCTGTAGTGGGACCAAATAACACTTTGGATATTGTGTTTGGTTTGGACACACCATATCGGACTGAAATGCCCAACTTCAAGTCATGTGAAGAGTTTCACTGAACTCTTATGTGCCACTGGTGTGTTTGTCATGAATAATTAGGACTTAAGTCGGCCTCAGATAAAGTTTTATAATTTGTTAACTAATCCAGGATGTGTTCAGTCCTGTGCCCTTTCACTAATGCTTTTAAACACAATTCCACACCAAATATTTGGAAATGCCTGTAAACCCTTTAGAGTAAAAGTGAGGTATACTACTATGTAGTCTAACAGGCAATATTAATGTCAGAAGTTACTGCCTCTCCTTTGCTCTGCTCTTTTTGTCATGCCAGTGTACCTGTTGGTGAGGCTGAGCTGGGAAACAAGCAGTGGAGCTCATCTGCCCTTTAGAATAACACTTGAAGAAATCAGTCCCTCCCTCTCTCTCTGCCTATCAATTCTCTCATGTAATTTATGATACAACCATACTAACAATTGGATTAACACAGCGAGGACAGTAGCAAGCTGAAGTGCAGGTCAGAAACAAGTGGATGAAGAGCACAAGGCAGAGGAGAGAAATTTCTGAAGTCAATAGTGCTGGTGAAATCCCAAGACACGTTAAATTTAATTAAATGGTTAGTGATAGGTGTCTGTGGTTTGCTCTTATTTATCACAGTATCTGCATCTAAGGTACATAGTATGATCCCTATCACCTACTTGAAGAGCTTAAAGTCTTTTAAATCTACAGACAAAAGTGAAGAACAAGTCCCTATCTGAGGGATGTCTCTTATAAACCCCTTGATGTTACATGTATTATGAAGAAATGTGATTCCTCTCTGCAGTTTAGGCCTGCTGCTGCAGTTCTTACATTAGTATCAGAAGTGTTGGTTGCCTAGCATCTTCAGATACTGATACAACAGAAGAATAAAGCTTTCTTCAAAATAGTATTCAAAGCTTTTTATTCCTTTGAGAGAAATAAAGTGTTTGAAATCCCACAGTTGTATTGGATCATCTGTGAATAACGCTGCCACCCCCTAAATGACAGGAAGAGTTAAAGTGAATATTGTTTTCCTTGACTAGAAATGGTGTTGTGATAGAGCGTAGAGTGCCTAAGAAGTACCTCTCTTTTATATGTGAGTAGGGGAAGAACTGGGGACGGGATGGACCAGGAACTTGAGACGTGGTTCTCAGTCTTTGTTTTTGAATAATACGGGCATAACACCTAATACGATGTTATGTCTGGTACAGAGGTGAGGCATTTTTGATCTTCTGTAATTATTCTCGTGTTCAAATACTGTTTTATTTGTTTTGCTTGTATTCAATACTTTCGTGTTTTACAGTGTTAATAGGTGGCTGGCTTGGGAAAAATCACTAACCTGAATAGATGTGTCTTTCAGATAAAAATGAAAATTAAAAAAAAGTAGTAATTTAAAATGAACAACCTTTAAGTGCCATGTTTGTCTTTTCTGCCTTCTAGCTGATCTTTTAGATGGTAAGTTCTCTGAAGTCTATCTGGCTTAATTTTGTCATAGGCAGCGTAAGGACAGCATCAGTGTCAGTGCAAAGACACTAGCACAGAGGTGGTATTTTGTAGGTTATCACCGTTAAGTATAAATGTATTACAAACATTAAAAAAAAAAAAAAAAAGGAAGAGAGGAATCCGACCTCTCCCTTGGTTTTGCAGTTCTGCAGTGGCATTTTGGAAATGCAGTACTCTTTGTGAGGGAAAAGATACATACACAGATAATGTTACAACCTGCAAGCTGCTGCATGTTCAAGGGAACAAAGCAAGAGAATAATGACGCAGTAGCAAGTAAAATTAGCAAGTTAGTTTCTCTCATTAATTTTGTAATTTTCAGTATAAGGATCCAGCTCTAGGAGAATTAGGTAAAAACAGAATAAGAACATAAATCTCCTTTTGTATTTTCTTTCACTCTAGTAAGTGTAGTTATATTTTTTTAATCTAAGTGAACAGACAATTAGGGAGAAAACCAAACCACTGCTCTTTTCAGGTTTCTATAATAGAAGTTGATGATATTGCCATTCTCATTGCAGGATGTCTTCTCAAGTATAATTTTTTTTATCCTGTATCAAAGATGATGATTTTAAAAATAAGAGTGGAAGACAGAGTGAGTAAAAGTGAGTTATGCCATCCTGTGTACTGTGTATCTTTTTGTAGTGTTGAAGGTAAGTACAATGCTTTTCCAATGGACTGATCCAATCTCTTGTCTCTTCTGGTACAGAAAAGAGATCTTTAGAGCTCGAGGCTTGAAGATAGCCTTGGGCTTTTGTAATCTGCTGTGAGTGAGTTGGAGAGTAATTGCATCAAAGAGAACAGCTCACTTCCCTTTGCACTGCCCACTGTAGTAGGGGAAATTTTTTTCTCGCAGAGATTGAAGGGACATACATTGTGTGTTTAGCCCTAATAAATACCCTTATCTTCAGTGATTGTATACCCGAGTAAATTCAGTTCATGGTTGAAATGTGACTTGGTACCGTTCTGTAAAGCCACGCTGTAGCTGAATTTAGAGTCAGTGGTTACAGTAAATTCGGAAAAGGGCAAAGAGTGGCAATGACTGGTTCACTCAATACAAGAGACGGATCTTCGTGTGCTTTTAGCAGAAGAGAGGAAGAAAAGCTTCACTGCAGTCTCCTCCGAATATCCTTCTTGCTAATATTAACATTGACAAGGAATCAGTTTAAAGTGAAAAAATACAGTGGGAGTGAAGAAACCACATGTCACTTAAACTGCAGGATGCATACTTAACACAATATTTGAGGTGTGATAAATAATGAATATGAAAGTACTCGTTTCCTTCTAAAACATTTTCATGCTAATTTTGAACATTCAAGGTCAAGAATGCCCAGAATGTATACATAGTGTACAAACTGGTGGTTGCAATTTAGAGAGTTTGCTTGTTCATTTCAAACATGTAAAAATAGTCTTTTGAAGTCTGTTAAAGGACAGTGGCAAAAGAAAATGTAAAAACCACACAGCACCGATTTATGTTCATTCCTATCAAAAAAATATATTCTGTTCAATATCTGAACGCTAGTGATAATCTCACTGTTAGGCCATTAAAGATTTTAAAATGGATGCTTACATTTAGGAAAAAATTAAATATTATATTAAAATGTGCTGTTTAAAATGCAGGAGAAAGCTGTTTTGTCCTTCATTTAGTGTTATGACCCGTATAAAATACAGTAAAAAATTGTGGTATCATCAATACGAGTGTTTACAAGGCATTAAAAGTGAGCACTCGATCAAAGCTGAATACAGTTTGAAGACGCTGTTTGTAAGTATAGGTTATTCTTATGAAGTTTATGAAGGGAACTGGAATGATTTTATAGCAGCTGGCTTTTGCAGTATTGTCCTAGGCATATCCTTTTATATTCCTTTGCCCTCCATGCAACACCTGAAACATAGTAAATGCACCAGAAGGGACAAAATCGTATTTCATTCTCTCTCACAAGGATAGTAGGATTGAAGGTGGTCTGCGCTTGTGCTGTTAGCTGCAGAGTTCAAGTGCTGTGTTTAGTGCATAGTAGTGCTTGAAGTAAGGTTGCCATTCTTTAAGCAACATCTCAAAAAACAAACCAAACCAAAACCAACCAACAATAAAACCCCCAAACAAACACCGCCCCCCCCCGCCCCCCCATAAGTCCCAAAACCCCAACCCAGACCTAAAGTCTCTGCAGGCATGGCGAGGGCTGGAAGGCCTTCGCAGAACTTAAGCCAGGAGCTGCAGATAGGAGGTGGCTGCTAAAACTCCCTGCGCCTGTCACCGAAAATCCGGGAATAAAACCTCGTAACACCAATGTAGTGTTAAAAGGCAGGCATTCTTTATTGCGGCGCCGGATGCACGGGGGATAATTCCACCGAACGTGCATACCCCATACCCCTTCTGTGCAGTCTATATAGATCAAAATATACATATTCATCTGATTACATAAGCCCTTCCTTTCATAGTCAAATCAGTCCATTTTCATACACTCCTCCCACCCGCACTTGCGCAGTGCCTCTTAGTGGTGGTTGTCGGGGGTCCTAAGATGAAGGCTTATCCTCTTCATCACAGTTTCTGCGCAAACTCAGTCCTCTTCTGGCTCTTGTCCCTGCGGCATGGGTCGTCTTGACCAGTTCTAGGCACCTGCTGGTTTTAATTAAAACTAACTTCTTTGGGGGGAGATGTATGACTTTTTGCTTCAATTAATTCACACAATAGAGAGGTACCACAAATACACCTGCAACCATTTGGTAACGCTATTTCTATTAAAAATCCCCCTTCACCATTATTGTTTAACATTAATGATTACCTAGGGACTAAACCCTCTATTCCCAGACCTAATGTCCAGATGGGCAGGGCTGTACAAGGGACATAGCAGCATTGTTCGTACTTTATGATTAACTAATTCCATCACCGTGGTTACACGCCTGCTGTGCTGAGTGTCTTGGCCTTTTGGACAAAATGAACCCAGAGATTAACAGTACTGTGATGCTTGTGCCATTTGGACATTTGGACTTTCTCAGTTCCTTGTAAGAGCAGAATTGTCTAGGGAAGCTTTCATGCTTTTGAACTAGTCTCGTCACTGACCTGAAGCTTAAAAAAATGGGATTTTAAGCACAACTTTTGTTTAATGTGTATACATAATGTGTCCAGAATTGGATACTGATTATTGAAGAATTGCTTATGATGGTCCTAATAGTATGGCATGGAGTTTTATGAATTACTGGAGAGCATTCAGTTTTGCTTCTCTCTCTTTCTTTTTTTTTTTTTTGGTCAGTAATATTTAGGAGTCGTGCAGGCAGTCCCATATGGTTACATCTGCCAGTCCCACTATTCCAGTTCAGGAGTTTGCGTAATCAGAGGTGTCATTTCATACAAAAGAAATAAAATGTTAAAGATGTTCAGTGCGCGAGAGGCGTGGAGGAGGAGATTGGTTAGTGAGGGGTCCAACCTGGTATTGTTGGAAACTGCAGTTATGCTTTTATTTTAACTACTGTCCTGGAGGAAAATGCTATAGATACCTTACATCTGTAATGTAAACATACGGCACGAAGTGTTTCTTGCTATAATTCAGAGATGCGAAAAGAAAAAGAACAACGGAACTGTTCAGTTTTCGGTATTTCTAACTTAATGTCAGATGTAATTTTACTAAAAGGGGAATGTATGCCCAGCTGAAACCTGTCCTTTTGGACATCAGCTCATGTGTCTTCTCGTATCTTCCAGAGTGCTTTTTTAAAGTTATGTTGTTTTTCTAGCTCTCTCACTCTGCTTGCCTTCCTAGTGCCAGTTTGCCCTCCTCACCTCTCCTCCTTACAAGGATTTGGAGAATGTTGCATCTTTTATAGCTGCTGATTCCCCAAGGCTTTTGAAGCCCCAGCAGTTTGCATCTCTGTAGTTAGCTTATCTACAAAGAGGCAACACCCAGGAGGTTTTTTGTCTTGGGCACTTTTTTTCAGTGTGGAGAAAGACTCTCCTGCCACTTTATCCATGAAGACACTGTGGAGACACTGGAGATAAAGGATGCAAGGTGAGACTTCCCTAGGGCAATGCAATGTACGGCGTATCCCCGGCCCAGGAGGGGAGGAGTGGAGGTTTGCATGCCCGGAGCCAGCCAGGCTTAGACCGCCCCAGCAGCACGGCAGCACCTCCGAGCTGGGGCTCTGTGTTCGGAGGAAACGCGCATGACTGCCAAAACCAGCTTTTACAGCAGTCGTATTACCCTTGCTCTCTCTGCATAAGAGCACTTGGCACCTGATTTCAAGCTGGTTTGCAGAGTTGCTGGCAGGCTCCTGTCAGTCACAAAAAACTTGGCTCGGAGTTGTGAATTTCTCTGCCGTGGTTCCCTGGGGCAGTTGGGCTATTTTCCGTACTGCTACTGTGCCGGCGGTAAGCCTCCTTAGGTGTGTTTCCTGAGGATGTAGTTCAGTGGAAATGGAAGAATGGACATGGACAAGGAAAGATGCCAGAATTGGCGTGGCTGAAGGTGTTGTCAGTGAGAAAACAGGCAGCATCGCGTAGCTGGTGGTTACTCCTGTGGAAAGTAAATTTATTACTTTCCTTTGGATTGCAGTTACCAGTGCTCTACACCTAAAACTTGGATTTCATTATTTGGATAAGATGAAAATCAGTATTCAGCTATGTGCGAAGCTTTGTGTAATCAGATGCAGGCTATTACATTTCTACCTGCCGGAGGTCTGCAGACTGTTGTGTTCCTAAGGAAATGTTGGTGTAGATGCCAAGGCTGTAAACTCTTTCATGTGTTTGTGTCTGTATGACTTTGATGCTTCAGTGTATGCCATAGCAGTATTTAGAGGCATATTTGCATAGCTGGTATTTGAAATTTGCTGTTTGTTTTTGAGGGCCTGTTAGAAGTGCCATTATGTGAAATGAAGGGTTTGCTTTTAGGCGATCTCTTCTTTTTTTTAAATTTTAATAATTTTTCATTCATTCTGCCTTTTTTTTTTTTTTTTTTGAAAAGCCCTCATCCTTTCTCCTTCCCTAGAGGCTTGTGGTTTGATTAAAACTAACCTGAACCAACACAGGGTACTAACACAATACCAGAACAAGGCAGATGGAGAGAAAATGTTCAATTTAACTTACAAACGCTCTTTACGTGGAATAATATGCTCATTAGATCAGCAGATGTGTAATCATCCTGGAGTTGTTTGGCTACCTGTCCTTTTTCATATCTGTCAGCCAAGTTAAACTGAAATGTAACCATTCCTAGAGGTTTTTTGGTTCAAAAGTCGATGATGGATTACGATAAAATATTAAGAGATGTTCCCCCCCACCTCGTGCCAAAGGAAGTATTGATCCCAGGTTGTCTGGGGCCTGGTAAACTGCAGAGGAGCAAATGATAAAGCTTCTTTCTTAAAATAAGTAATTTGAGAATTTGTGTAGCAATTTTATCTTACCTCTGAGTGACAGAGGCACAAAATGATTACTCTTTTTATCTTTTCTTTTTTCCCCTCTCTCTCTGATCTGATGTATGAGTGAAAACAGCTTAATGAAAACTCCCTCAGCATGCGGGCATGAGTAGCACTTCTGACTTTTAGGTACCCTGGACATAAGACAGTTGGAATTTGCCTCATAACAGCCTTACCCTAGTGATGCAGACTGTGTATGTCTTTGTCTTGTCTAGGAACATTGGATTTGTGCTTGCATTAGCTTTTTGTTTTTCATAATCTGCTCAGAGCTCTGGGCAGTGTATGTGTATATCCAGGTAATTAATATGTGCACATACATATCTCAAGACTCACTACCTTTCAGTACCCTTTGTCAGGATCTCTGAAAGATTCTAGGGTGAATTTCTCCGTCTAAATGAATCCCTTTGATTCTTTCAATCAAAGTTTTCAGGTAATGAAGTGAGGAAAAAACACAGAAAATGTAATGTAGCATTGATAAGTAGTCTAAAGCATGTGTAACCATTTTATATTGATAACTGTAAATGTAACAAATGTATCATGTAGGGGATGTTATCACTTCAGGTGGTCAGAATCATTGCACAACGAAAACAAGTCTTGGTTCTTTGTGAATAATTGGGATGGGACAGTTGCAAGATAAGGGACTCCTGAATAATCCCTTTAGGCGCCTGGGCCTTGGGAGAACAGATATGCAAACTACAGAGATGAGGAGGCTGAAGGATAATCTGAAGACCCCGCCGAGAGACGCCAAACAAACATGTGCGACGGACATTACCATATATTAATGAGTTCTCGGAAAAACCATTACTATGATAAGCATTTCTTGGAAATGTAATTAATATGTATGTTAACATAGTATAAATACCTAGTAACTGTGTCTCTTCGGTGCACACGTTTTGAGGAGAGAATCCCCCGTGTGCCCGGCGCCGTAATAAAGAATACCTGGTTAATAGTCTGCCGACTATTAAGTCTTCAATTCTGGCTTTTCACGGCATCAATATACATCGTTGTCTTGCTGATAAATCTTACTTGGAAACCAGATGGAAGCTTACATAGAATGGAGTGTAGTATTTCTCTTGTATAACATATCCTGTATTAAATAAGCAAATGATTCTTTGCCAATGGAAATTTGGGTGTCCTTGAGACAGGTTTTTGAAGGAATTGATTCTTGAAATGGCAATACTTACATTGCATGCAAAAGTGAAGGATGCGAAGATTTTTGTCAAGCATGGACAGAAAAACATCCTTCTTTCTGAATAACAAAATACAGGTATGCTTGCTTCTCTGAGAAAGCAAATTGCAGCTCTTTAGTTTCCTTTGAGGTGGTGGTACCTAAACCAGTCTTATGCAGCCACTTGGCTCTATTCATGCATAGACTGCACTCTCTTAGTTTGAGAGTAGTTACAGCTACATGTAAAACAGGTATTGTTTTTATGTATTGTTTACACTGCTATACTTTTATATAACTGAAAGTCAGCCAACCAAACAGAACTATTTCAAAGTCAGTTGAGAAGGGGGCATGTTAGACATGTGATTAGAAATCTAAACTTTTGAACATAAGTGCTTGAGATCACTCTTCCAATCCGTAGGCTGGAATGGAGACAGACCATAGCCAAGGAGTTTACAACTCTCTGAAGGATTAATTTTCCTCTATAATTGAAGTGTGGTTTTTTTTTTTTTTTTTTTTTTGTTACCCCAAATCCCATGAAGTGACATAAGACCTGTTTGGGAAGAAATGCGTGTGCATTAAATTCACTTCAAGGGAGGGAGTAAAGCTAAGTTCTCTCCACAAAATGCAGCACTCAAATACTAAACTAGATGACCAGATTTTGAAGAAAGACTTCATACATAATGTGGTTGTGAATTCTTGGAGACTTTTACTGTGTCTTAAAAAACATATCCTGATTTAAGTGCATACATGGAATCAATTGCTTTGAAGATCTAACCCACAAGTGAGTCTTTCTAGGTTTTATTGG
Source organism: Opisthocomus hoazin (assembly GCF_030867145.1). Lineage (NCBI taxonomy): Eukaryota > Metazoa > Chordata > Aves > Opisthocomiformes > Opisthocomidae > Opisthocomus > Opisthocomus hoazin. The sequence continues at coordinate 22,949,119 of NC_134419.1, forward strand.
CATAAACTATGAAACTGTTTCCATCAGTGCCTGTTGATCACTTTGTGTTTTCAGTTTAGGTAAACATCAGAAATATAAATATGGGCCTAGTCCTGACAGCAACTGTTAATAGCAAGGAAATGTTGCCTGTCTGGGGAGGCAGTAAGTTGAAAAATGATTTACTTCTGTTTCTTCTAAAAGTGGAAAAGTACTTTTAAAATGTACTTCGTCTGTTCTTGAACTGCATGATTTCTAAATTCTTTTTTAAGAAAAGAAGTTAAAAAGTGACCCACACCAAAATACCTAATAAGGCACATTTTAAACTCAGATGTACCACTGCTATGAAAAGAAGTAAAATAATCACTCCAGTGTACTGCTGCTGTAAGTATGCATAGGAATATCTGATGAGATTTACTGAACAGAATGGCTGCAGGAAATTACAAAATAATGTTTTGGCAAGGGAGAAGAGAGTGCTTACGTGAGCTGGAGAGTCTGCCCTACAACAGTAAGTCAAGTGAAACAATAATAAATACCAAACCAAAAAAACCCTGCTGTTAGAGTAATTCATGAAGTAAAGAGTTAATGTGTACTGTGAGATCATTGTGCTTGCAACTGTGCCGGAATCATGAATGAGGAGCAGAGCCCCTTGCTGGGGCATGGGCTGAGGTGTGCTTCCTCTTGCAGGGCCGTAGATTTGAATTTCGTGTCATATTTTGCATAAAATGGCTATATACTGAAAAACAAACCTGGATGTTCACATCTTCTTAGAGCAAGTATGGCTTTGATGTGACTTTAAAGAGTTGTTTAACCTCTGTTTGATGGCATTAGTGCAAAGGAAGTGTATTGAGGTGGGTGCAGGTGGGGTTTCCTTTTATGTCTGAAAGTCTCTTGCGCACATCTCCCAATTAAAGGTTCACTGCAGGAGAGTCATAGAGTTACTGAGTTTTCCAGTGTGAAGGGTTGTAGTCATTGCAGGATGTTTTAGAGTATAAACATTTCTTGTTTTGTGTGTTGTAGCTAGCCAGACTATAAATACAAATCTTCTCTTGGTATCTGTTTTCACTCCTGTTCCTGGTAAGACCATGTGTGCAAAGGCCCTGCAGCGCTTTCTGCATTTTTGTTGCAGAGCAGTGCCAGCCATGGAAGCCCTGTTGTTCTGGACTTTGTACAAGCAAGGAGTGCTACTTTTGCGCTTAAGCTGAGATCCAGTTTAGCCTCATTCAAAGGTACAGAAGCATCTGTCTGAGTCCTTGCTGTGGAAGAGAACTGGTCAATCATTTAGGACTAAGCAGGTAAAACCAGATTAAAGCTCTGCTGAAGGGAAGAGAGCAAGGCAAAAAAAGCACATAAAAAGCACTAAATTGAATGTTACGGACTTTCATGTGTATGGTACGCTGTAATTTTGGAGTTCAGAATTGCACTGTGTTAAAGCTTCTCTTACAACAACTGTAAAGGGTTCAAACTAGCACTGTTCTGAAAACCCCTGACTGTCAGTTTGTTGAAAATCAGACATATTGCTGGGTTTAGTTTGATTGTTTTGATGAATGTCTATTGAAACTCTGATTGTTTTTCTGACGACTTGGCCCATACATGACTGTGACCTTCCCCATGGACTTAGAAATTTGAACACTCTTAAGAGTTCGTGCAGCAGCTCAGAACCAAAGACCTGAAATTCTGTGTGTGGAAGGAGAATCGTTCTTTGCCCTACTTCACATTGGAGCAAATACATTTACATGTATGTGATGTTAAAATAGTGTGTTGACCAGAAGTGGTAGTTTCACGTATGATTACTTTTGTAAGTATGCCTGGTGTTTTCTCAGAACGCTTTAAGGAAACCACGATAGCAAGAACACTATCCGTCAGTAGAAACCATGCTGTTTTTGACAGAGTGCTATTTTAAGCTGTGCTTTACTAGAACAGTCAATGGGCAAGCATTACTTTTTATTTTGTGGAAGTTATGTCTGTTTTCAGTTACGTATTTTAATCTTAAATACACACTGGGTGGTTAATGGTCAAAAATTCTAAATTGTTTTGTTTTGAAATAGAAGAATAGTGATCTCTGCCCATTACCTTTCCCCCTTTGCAATGCCAGCGTGGCCGTGCTGTATCCCATACTTCTGGAGAGCACAGTGTGTCTCCGAGATACTGACTGCTGTTGTGATCATTACCATTTTCTTAGAGGATTATCCAGTGTTCAGTTTTTGACAGAAATCTGCCGGTTTACTTCCCAGTATGTTAGTTAGCTCTTCCTGCAGTGCCAGACATTCTCCATTCTAAGAACAGTGAAATTTACTAGTAGTCTTCTGTTGTCTCTAGTCATATAGTTCCTTTCTCTCTCCTTTTCTGTGTTTACATGTTCTCATAAACACTTTTCTGGCTTCCTCAGTGTATGGGAATTTTTTTTCCTTCCCTTAAACGAAGGTTTCACATCAGTTTCTGAAGAAGTTTTTCTGTTCCTCTTAATTTGTAGGTCTGGGTTTTGTTTGTGTTTGTATTGATAACTGTAAAATGTAATTTGGTCGTATGTTTTGGGAATAACATTTGTGAGTTATCTTCCTAAAATCAGTAATTTTTTTTGTACATATCTTTTTTGTGTTAGCTTGAAGAAAGCTTAATTAGCTGTAAAGAGTAAGCCATGCTTCTTCTGGGTTTGATTATGCTAGAGAAGTGTGAAACCCTCTGAGGAAAAAGGTTTATGTGGGTGGCAGTAGTTTGCAAAAGATTTTCTGTGTGCTAGGAAGTAACATGTTGAAACAGGAAAGGGATATTTAGTTCACCGGACTTGCCCCACCCCATGTTGATAATCATTAAACCACTTTTCCTGTGATTTTGACAATCAGTATTCACCCATCTGTCTGGACACATAATTCTGCCAGCTATTGAATTTTCTATTAATTTCCCATAGTGTCTTGTCTCATGTGGCTTAGCAGTCCTGCAGTGGGATTCTCCCAGGTGTGCAGGTGAAAGTTCTTGTCTGGTACAGAAACCAGAACTCCCCAGCACAGCAAGACTTTTTAAAGAATTCTTTTCCTTTCTGATCTTTTGACTAATGTGAAAGTTTTTAATTAACTTTATGGCTTGTTCAATCAACTTTTATTCACAATTTCCAGAACTTACTCCAAGCTGTATTGCAGTTCTTCTGTTCATAGGGGAATTAATGTGCCTGCACCTTTGATCATGTTCGTAGCATATTTATGTGTTTTTATTATTCTTTGACATTTATGTAAGGCAGAATCAGATTTTCTGTGGCATTAATTTTCATAGCAGTTTAAGTGAACCCAAAATGTTCCTTTCACAGGAGTAGTATAACTTAGTTCATTCTGAATTTTGCTCATCTGCATGTAAGACCCGATTCACTTTCATGGCTTTGTAACTTCAGTTTAAGCTCTGTAGTTGGTGATTATTCTCTGTGGTTTTTGCTTTGTCATTCTCGTGTGTGAACATGTCATTGTCCTTCCTTTGAGAGATGTACTTTTAGCTCTGTTTTATGGTCAGGTTAGTCTTGTAATTAGAACTTCAAAAAGAAACGATTTTAATGGTAGAGATTCATATCAAGTGCCCATGTAATGTATAATTGCTATACTCAATTTTGATACTACTGATAAAAACCTTCTTTGGAAGTTCAGCTTAATATGGATTTTAAGTTGTAAAGACCCAACCTGAAACTTCTGGGAAGTTCAGGGGAACCTTGTCATTGGAAGTACGGAAATTCAGACAGGATGTCATTTTGGCTGTTTTTCTATCTCTAGCAAATAAGACTTGCTAATCTGATAATGCTTAAAAGAAGATATTTGTGGTAGAGAGGACATGCCAGGCAGAGTAAAAGTTGGTCTTGTAGTATTACAGCTGACAGCAAAATGACTCCATGTATGTGACCAAAGGTACATATATTCTACCCTCCCTAATGTTCTCCCTCTCTTATTGTATGACTTTGAGCACTTACAGGATATGCTTTCGTAGAATGAGATCTTCCAGATTGCTGCCATATTCTAAAAATAAACAAAGCTTATGGGCTCAAATACGCAGCTTCTTTTCCTGTTTGATTTATAAGAGATTACAGTTCCTTTGCAAGCCGGTTCCAGAAAGGTGGATTGTTGCTGATTTGGCGTTTGGCTCCCTCTTCTGGTCGGTGTTTGGAAAAGCTCAAATGCAGATTTTCTTTCTGGAGCTACAATAAAAAAAGTCTTCAGAGCAGTCTGTAAGATAAAATTTGATTACAATTGCATCCAGATCCAACTGCAAATTGAGTGTCCAATTTGTGACATATATGACCTGGTTTTAAATCCATTTAAATTTGCTTTTACTTGTGCTGAAACTTGTAAATAAGGGATTTCCTCTCTTTGTGGTCCCATCACATCCCCCAGTACAAAACCACTGAAGACCAGCTCATGGGAAATCTGTGGAGGTTCAGTGCATTCAGTATTTCGCACAGCGACATTCTGTATCTGTTTATATAATTCCATGTGAAATGGTGTTGCAGATAGTTAAACAACAGTGAATTCCTACTTCTGTTCTACAACTAATCATGGTTTCTGTGTTCTTCTTCTCCAGGTGATAGAAACACTTTCAAAACTTTCTCGCACTCCTATTGCAATAGGCACAGGAATAAGGTATGTTGTTTCCCTAGTGAACGGTGGGGGTAATGCCTCTTGCATGATGCTCCTTGGAAGAGTTGTTAGAGGCAGTATAGGCAGACATGGAGCTTTTTAACAGGAGGTTGGATGATCAGGAAAAAGATATCTGTCTCCAGGTTTATCTTAGTGTACTTACTGAAGTACCTGAACTACATGTACTTCTCATGCTGAAACACAGGCTGAACAAATGAGCAGTTAGTGTTACAGAACTTGTGTTGTAGTTATGACACCTGGATTGCAGGTCAGGCTGATGCAGTGCTGATCTATGTGAAGGTGAATGGGTTTTCTCTTCTTTTTCCCTTCGAAAAATCGGCAGAACTGCCAAGTTTGAGATTCTCGTTTTCAAAAAGAAACAAAAAAACCCTCAACCAAACCTAATCTCATGAATGATAATTGTGGGCTGCGAGAGATGGTGGAAGACTTCATGCTTTGTTATTCTCCATCTTTTTGAATGGTTAGATTTAGCAGTTGTATATGAATGGATGATGTTTTTAAAACATAGACAAAATTTCCCATCCTGTCCTGTAATCCATGTCTTGTGCTAAAAAGAGTAGTTAATATTCTCAGTTGAAAAACTGACAATGATGTGTATTAGTGGTGATTTATAACAACCCCATCCAGTAGGGTTTTTTATTATATTAAGTATCAATCATATACAGAATTTTAAATACATGTATACTATTAATCAGAGAAAGAGCAGAACGTGCAAATACAGTAACATCCAGTGATCTGTGTGAAAATTTCAGAAACCAAACAAGAACCCCCTATGTGACTAGACTAGTACTGTCCATAATTTGCGATATTTTTCTTTTTGTAGACCCTTCCCTACAGAAGAAAGTGTTGATGATGAAGATGTCTACAAAGGTCTTCCTGATTTAATAGAGTATGTTGTGAATCTTTAGCTAAATGCAAGATTTTTGCTTTCAGTTGCATGTTATTATTTATGTGATGCTAAAGAATGCATAGTTTTAATGAGAATGGGATATTTACTTGATTTAAAAAGATTTCATTAGCCATTATGCTGACCAGGAAGACTTCACTATGAAATCTTATCAGAATGATTGTAGTACGTGTATACATGTAAGGAAGCATGTTTCATGGAGGGCACTGGTAGCAAAGTAACTCATGAATGTGTTTTTGAATTATCTGTCTGCACTATGAAAGTACTTTCATAGAATTACAATAGCAGTTGTAAGGGACCCAAGGAAATTGTCTTGAATTTGCAAAGAAAGTGCGTGTTTAGATCAAATTCAAGTGGGTGGTTGTCCTATAGCCAATAAAACTGTTCATATGAGTGCATTTACCTCTCTGGGTAAGTGTTTGCAGGATTATTAAGTACTGCCAATTTTCACACTGGCTTTGAGGTACAAATAAGATGGACATGAACATACTGTATAGTACTGAATGGTAGACTGCTGCTTTATTTTGCAGACTGATTAGATAAACACGTATGGGTATAAAAAATTGCCAGGAAGAACTACTTTTGTATCCTATGGCTAGGATCTCTCAAGATCCATTAGGAATCATGTTAGACTAGAGCTTGGATCAGAGCTCACTGTCCCAAAGCTCAAAGTTCACCAGTGCTCACATCACTAGTGCCCATGTGGCTTTGTCTTCACAGAATCACCGAATGGTAGGGGTTGGAAGGGACCTCTGTGGGTCATCTAGTCCAACCCTCCTGCCGAAGCAGGGTCACCTAGAGCAGGCTGCACAGGACCTTGTCCAGGTGGGTCTTGAATATCTCCAGAGAAGGAGACTCCACAACCTCCCTGGGCAAACTGTTCCGGTGCTCTGTCACCCTCAGAGGGAAGAAGTTCTTCCTCATGTTCAGATGGAAAAAGTCTTGACTCTGGCCACACTGTATGTCGCTTGCTGTGATGTGGTGAAGTAGCTGCTGTTCACACCATGGATTTTTTTTCTTTATTATCTACAAAGAAGCAAAATCCCACCGTGGTTGGCATCACTCACCTTGCCACCTTCCCTGCAAAGCTCCAGCTTGTCTCCTGCAGCTGACTGGCTGTCTCATAGGTAGCTGCTTTTCACTCTGTGTAAGTTGAACATGCAGAAGGTAGGAGTTGCAGACTCCTCTGAGACCCAAGTGGGCTAGAGGTGATGTCCTCATCTCTTAGGTGGTATCAGCACTGTTTGAAAAGACTGTTTCTGTCAGCTCTTAAATAGGTATACAAATTCAGTACTGGGAGACAGTCGTTCATTTAAAAAAAAGTTAACAAATCATACCAAAGAAATTGAGATTCATAGCTCTTCTTTTGCATCAAATTACAAATTAATGATCCACTTAACAGAAATAGTTGTCCTTCCTAATTCTAGTGGACTGATCCTCAATTTGTTCTTTACTCTGAAGGATTTCAGTGTTGTCTTCCAACAGTAAAAATGTCTAAATTATCAGCACCTCTGATCAAATTTCTGTATTATTGTGACTGGAGTGTTTTCAATACCTTGTAGAGTTCTTTTGTAGACACACCCTAAGAAATGTGGATGCAAGAGATACAGGCTTGATATGGTCCTAGTGCAAAGCAGGTGAAACTCCAGCAGGACTGACTCTGAATCTGAATTAGCTGAGGGGTATGGTTGAGCATTGACTTTATGCTGGGGTATTTCTGTAATCTGGATAGTAGGAGGACACTTCTTGTGCATACTCTGTTTTGTTGAACTTTTTGATTTGCTGTTTGAAAGGTTGCTTTTTTTATTTTTGGGAAGCTGAAGGTTGCCATGAGGTGATCAAGATACTGGCTTATGTTGTGAAGGTACAGACTCTCAGCTGCTGGCTCTGCAGTCTTTAGTGTATTTTACCCCAGATAATCCTTTCTTCAGGCAGGAAGGAGACCTGTACCAGTGGTGGGATTCCGCAGTATGGAGGGGCAGCTCATCTTCATTGCATGCAGTGGGAAAAGAGATGAAGAGCAGACAGTGTCTGGACAGTACTTTGTGACAAAACTGTCCTGATAAGCTGCTTTTAGTGCTTGGTTTAGTTTCTGTGTGGTTCTAAATTCATGCAGTCTTCAGTGTTGTGTTTATTTTGTACAGTCGTTTTTTAAATGTGTTGAGGAAAGAAAATTAATGGACTTAATTTCCCTTAATGAGTTCTTTTTTTAGATAGTTCTATTAATTAATCTGTTTACTGCAGAAATCTTTTCCTGTGAAGAGTTGTCTCTTGCAGAGCTGATGGTAATTTGCCTATGCTGCACAGCTTTTTTTTTTTTTAATTGTCTTTTCCTTTCAGTGAAACTGGTGTTGATGAAGATGAGGAGTTGTATGATTGTGTCTACGGAGAAGATGAAGGTGGGGAGGTTTATGAAGACCTAATGAAAGATGAAGCAGCACAGCAACCTGTACGTTTTCCAATTCCTACCTATTTTTGAACAATAGCAGTTATATTTTTGAAAGTTAATATTTGTGAAATTATATCTTTATTGCTAGTTTCACTGAAACTTCACTCATGCTCAGTGGCATCTGGAGCTGCCACGTGCAGTGCATTATCACGTGCAGTGCAGACTGTTTTGTCTAAGGGTTGAATGTTAACTATGGTAATTTTTTGAAATAAATATAATTTTTAAATTAAAAACAAGAATTACTTATTTTAAGTTTGTCAGTTATAAATAGCAAGATTTACCAGCTATTTTAAGAGCAATTAAATTAACTGCTTACTTCAAAGTGTCCAACTTCCAAAAATAAGTTATAATGTTATGAGATGCTGTTGTTCCAGCCATAATTTGGACTACTACTCTAACAAGGGCAACTGATAATTGTTTCATGCCAATGAAATTCCTACTTATTCTACCAAGTAGTTTTTGTTGATTATTAGGACGGTCTTACTCATAGTGGGGCAAGTAGCTTATTTACTCTATGATAGAAAGGTACCATGATCAGTTTTCAAAATTGTCTTGAAAAAATCTAAACTTAGGCAATAAAATTTACTTGCTAACTGCAAGAAACCCTAATGTATTTGTCTGCCCTTTCTCAGAGATGTACTTTCTGATCTGGAAAATGTCACCCTGTGGCCATGACAGGTCCTGTTTTTTTAGGACAACTGTTTTATTCCTCTATATTGACATGAAGCTCTGTTATACTTCCTGTTGTCTTACACTGGAAACTTGCCTCTACTTTTCTATATTGCTTTTTAATGATATAGTTACATGAAGTGAGAAATTCTAAAGATCTTGGGGTTTTATAGGGTGTGTTCCCCGCCTTGAGTAACTTTTCAGTACAAGTGTAAGAGATAGCTAAGGTGATTTGTGTTCTCTGCTTTTATGGTGATTCCCCAAAGTTACCAGTATCTTCTCTTTGGGAAGATTACTGCCTTGTTTTAATCTCTGTTTTTTTGAGTATAACGATATTGTTTTCAAGCCTGGTTTTGTGTTAATACAAAATCCTGCAGGTAATGCACGTAAATCAAGGATGAGATAAGCAAAAAGTTATGTTGGTTTTTCACATTTTTGCTTAATTTTGTTTGCCTCCGAAAGTTTAGGTTATTCAATGAAAGCCAAATAAAAAATTGAGTTGAGAAAACACTGTGTTAAATCTAATGAAGTCGCATTTGCTTATGGACAGGATGTTTTAGAAACATCTTTGAATTGTAGGAAATCTTTACTGTCATCTTGTTTTGAGTGTTTATTTATACTGAAACTCAGAACAGATTAAATTTTGGGTTTCACGTAATGTGTGTGGGTGGCCTTTTTGTTTTTTCTTCAGTTGTGACAGTTGTTAATCTTTGGGAGTTGGTGGTGTGTAGACTTTCTCTGATTCTTTTTTTCCTGTCACAGATGCCACTCCCACATATCTGTGTTTCAAGCAAATGAGTAATATAGCAATCAGAACTCTCACGTTCTAATTTTAGTTGCATCTTAGCCTATATACTTCAGACTGAGCAGACTTGTATGTGTTTCTTGTAGAAAGTAAATGAAAATTGAAAACATGGTACAGCAAAATATTTTTTCCACAACATGTGATGGAGTTGTTACAGTTGTTTTGCTGTGACAGCTTTCTTGAATGTCATGGTTATTTCTGGTTTGTGATAATTTCTTCTAAGGTTTATAAATACAGTGCATGCTAACATGACAATTTTGTGCAGTTCTTTCATTTGAATCCTATGGGAGAATTCTTTGCATATGAAAACACTAGCCAGAGGACAGTTTTCAAGTAGATTTTTAGAAGAACCCGATACTTTGAGTCTCCAGTAGTAGCCAAATACTTTGCATCTCCCTCCATTCTTGATTTATGGTCACTATCTTGCAAAGTAAACTGTTTCGCTAAATTTTCTCTAGCAGTAGCTGACCTTCAAAGACAATTTTTCTCACTTGTACTGGTTTTTGCACATTATTTCTTATATTTAATCTCTACTTTTTTTCAATTGCACTCAGATTCTAGAAGTTTGTGGCACAGGTAGAAAACTCATAGGTTAATTTCTGCCAAAAGTGCCTACGTGAATGATGTGTTTGGGTTAGGTGAGCACAAAAATGAAGTGAATGGTTTTAAGCAGAATCCCAGGAATTTGTTTGCATTGCTCTTGTGAGAGTTGATGAACAACAAACCCCAACATTTTGCAACAGGATGTAAACTTCTGTTGGGTACAATGACTTCTATATTGGTGCAAATACTGCAAACAATTTGAACAGTATTGAGCTTGCAAAGGTAAAGGTGAAAAATAACTAAAAGTCTGAATAATGTGAAATTCTAATACTTTATTGAGATAGATTAACTGTGGTTAACTGTGACAGTGCCCACTTCCCCCACCAAAGAATTTGGGAATAAATAATAGATTTTGAGATGAGGCGGATCATCAGATGATGCTCGCTAAGTATATTTCTACTGATAATGACAGACTGTATTTTTGCAAAATGTTTAATTTCTGTCTGCAGCTGATAAGGAGGTCACTTTAATGTTTGTGGGAAAATTAATAACTGCACCAATTGGGTTTTAAAGAGTAATTTCTGAGATAAGCAGCGCCTGGTAGATGAGAGTGAGAAGTAATGTTACGGTTGCAGGAGTTGCTTGTAGAGTCACATGGAGACAGAGAGAAGGGTAAAGGAGATACGTCAAAACAATAAACAGAAGTGTGAACAGTGGTGAAGCTTTATGTGCCTCTATGATTTGCAACTTGGCATCTAGTTTAGGCAGTAGGAATACATTTCCTACTCTTCATAGGTGGCCAAGCAGTATCATAGGAGCTCGTGGACAGTTTAAGTGAGGCTTTGTTTGCTGTTGTATGCTTAGCAGGTGTGTCAAGTAGACTGACAGCAGAGAGAGGGAGTGGAAGGAGTCTAGCTCTTAAAAGTACTAAGAGCTAATAGTTAAAATTTCAGTCCAGAGGTTTTGCTAGTCCTGGGGGAGAAGTCTGTTGTTCTAAAATTAAAAGTCTTTTTCTGAATGGAAAGAACTACAGTACTAAATTTCTAGTCCTGACTCTCCCTGTATTTGAGTAAAATCAATCTAGTCATGTCTATTATGTGCAGTATGTGGATTCCCTACACTGTGTGAAAAAAGGTACAATAAAGTCAGGGATATGCTGAAGGATTCCTTGGAAGGATGTTACAAACTGATTGTCCTGGGTTCGGCCAGAACAGGGTTAATTTTCACCGGACTCCAGGAAGGGACACAGCCGGGCAGGCTGACCCCACCTGGCCAAACAGAGCCGGGTGTTCCATACCATGTGCCCTCATGCTGGGTTCCGGTGGGGGGGAGCAGGGCGGCGGGAACTCACTCGCGGCTGGGGAGCACGTGGCGCTGGTCCTGTCCGGGAGAGCGGCTCTCTGGGTTGTGTGGTTTGTGTTGTGTTTTCTCCTTATCTGTATCGTTGTTGTTCCTGTTCCCTTTGTTTGCTGTTGTTAAACTGCCCTTATCCCGACCCACCGGTTTCTGCCTGTTTCTTTACATTCTCCTCCGCACGCCGGCGGGGGGAGGGGCGGCTGTGTGGCACTTTTGTTGCCGGCTGCAGCCAAACCATAACACTGATAAATAGGTTTAGGAAGGATGTGACAGTACTATTGTTTATTAAGCCACTGCTTATTGTTGGTTTTGGAGAAAACATTTTGGATCAGTTGTTGCTTTTAATTGTGAGAGCCTAACCAGTTAGTGTGTCACGTCTCCAAGCTAACCTATATGTCTCCAGATGTTTTAAGTCCTGCTTGACGTGAATGTTTCCATCCCTTCTTCCAAGTATTCAGTCTTATTTGAAATTGGATTTGCAAGTTATTGAAGCTGTAATGCTGTAAATCTGATCTTCAGTAAGAGCTCTTGTAAACTATTTTTATGGAGTCCTATTCTGATAATTACTTCAATTTCCTAGGAGTCTGGTGGTTTACAGGGAAAAATACCAGGATCTCATTGAAGACACTCATATGTGTGCAAGACCTGAACTTAGAGGTCACTGCATTTCCTGATTTGAGGACATACTCATATTGTATCTGAAGAGAAAGCTCCGATTGAGAACTAAAAGAGAAAAACTGTAAAGAAATGTGGGGATTGGACTGAATCCAATATTGATGGCAATGCAAAGTTACTTACATGATTTAGTCCTGTTAAGTTTAATGGTATTATTAACTGCTCAGTATTTTAAGTAAGATCTCTCAGTCTGGATGTAAATTAAATGTGACCTCGTATTTCAGCTTCCGAAGTACATGCAGAGAGTTCAGCATTTTATGTCTGAACATTAACTTTTCATAATATTCCTTTGATGCTGAATTTTAGTAAAACTCTTAAAGTCATCAGCTAATTGAACATTAAAATATTCTTGGTTATTGCTATCATCTTTGGAAGCTGTAGTATGCAGAAAATTTCAGGAAGCAGTTATCCTAATTGCTTAATTGTAAAGAAATAAATAGATTAGTTATCCATTAGGTGCCTGTTAATGGCTTAAACTTGACTCCATTGTAATTGCAGAAATATACTGAAAATGACGTAAGAAGCTGTTGTCTTGCTGAAATAAAGCAAACTGAAGAGAAATACACTGAAACTCTGGAATCGATAGAGAAAGTAAGATACTACTTACAGAATTGTTACTTATGTATTTTTATAACAGCCTAGAAAATATAATGACATAGTCAATGTATATATACATTTTTTTCCTTGCAGTTTTTCATGGTGCCATTGAAAAGGTTTCTGTCTGCATCAGAGTTTGATACGGTTTTCATCAACATTCCTGTAAGTATAATTGCATATTTAATGAACAGGTACAAGGTTCATAGCTGGTTATGATAAATTTGTGTTGTATGTTACTGCACAAAATGATTAGTTGAAATATAGGGCACAATGCATTTATGTAGATATTAGGGTAGTTGATAAAAACAGATGTGCACACTATTGCTTTTTTTTTTTCTACTTGAGGGCATAGGATAAGAGAAATAGTATTATTGTGTGGTTATAAACTGGAGCATCTTTGACCCATAGAAACTAATACTTTGTAGAAAATTGGTCATGTTCTAATATATGCTGGTATTTTAGTGATGGTAGAAAGTTGTCCCTGTTAGGTTGCCTACCACTGTATGCTGAATAGTGCTTTCATTAGGATTTCTATAGCTACTCTGCAAATCCTTGTATCTACCCTGGCTCTGTTGTAATTGAAGCCATTTTAAAGTTAAAATAACTCATGGTTTTGGATTCAGACTCTGGTGCTAGAAAGGATAAGGAAATCCTCTGTGAAGTATGTAGCAGTCCTTTTTATTTGACTGAAATCTTAGTTTTCTGTGATTATTACTTTATTACTTTTGGCCTAATCATAATAGTGTGACAATTCACGTATCTTTTTAGTTGATGTAAGCATTCAGAAGATGTCTTTATTCTGACTTTAAAGGAAGACATCAGACATGGTCTGAAGCCTCTCTCAACAGATAAATGAAAGGAATGTTCTTTTGTGAGGCACACTGCAAAGAAAGGGTCCCCAGAGTGTGGCCCATGGGCCACATCAAACCTTCATTTGCCTGTAAATGATCACCTCTGTTTTGGCCATCTCTGGCATATCCCACAGGCTCTCAGGGCTGTATGAAGAGGTGTTTGGGTCTTTGGTGTTTTTTTTTTTTTTTTTAAATATTCTGTGGGAACCTGGTCTGTAAGAATGTTTTAGTTGCTGTTCCAGCACCATCCTGACAGAAGTTAAATTACAACAGTTACTACACTGTTGAGTTACAGGATGATACCTGACACCTTGCCATACTTTTCCTGCTATTGAAGTTTTCACCCTGAATCTCAATTGCTGCGACTTCCTTCACTGTGAAGATTAGTCCAAAATACTGCCACAGATATCAGTATCCTGCTTGCTGTCTTGAAGTATGTCAGGTACCCATGGAGACCCTTTTGCTTTTGAAAACAAATTTATGTTCTGTCCTACCTTAATGTTTTTTTTATTCGTTGCGAATAAGGCCCTGATACGCCCTAGCTAAGTTACTGTAAATCTCTTTCCTAAGGCTCTGTGTGCCCAGACATGTTGACTTATGTGCATTGAAAGACCTAAAGCCAGCCAACGTGAAACACTGAACAGGGTATGAAAAGGGTTTACGAGCTGTAACCACAAACTGAGAGATCAGCCTACTCGCTACTCATTAAAGAAATGCACAGGGATCAGATAAGAGGAGTTAAAAGAACAAAACCTGTTTATTTGAAACTAGGAAGACACATAGTAAACTGTTATATTTAGGTTGTTTTACTTTGCTTTTCATTATCAGCATTCAGTATTCTGCTGTTAGAAGATGATGCTTATTTCTGACTCCAGTAACATTTCATAGGTGTCCAAAAACATTAAAAGAAATATAGCGCTTGCCTAAGCCAAAAATATGTGCAAATGCTTTGTCTGCTCAGACCTTGTCTCTGGTAGTTCCTCAGCACAAAGGCTGGAGGGCAGTGGAAGCTTGTTTTAAACTAAAATCAGTTGTTATACAGAGCTCTACAGCAAACTGGAATGTGGAGAGCAAGTGTGGTGTTCTTGGAACAGGATGGATTTTCCTCAATTAAAGAGTTGTGGTGAAGGATCAGTGCTTTAAGGTGATGCTATATTCCTTGTATAGACTGTGAAAGATGTTTGCTAGACAAAATCATCTGCTGATGTCAAAATATATTTTATTTTTAAGAAAAAACAACCACCCCAAACCACTCACAAGTCTAAAGAGAGTGCCTTTCATTAGGGCCCAGATTTCAAAATTCTGTTCTATAAAATGTATGTATGGTTCTCTGTTTCTGTGTGTGTCTGTGTACATATATGTATATATATGTACATATGCATTTGTTTGTACATCTGTCTGTGTACATATGAATGTATATGGATGCATTTGTATGTAAAACTATGCATGCATTTGAATTGGGACATATATATGGACAGGGAAAGAGGTGGACATAGATACAACAGATACTGAAGTACTGGAACTTTCATTAGTTTCTAATGATATTACCATCAGTTTAATTTAAAACTTGACTTTGAAATGAAGATAGAAGCTCAAAAAGACATTTTATCCCCTTAATGTTAAGGGGTTTTTCAAGGGTGTTGATTAGTTGAGTCCCTGCACACTCCTGAGAAAGTGTGCTCCTGTAATATATTAATTGGGAACCATTTGTATAATAATGTCTTTGTCTGCTGCAATTTAAGATTCTGAGAATATGGCCATACAATTGTTAGCAACTGAATTTGATCTGTTTTAAGTTTTTGCTCCCTCACCTGTGATGTGTTGATTGACCTGTGTGTACTTAGTTTGCATTAGTGAAGTGAAATTTTTTTACTTAGTTCACAACTAAATGTTGCATAGTATTTTTGTAGTGTATCATTTACTGCATCAAACCATCTTCAGTAGCCTTTTTCAGACAGTCTTCTATTTTTCGTTGCAGTGGTATGTACATGGCTTACAGTCAGCTATCCTGATTTCAAAACTTTTTAACCTGTTTTGACTTAATTTCTTGTGAATTCTCTGGCAATTCCATATCGTATTAAGGCTGAGGTAGTCTCCTATAGTTGCTTGTAGATTTTTGTGTAATGGTGGACGGATGAGGTGAGTTGCTACTATACTGGGGGAGCAAATCTTTCTGCAATATTATTGTCTTTCAGCCATTAGTTGCCTGCTGTACTGGGAAACTCGTTATGACTGCAGTTAACTTTGCACTAGAACATCACTAATTGACCAGTGTAATGTACAAAACTAATTTTTCACAGCTCAGGGACATGAATCATTACTTGATCTTGTCACTAAAGCATTTACTTCACTTGCTTAATTTCAAAGTTATCATTATAAAATGAAGATGAATTAACAGTGCACGTTCTAAGCTATAATAAATTATTAGTCTCTAATAGGTACTTCTGGGAGTTTAGTTTTTCTTCTTGCATTATATGGGAGATGTGGCAAACCTTTGAAATTAGGTTCTACTCTCAAATGATCTGTTTTCCAATTGAAATTAGTGAATCTAACATGAAATAATTTATTTTTATATTCAAAGCTTTAAGTCATTCTGTTTTTAAAAACCTTCCACTCTCCTCATTACTGTTTTTAAGGATTTGGTGAAAATTCACAGGAATCTAGCACTGGACATCAATGATTCCGTTGTTAACAAAAATGATCAGAACCTATATCAAATTTTTATTAACTACAAGGAAAGGTAAGACTTATGCACTTTTACTAATTGTGATAATCTGTGCTCAATTTGGTAAAGTATTTTACTATATTTTTGTTTGAATATTTCTGAAGCAGGATTGAGTTCAATGGTATTAATATACTTATTAAGCTAATGTTTGGTGTTTTCAGCCTGGAAGTCAAAATGTAACCTATTGCTATATAAACCCTCCCTCTTCTTCACCCCAGTTTTGGCAGTATTGTTACATAGACAAGTTACATCTATATTTTGAACAAAACTTAGCTGATTTTGCACAGCGTTTTTTTCATGCAAGTAATCCCAGGTATTTTATGGCATGTACCTGTATTGTTTAACAGATGAAATGTTATAAAAGGGGAAGAAGATGCAAAATAAGGCATGGATGTATATTAAAGCCATTCCAGGTTAAAGAAAACAGAAGTCATAACTTGAAAGAAGAGAAAGCAGGTGCAAAAGAGAAGAGAGAGGAGACTAAGGTCTTGCTCTACCCTACAGTCAGAGGTGTGACAATGAAGCAAACACGCTCTACCTTCAAACTGTGAAAAACAGCCAAGCTGGTAACAGGATAGCTGTGGCAGCATACCATATCCTGTAGGCTAATTGCCAATTTTTTTACCCAGCTTTTCAGGTTGTTTTTTTCTGCCAGCACTGAACAGCTGTTGGACTGTACAGATGAACTTACATGCCTGTGGTACTTAGCTGAAAACCACTTGTACTGTGGGCTACAGTGCTGACCTACCTTGAAGTAACCCTTGGGTTCGGGTTAAAAATGAGTTCCTTCTGGGACTGGAGCAGGAAGGACCTGTGGGAGCTAATTGGATTTGCTTGAGGTTGATGGGGAAGGAGGATTGTTGCAGTAAAAACAGGCTTGTGAGAAATTGGGCAGCAGCATCTAGAAAATGTTAGACAGGAGAGTTCTTTTTCTGAGGGAGGAGGGTGTCCCAGGCTGCCTATAAACAGTCTTGCCTTCGGAGACCCTCTGTCTCAGCTTTTATGTTGGAGCAGGACGTAGTTATTTCCCAGGCTGTTAGACTTTTTGCTGCTGTAGGAGGGAATTAGAGGACAATAAGTTGTTCTGGAAAATGCTTATCTTTCAAAAGTAATTCTGAGATGTGTGCTAAAAGGGGCACAAAGAACACTGAGAAGAAACCTCAAGTTTATGTTATACAAAAAGGAAACAGATGGAGGTAGACTCAGTGTCTGAACCGTGCAGTGATTAAAAGTAGTCAGAACTGGTAACTGTTAAATCAGTATCATCACTTCAATTGTGAAAAAATAAATAAAAAAAAAAGGTAAATAGTAGGTGAGAGAAAAAGAAATTTAGGAGACCCCAATGGAAAGTTTATGGGAACCCCCCAAAAAAGGGATTTGAGGCATACAGAAGGAATCACCTCAATAAATATATGAAAAAGCGAAAGGAAGCACCACTCTTTGCAATGGGACTAGCAGAAAGAAGCACTCCAAACAAGGGTAAGAAACTCCTGTCATAAAACCCATCTCCTTCAAGAAGTGTTGCTGCCCTTGACAACTACTGAAAAATTCACGAGTCTTCATATACTATTATTTTGATCTGAGACCTCGCAGGGTATAACCTGGTAGAAACTGTTGGAGATGAATCAGTTTCAGCAACTTACAAGTTCTTTAAGGGTTAACTGTAATTAATCTTGTTAAGCCTGTGTTACAGAGTTTATTCATTACAACCTTGGAAATCTACAGTGTTATAAATACTACAGACTGTTCTATTAAACAGCAGTTATGCTGCTTTTTAATGAGACCTGTATTTATTAGAATGTATACATGTGAATATTAAAGGAAATTGCAATGATTTTACAGCATTTTGAAGGTAATGAAAATTGTATTCTCCTGAATATTTTTCCTTGTATACGTGCTGCCTATTGAAGTCTATGGCTAAATCCTGTCCTTGCTCATTTAAGCACTGCTCCTTTTGAAAGGATTGTTAACAGTGTATTTATGAAAAATGATCAAGAATTGTTCTTAAATAAGCAAATGTTCCTTTTATGATTTATCTCTTGCTTTGATTTAGATTGGTTATTTATGGGCAGTACTGCAGTCAAGTGGAGATAGCGATATCATGCTTAGACAACATCTCTAAGACAAAAGAAGATGTTAAATTGAAGTTAGAGGTATCAGTATTTTTTAACATATATATCTACACATTAGTGTAAAAAAAACCAGATGTTTTTTATGAATAAGCCCTGCTTTCATCCAAGTCAGAAACTTTATGATGAAAAACTAGCTGGACTGATACGGGCATGTGTTTCTCTTCATTCTTTTTTTTCTGAGCCTCTGGTCTGTGTATGTGAGCTGTTGCAGTACACTTGCTGGCACTGACATTGTTAGGGTTAGGGGCTTTTTTGGGAAGTGATCATCAGCGATACCCTTCTGTTTATTGTGACATCCCAGGCAAGAATACAGAATTGCGGAATCACTCAGTTTGGGAGGCATCTCTAGGCTGAACAAGCCCTGGTCCCACAGCCTCACAGGGCTTGCTGTCTGCCACAGCCCCTGGGTCCTTTCCAGCAGAGCTGCTCCCTAACTGGTCAGCCCTCAGGGTTAGTGTGTCCCTGGTTAGTGTATATAAGGTGAAGGACTTTGCCTTCATCCTTGTCTTCATGTGAGGTTCCTGTTGGCCATTCCCTGAAGAGTGTCACCTGCACCTCCAGTCTGGTGTTGTCTGCAGACTTGCTGTGGGTGTACTCTATTTTTCCTGTAGATCATTGCTAAAGATATTAAATGGGAGGGGTCCCTGGGCAGACCCCTGAGAAGCTCTACTTGCAACCGTCCCTCAGGTAGTGTAGGAAACATAAGTCACGGCTCTTTTTGAGCTTTGTGATCTGCACAGTTTTTCATGCACCTAGAAGTTCATTCATCTGGAGCATAACATCCCAACCTGGATATCAGGATGCTGTGGGAGATGATGTTGGAAGTCTTGGAAAAGTCAAGGTAGATTCTCCTCACCCCTTCACAGATCTAGACATTTCATCATGGGAAGCAGTCAAGTACCTCAGGCATTGATTTAGTCACCTTCTTCATGTGCCCAGAAATTGCTTCCAAGAGGACTTGCTCCATAGTTTTTGCATGGGCTGAAGTGAGACTGACTGACCTATAATTTCCAAGATTATCTTTTGCTTTTTTTGAAGTTAGCTGTAACATTTGCTGCCTTTGTGCTTATAGGCAATGTCTTTTCTCTTTTTTTTAGTTCAAAGGAATATCTAATTTCTGTTGTCTGTGATGTTTATTCTGGTCTTTCTCGTGCTGTTGAAATATCTAAGAACAAGTGTCTAGACCCAGTCTTTTTTCACTTAGCTATTATTGCCATATCAGCTGCTTTCCTTTGTTTTGTTGATATTCTTTATCTCAAGCTTAATGTAGTTGCTTGGCCCATATATCACATCAGTGTTTTATTTTCTAACTCTCTTGTCTTATTTTTTCTGCTTTGAACTAGGAATGTTCCAAGAGGGCAAATAATGGGAAATTTACATTGCGGGATCTTTTAGTGGTTCCAATGCAGAGAGTGCTAAAATATCACCTACTTCTCCAGGTATTTTATTTTTGGAATTTAAGGGGGCTGAGAGCAAAACTATGATTGTTTATCACCAGGGGATTGTAAGAATGAGAGCAAACGTCTTTATCAAAGGGACGTGATTGACATTTCCACAGGTTTGAGGCTGATTTGTTATGAAATAAAATCCAGTCAAGTATGAGTTTTCTTCCAGAGATCATTCCTCAGAGATGAAGCATATCTGGGGGAAAAAAACGGATAAAACACAATTGTTTCCTCAGTATCTGAACATTTCATTCTTGGTATGTTTAAAATGATTAGTAGTACCAAACTGTAATCATGGTACTTTGAAATGTGAACTGTTACCCCCCCAAAAGAGGAAACTGGACCATATTTACAGCATACTTTTAAGATTCTTCTTTGCTGTCATAAATTACAATAAAGCCATATTTATTTTGAAATGCTTCTTGTTACAACCCACACAGAGTTAGCTTTTGTCGTTAGTCCTGTAGTAAGGGTGGAGAGTCTTATAAATTTAATTTGATAGCTGTGCCAGGAGACTCATTAGTTCAGCTGCAAAGAAAGATATTACTATATTAGACTGTCAACCTTGCTGATGCTTGTAAAATGTCATTTAAAAAGATCTACTACTTGTATGTGAAGCATAATTTTGACTCTGCAGTGCAACATATGTTCTGTAATATTAATTTTTTTGAATTATTTATATAAGTGAGTCATCAATATTTTGATCTGTGGAAAATTGGAAAAAAAATGAATGGTTCAAATGATTTTTAGAAAAATGTATGAGATCCAAGTCATGATTTTATAATCAACCTGTGTATTATGAAAAGATGATATACAATATGTTACAATGCTGTAATGTGTGATATTATAGTATACATTGTATAAGAAAGAAGTATTTTATAGTCTTTGAAAGTAAAAAGTCCAGTAAATTGTTATAATAGTAATGTGAAGAATAAATACTTACTTCCTAGGATTTTAGCAAGTTATGTTAGCCAAAATGTATAATTCTCTTCTCAGATTATAAAGAAGAAATAACCTGTTTTCCCAAGATGTTACTTTTTCACTTCGTAAAAAACCAAAATAGCCCCTTTATTTTCCATACGGGAAGTGGCTTAAAAAATTATTTAAAAATTTACATTTGATTTAAATATGTCTTCTGAGTCAGCTTTATCTTAGGTGTAATGAGACAGTGACTTCTTTTAGGCAGTTGTGCAGCTGAGCTGAGATTTTATTGCCAGCATACGTCCCTCGCTTCAGACAAGTGTGTGCTTTGGAATGGGATGATATACTGTGTAGTAATGTGCAAATGAACTCAAGTGTTTACCTGTGCTTTCAGCATGCACATACAGTAATGATCTGATTGACAAGTTTTAAGTGCTAGACAGACCAAATTAACTTCTAATGATGGTTCATTATCAGCTAAAGTCAGTGTTTTAGGCTATACAGCAATATTCTTAAACACTTGCCAATTATCTGTTTGTAGTAGTCCCTACTCAGTTATAGGCTGCTCACTGTGGGGATGAAAATGTGAATTCTTGGGCTGTGTTTTCTGGTTTTGGCTTTTTTCTTTTTTTTGGGTGAGTGGGGGTGGAGATGAGCAATAACAACTTCAATTTATAAACTGACTGACACTAGGTGAAAAGTTTTAACTGCTCTGTCCACAGGAGCTGGTAAAGCACACTACCGATCCCATGGAGAAGGCAAATTTAAAACTGGCACTTGATGCAATGAAGGTAAGTATTCATAGCAATGAAATATTTATGTCATTGTTGACAGTTAAAATGGTAGCTCAGAACTGTATTTCCTGGAGGAGATAATGTTCTTCACAGCAGGTCAAACGTGTTTTTACAGGTCACTGTGAGCTTCATGAGTATACCAGGGCAAGTATATAGTTGAAGGCTTTGCTCAGGTCTGGGAAACAAGTTCAGTGGAGGGTTTATGAAATGAAACTTCCTTATTTCAGTTTACTTCTACATCAATTTGCTGTCATATAATGAGATGAAAAACATGTGTTTCAATAATGTTGGTCTCGCTTCCCAACTTTAGAAATATTCCTAGCACTGTAACTAAATTCTCATCAAGGTCAGTAGTTTCCCAGTGAGCTGGAGGCAGTTATCTTTCCTTACAAGACTTTTTTTTCCTGTCATCTTAGTATGATCTCTGTGGTTTTACCTTTGAAAGAAGTAGTGTCTATCTGGAGGTAGAGTATCTGTCACTGTACATTCACCTGCAAGTGGTACAAACAAACGCTTTGTAGAATAGCTGTACTGTCTTATGTATAAGGTAATATATTATGTCTTCCTCTGCACAGCTTCATAAATGAAGCATAGTTCTGCTTCAGCTGGCTTCACAGTGTGAATTGTGACATTCATGTGCTGGAATTGTGAATTTTTTTTCCATCCTTTCTGAGGGGAAAGGGGAAAGAAGCCAGCATGGCATAGGTCATACCTCCTTCTGTTATAATGTGTATGGTCCACAGAAGATGCTGAAGTCAGACGAAGTTTTGGGTCATACAGCTGTCTCATATTGTGTGACTGTCCACCTTGAATGCCTGGAATACAGACCAACTCACAAATGAGATTTTTGGCTCCCCTTTCTTGTCAGCCAGTTTTGTGCAGTGAATGCCGAGAGCGCCGTCATGATAATCTCCCACCAAGAGATGCCTGAACTGGGATGGCACAGTGTTGCTTCCATCTAGTGGCAAGCCATGCATGTTGGCTGCTGCTAATTGGCTAGGAAGATAACCCTGCTTTTTATTCCCTCTGTCCACCCCCCCATTTTTTTTTTTGCATTTGCTGGCTTGCTTCATTGTTTTTTGGTGGCTGTTGGACTGAAAATGAAAGACCAGTTAAGAAATCTCTCTTGCCAGAGTGGCTGTGGCAGTTATGCACTAGCTGGCAGGACATAACTAGCCAATTGAAAAACTCCAAAACCCATAACCCCCTCCCCCCCAGCCCACAAAAAAACCCAAATATGAGCATATGAGCATCTCTCCTCAAGGCTGTAGCATTGTTTCCCTCCCAATTTACTGTATCCTCTTACAATAGTCCCTGCCAAGGTAGTAGAAGTAACTGTGCAGCATCGTTATGTTGCTTCTAAAAACCGTGGTGTGTCCACTCGAAAATAAATAGGCTTTGGAAGAGCTGCCAGCAAAGTGGTACTGCCTCCTCTCCCCTCCCCCCTGCATTCTAGGAAGGGTTATGCTGTCAGATTTGTTTTAGCAGCAAGAAAAGAGGTTATTTATTTTCTGCACTGACTCTTTTAAGACTGTTGTGAATGTGTCCTGCACAGATTCATTTGGGAAGCTAGCACAATGATGGCAGTTATTCTTAGATTATGATTAAAAATGTCTTAGGAAGATGATGTACCTTTCTCCCACCCTCCAAATCTGTGACCAGATTGAAGGTATACTATAAAAGCAAGTTGCGAAGATCAGAATGCCTTTTCCGACTGCTGCTTTCAGCATCCCTCACCTTAGCAATTACCACTCCTGCTCACTCCTCATCTCTAGCCATAAACAGAGAAGCCCCAGAAAATTGTTGCTATTACTCAAGCATGTTTAGAGCATTTTAAAGGCTTTAGTGAAATGTGTACAGTACATGTTCTGGTAAAGGGGACAATAATGATCTCAACCTGTAACTTCAGGTAGTATATTCCATTAAAAGCCCCTTTTAAAATCTGTTGTATAATAGCTTCTCTCTGCTGTGCAACAGTATGAGCAAGACCCTGCTACTGGGGCAGTAGCACCCAGGCTTATGATACATTTACACCGTATATGCTGCTTTTGAGCTGCCTTACATACATTTTCTACTATATGCTGTGTTTACCTTTGGTCTTATTCTCAGATATTGGATGTTGTTGACTGCTTTTTTGGACCATAAGTGTGCTGCATAAATTATGTTTCCATCTTTAATCTTGAAAATAAGGCATTAATGGAATTCAGAAAAAATCAGCCCTTCTTTACTATCGGTTATGTGTTTCCCTCTGTCTTGCTACTACATTTGTGTTTCAGTAGACATCATGAAGCAAGTTGGAAATATGATTGAAGATATGGATAGGCTTTTTTCCTTCTTTATTTAGGCACACATTTTGGTAATACTTGAACATTAAAGATAATTGTTTTGAAAAAAAGTCTAAATATGCAGATAAGTCAAAGGCAAAATTACAAATAAATTTGCCAAAATAATGTATTAAAGTGGTCTGTTGTGGAAAAGTTTTCCTCCCTTTTTCTGTTGGTGCTCTAGGACTTGGCTCAATATGTAAATGAAGTGAAGAGAGATAATGAAACACTCCGCGAAATTAGACAATTTCAACTATCAATAGAGAATTTGGTATGTGGTATGTTTCATTTATACAGTTTTTGAATCACTTTTGATCAAATATATTGATGTATTCTTTCCCCATTTCATACGAGATTATAGTACTCTTGGTGATATTTAAGTAAAGTATGCTTTGTTTGGTCTAGAATGATGCAAATATTTAAGTACAGAAATCTGTTATTTTGGAGGTCTGTCTGTAGTTAAACGTATTTTCACAGTTAAAGGTTTGTGTGTTTGTACACTGACTCAGGTGGGTTTTTTTAATGCGAAAAATTTTCCCATTTGAAGACAAAAATAGAATGGACTTATTCTTTACTTAGTTTAGATGATAGTGAGGAAAAGGCCTGAAATGTCCTTTTTTGGGGCAAAAGGAGTGAGTAGTCTAACATTTGAATGTATCATCATCTTGACATTTTGCTGTATTGAATCATACCTATTACTTTTGTTTCAGAATCATTCCCTCTTACAGTATGGAAGACCTCAGGGTGATGGGGAAATAAGGATTACTACGTTAGACAAACGTGCGAGGCAAGACAGGTGATGGCATGACTTCTGTTGTTTGCTATTAAAAAGCCTGTACAGTAACTCTGTCTTCAGTTTTGAGATCAGCTCAGTGATTCTTGAGAGTACTTTCCATTTCACTGTGCATTTGCAGAGCCTATTGACCATTTACCAAGTGAATTTGCAGTGATCTATGGCAAGTTAGCTATTGCGTTATCATCTAGGATCCCCCAAGTACCTTGCAAGTAATAAGTCTAATCAAAAGTACTTTCAATGTTTTTTATTTTGTTATTTGGTAGATTAGTTGTTCACCTTCAAAATTTTAAGTGCCTGTCATGGTTTAGCCTGGCTGGATGCCAGCTGCCCACAAAAGCTGCTCTATCATTTCCCCTTCTCAACTGGACAGGGGAGAAAAAATACGACAAAAGGCTCGTGGGTTGAGGTAAGGGCAGGGAGAGATCACTCACCAATTACTGTCACGGGCAAAACAGACTCAACTTGGGGAAATTAGTTTAATTTATCACCAATCAAGTCGTAGTAGGATAATGAGAAATAAGCCAAAATCTTAAAAATGCCTTCCCCCGCTCCTTCTTCCCAGGGTCAACTTTACTCCTGAATTCTCTACCTCCTCCCCCTGAGCAGCACTGGGGGATGGGGAATGGGGGTTATGGTCAGTTCATCACATGCTGTCTGTGCTGCTCCTTCCTCCTCACTCTCTTCCCCTGCTCCAACGTGGGATCCCTCCCAGGGCAGACAGTTCTCCATGAACTTCTCCAATGTGAGTCCTTCCCACGGGCTGCAGTTCTTCAGGAACTGGTGCAGCGTGGGTCCCCTGTAGGGTCACAAGTCCTGCCAGCAAACCTGCTCCAGCATGGGCTCCTCTCCATGGGTCCACAGGTCCTGCCAGGAGGTTGCTCCAGCAGGGGCTTCCCACAGGATCACAGCCTCCTTTGGGCATCCATCTGCTCTGGCTTGGGGTCCTACATGGGCTGCAGGCGGGTATCTGCTCCACTGTGGACCTACATGGGCTGCAGGGGCACAGCCTGCCTCACCATGGTCTTCATCACAAGCTGCAAGGGAAAAAACTCTCTAATCTGGCGTCTCGAGTACCTCCTCCCCCTCCTTCTTTACAGACCTTGGTGTCTGCAGAGTTGTTTCTCTTGCATATTCTCACTTCTCTCCTGCTGCAATTGCCGTTTTGCAGAGACTTTTTCCGTCCTTCTTAAATATGTCATTACAGAGGTGCTACCACCATTGCTGCCTTAGCCAGTGGCGGGTCCGTCTTGGAGCTGGCTGGCTCTGGCTCTGTTGGACATAGGGGAAGCTTCTCGCACCTTCTCACAGACGCCACCCCTGCAGCCCCCCTGCTACCAAAACCTTGCCACGCAAACCCAATACAGTGTCACAGTCAAAGGTGTGTAAAAGAAGACTTTGGGCATTAGCTTTCTGGAGTGTTAACCATCTTTATACTGTATTTTTATAGGCATATCTTCTTGTTTGATCTAGCTGTAATTGTTTGCAAACGAAGAGGTGATAATTATGAAATGAAGGAAATCATAGATCTTCAGAAATACAAAATTACAAATAACCCTACTACTGATAAAGAAAATAAGAAGGTAAATATTTGTTGCTAACTCATGTAAAATGTGTATTTTTAGAAGCAATTTGAAACATTTTGCGGGAATTCAGAATGTATATACAATTTCTTTATGAAGTTCTATGTTTTAAATGTAAGCTGAAGTGAATATTCAGGGATTTCAACTTTGTTTATTTTGATGTAATTAAAATGTTTGAGTAAGTCTTTCCTAAGTGAACACGATAACGTGAACTTGCTGTTCCCAATATCGGGGAATTAAGAAATACACAAATGCTTTATTTTTCTTTTTTTTTCTCTTCTTTTCTTCATAACTGATGACCTTCATATTGCCAATCTTTTTATACAGTGGTCTTATGGCTTCTACCTCATTCATATCCAAGGTCAAAATGGTTTAGAAGTTTATTGCAAAACTAAAGACTTGAAGAAAAAATGGCTCGAACAATTTCAGATGGCTCTGTAAGTAGATTTTTATTAAGGTAGAATCGTGTTCATCACCAGTGTAAGGCTGTGATTTAAATAATGCTGAACTGTTTTCAGATTTAGATTTTTTTTTTTTAATACAGTCTAGTTATCTATTTTATATGACTTTCTGAGAAACAACTGATAGACATCTTCATGAACAGAATATTTCCCTGAAACTCCTCTTGGCAAAGACAGAGAACATCTTAGGCTATGTATTACTTTCCAAATCTACTGTTAAGACTGTTTTAGTAATACTGTCTTAAGCAACCAGGGGGGAATACTAATTTTTTTAGTAAGAAATATCTAACACACTAGTGACATTTCTTCCCCTCCCATTTTTATTTCGATTAATTGAAATATATTTTTTGATAGGTGATGCTGATGATTTTCGGGAGGGGTTTTTGGCATTTTTTTCTAGTGGCTTTTAACTATTTTATTGTTTAGTATTTGGATCAAGTTGCTTGGCTTATTAAATTTAGTTTTAAAAGGCTGATTTCCTTTGTGTTTTCAACTAAGAGGAGATTGCTTTAGACTTCTTGAAAAGTAAGTAAAGTTGTTCAGATGCAGCACTGCAGCTTACGTTATTGTTATGCAACATGAGCTTTACTTCCATTTCTGATTCTTCTCAGAAAGACAAACCTTATTATTGACACCTCAGGGATTCTGATTAAATTTAAAACATGTGAACAGGGGAATCGGATGACAGGGTGATGCTTGCTTTGTGGGGGGGAAAAAAGTGTGAGGGGAAGTGAGATGCTCCCAGTGAAAACAGAGAGACAGCATTAATAGACCGTTCTGGACGTGATTGTAAAGGCATGTGGATTCAGAAAAAAGACTATGTGCTGATACAAGTGAAAATTGCTCGTAAACTCTCTCTATATTTTTAAAACCTTAGTATGATGAGTGCTAATGATTTAAATGAAAACGTAAGGGAGGAGAGCCTGGACTAGACAGATATTATGAGGCCTACTTGCTAGGGTTCCCATGTTGCTGATTTTTATTAAAGACAAAAATGGCATGTGTTTTGGCAAAAATTTCTGGGTAGCATAGTGGAAGAGGTGTTTATTTGTATGTGTGCAGAAAGCTGAGTACTTTTTGCCTCTTTCTGTCCCTGTGCTCTCCCTGCTTCCTGTAATGTCATTATTGATATTTGCTTAAACATAGATAAAACGTGTATGAAAAACATAAGGAACTCAGACATGTCAGCTTTAGCATTGCAACCATTGGTCATTCTCCAGGCATCTTGGCCCAGTGCACAAAAAAAACCCAACCAAACAAAACAAAAGTCAGCCAAAGAGCAAAGTAGAGCAGTAAGAGCTATGTTTTTTCCCAGGAGCGTGTCCTCAGTTCTTCCCAATCATTTTTACAGTCCTGTGCAGGACCCCTCTGCACTGCCATGTGTGTGGTGAGTGAGTGCAGCTGCAGTGTTAGGCACCAGCCAGTGCTCATGAACTGTTCATGAGCGTGCGTTTGCAAACAATGGTTTACTGCTGCCAGTTGCCCTGTGTGAGCAGAACAAATGGGACCTGAAGGGTTGACAAGTTCATGTGCTACTCTTTCCTTTTCGGCACATGGGAGTTGGTCGTTGAAAATGAGAGTGGTGGTGTGAGCCTTGTCTTGTATGGATGTTTGTCCTTCTCATAGACCCATACCTCTAGTTTAACCTTTTCCTGTGTGATTAAAGGCCATAACGCAGAGGCATGGGAACTGGAGCAAGCAGGGTTGCTGCAGGTCGGGGCTGAGGTACAACGTGATATAGTGGCAATATTTGCAATGGGCAATGCTTTTGCTGCCTTATATTTATAACAACTAAGATTGAAAACAATTGGGAGCTTTTATGCTTTCTGAAGTTTTTATACCCTTCCCTCAACTCCATTATATGGGTTTGACTTCATAGCGTATTTCCTTCAGCAGCTCTCCCAAAACATATAGAATCATAGAATCAGAGAATGGTAAGGGTTGAAAGGGACCCTAAAGATCATCTGGTTCCACCCCCCTGCCATGAGCAGGGACATCTTCCACCAGACCAGGATGCTCAGAGTTCCATCCAGCCTGGTCTTGAACACTTCCAGGGAGGGGGCATCCACAGCTTCTCTGGGCAACCTGTGCCAGTGCCTCACCACCCTCATGGTGAAGAATTTCTTCCTAATATCTAATCTAAATATGCCCTCTTTTAGTTAACAGCCGTTCCCCCTTGTCCTGTCACTACACACCCTTGTGAAGAGTCCCTCTCCATCCTTCCTGTAGGCTCCCTTCAGGTACTGGCAGGCTGCTAGAAGGTCACCCCAGAGCCTTCTCTTCTCTAGGCTGAACAGCCCCAACTCCCTCAGCCTGTCCTCGCAGGAGAGGTACTCCAGCCCTCTGATCGTCTTCGTGGCCCTCCTCTGTAACCTCTCCAACACATCCAGGTTCTTCTTATGTTGAGGGCTCCAGAGGTGGACGCAGGACGCCCGGTGGGGTCTCACGAGAGCGGAGTAAAGGGGCAGAATCATCTCCCTCAACCTGCTGGCCACGCTTGTCTTGATGCAGTCCAGGATACAGTTGGCATTCTGGGCTGCAAGTGCACATTGGTGGCTCATGTTGAGCTTCTCATCCACCACTACCCCCAAGTCCTTCTCCTCAGGGCTGCTCTTGAGCCACTCTCTTCCTAGCGTGTACTTGTGTTTGGGATTGCCCCGACCCACGTATAGGACCTTGCACTTGGCCTTGTTGAACTTCAAGCGGTTCACGCACACCCACCTCTCCAGCCTGTCAAGGTCGCTCTGAATGGCATCCCTTCCCTCCAGCGTGTCAACCACACCACACAGCTTGGTGTCGTTGGCAAACTTGCTGAGGGTGCACTCAGTCCCACTGTCGATGTCGCCAACAAAGATATTGAACAGCACCGGCCCCAGTACTGACCCCTGAGGCACACCACTCGTCACTGGTCATTGAGCCATTGACTGCAACTCTTTGAGTGCATGCATCGAGCCAGTTCCTTATCCAATGAGTGGTCCACCATATCTTGGTGTGTGTAGCGATAGTTGTATTCTAATGTATGCTGAGGCACAAGAATTTGTGTGTTGGAATAGACTAAGCAAAATGTTTTGGACAATTGGCTGGTTGGTTTGATTTGTTGTTTGCGGGGGTCTCATTGCCTACTGTATAGGTTATCTGTTTTAATGTGATACTACTCTGAAAAGTAGCTGTGATTGAAATTATGCTGTCATTCATCATACTCAATTATAATTGCTGCTTCTATGGCCAAAATACTTCTCAATACTTAAAAATTTTATTGAGACTGCAAAATCAGTTGAAGGGGTGATTTACATTTTTTTGTTTGTCCAGAAGTGTTGTTTACTAAGTTCCAGACAGAAATTTCAAGGCAGTTTTGTTGCCTTTGGGTTAGCATTCTGTATGAAGTGAGGCTGTGCAAATATTAATCTAAGAACATAACAAGAGAACAAATTAGGATCTGTTTTATTATTTTTAAATTAAGAATTAACCTTGTTGCCTCTAGAACAGTTTTGTTGGCATGACTATGTTAGCTAGGCTGCAGTTTTTGATTTTTTAGGAGCTTAGGTGTTTATAGCAGTATATGAACAACAGTGATTATAGTTATATTGCTGAAAAGGCACCTACTGTTGAGATGCTTGTGTCAATGAGATGAGAATTTGTCTCCAGATATGTGAAATTTATGTTATTGGTGAAGTATGAAATAGAGAATACTGCTTTGCTGGCTAGACTTGGTGTAAGTTTGGAGGGCAGGAATATATTAGGCACACTTGATATGGAAAATCTTTAAAGCAAGGAAGGGTGAAATCCCAGTGCAATTTCAAAAGTGTAACTTTTCAGGCTCGTAAGCGTCTGTTACAAAACTAGTTTCACAAACCTGTGAAAATATTCTCTTGGCCAGGACTGTTGTTACTGTGGGATATGGTGATTAGTTTTGTCGTGAGGGAGGTTAGGAATGATGGGTTACTGGTCATAAGAAAGTGAGTAAATTGGTTTTATTCATATGCCAGTTCTGTTGCTACAGTATGTATTTGCTGTTTTCTTGAGACTATTGCTTTATTTAGAAAATATATAATACAAAAACATCTCAAGTTTTATTTTTCCTAAGAATTCTGTGTTATTGATGAAGCCGGTTTATATACTACACTGTATCCTCAGCAGCAATGATACTGTGGCATGGCTGCACTGGATTTGATACTATTCGCAATAGTCTCCACAGCTGAGGCTGGGTCACCTCCTCTCCTCTTCCTGCGCTGCATGCCCACCCATTCCCCCTTCTCCCCCCCCCCCCCCCCCCCCCCCCCCCCCGCCACTTATTGAGTTCAACTTTCAAAATTGCTGGTTATTTGGGAGCATTACATTTTCTAAGTGATAATAAAATGACGTAGGGCACTGGAGCAGCCCAGTTAACATCACAGTCAAAGCTATTGAAGCTGAAACTTTGATTGTACTTATAAGTGTGATGAATTTGAGAGGTTTTTGTAAATCTAGCAGGCAGAGACTAGTGGAGGATGTTTTAACAGAAGCCATCATATTACAAACGGCTGAGTGCTCTCTTGGTGTGCCTGCTCCTTCACTGATGTGAATGGAAGTTTAGCATGCACAGGATAACCGCTTATTGCCTTAAGAGATGCGCTGCTTAACAGCGATAGTGTTTAATTTGAGCAGTTGCTATTTTGTTCTTCAAACTCTGTTCATAATAATGGATGAGCCTATAGCTGCATGGGTAAATGAGCACCTTTTAAAAGATAGTACTACAAAGACTTTACTGTACTAGACATGGAATGTTTAAATTTAATCTAGCATGTCAACTAGAATTGGATGAAATGCAAAGTCATTCCATATCCAAGATAATGGTAATAGAAGCATACAGCCAAATTACTGCACCAAATTACGCAGTGGATTTAGAGACATCATCAAAGAATCACAGAATGTTAGGGGTTGCAAGGCACCTCTGTGGGTCATCTAGTCCAACCCCCCTGCCGAAGCAGGGTCACCTACAGCAGGCTGCACAGGACCTTGTCCAGGCAGGTCTTGAATATTTCCAGAGAAGGAGACTCCACAACCTCCCTGGGCAGCCTGTTACAGGGCTCTGTCGCCCTCAGAGTGAAGAAGTTCTTCCTCATGTTCAGATGGAACTTCCTATGCTTCAGTTTGTGCCTGCTGTCCCTTGTCCTGTCACTGGGCACCACTGAAAAGAGTCTGGCCCCATCTTCCTGACACCCACCCTTCAGATATTTGTAGGCATTTGTAAGGTCCCCTCTCAGCCTTCTCTTCTTCAGGCTGAACAAGCCCAGCTCCCTCAGTCTTTCCTCATAGGAGAGATGCTCCAGTCCCCTCACCATCCTCATAGCTCTCCGCTGGACTCTCTCCAGTAGCTCCTCATCTTTCTTGAACTGGGGAGCCCAGAACTGGATGCAGTACTCCAGATGGGGCCTCACTACAACAGCATAGAGGGGAAGGAGAACCTCCATCAGTCTACTGGCCACACTCCTCTTAATGCACCCCAGAATCACATTTGCCTTCTTGGCAGCCAGGGCACACTGCTGGCACATGGTCAGCCTGTCGTCCTCCAGGACACCCAGGTCCCTCTCCGCAGAGCTGCTCTCCAGCAGGTCCACCCTGAATGTATACCTGGTGCATGGGGTTGTTCCTCCCCAGGTGCAGGACCCTGCACTTGCCCTGGTTGAGCTTCATCAGGTTCCTCTCTTCCCAGCTCTCCAGCCTGTCTGGGTCTTGCTGAATGGCAGCACAGCCTTCTGGTGTATCCACCACTCCTCCCAGTTCTGTGTCATCAGCAAACTTGCTGAGGGTACACTCTCTCCCTTCATCCAGGTCATTGATGAAGAAGGTGAATAAGACTGGGCTGAGTACTGACCCCTGGGGGACACCACTAGCTACCAGCCTCCAACTAGACTCAGTGCCGCTGATGACAACCCTCTAAGTTCAGCCATTCAGCCAGTTCCTAATCCACCTCACTGACCACTCATCCAGCCCACACTTCCTGAGCTTCCCTAGGAGGCTGTTATGGGAGACAGTGTCAGAAGCCTTGCTGAAGTCGAGGTAGACAACATCCACTGCTCTCCCCTCATCTACTCAGCCAGTCGTGCCATCGTAGAAAGCTATCAGGTTGGTCAAGCATGATTTCCCCTTGGTGAATCCATGTTGACTACTCCTGATAACCTTCTTTTCCTCCACTTGCTTGATGATGACCTCTAGAACGAGCTGCTCCATCATCTTTCCTGGGATGGAGGTGAGGCTGACTGGCTTGTAGTTCCCTGGGTCCTCCTTCGTGCCCCTTTTTGAAGATAGGAGTGACACTGGCTTTTCTGCAGTCCTCGGGCACCTCTCCTGTCCTCCAGGAGCTTTCAAATATGATGGAGAGTGGCTCAGCAGTGTTATGCGCCAGCTCCCTCAGCACTCGTGGATGCATTCCATCGGGGCCCATGGATTTGTGGGTATCCAGATGGCATAAGCGATCCCTCACGCAGTCCTCCTCGACCAGGGGAGGGTCATCCTTTCTGCAGGCTTCCTCTCTTACCTCCAGAGCCCGGGATTCCTGAGGGCCAGACTTGGCACTGAAGACTGAAGCAAAGAAGGCATTCAGTAACTCCCACCTGCTCTGCATCCTGCCTCACCAGGACACCCACCTCATTCAGCAGTGGCCCTACATTATCCCTAGTCTTCCATTTGCTGCTGATGTAATTGAAGCAGCCCTTCTTGTTGTCTTTGACATGCCTTGCCAGATTCAATTCCAGGTGGGCCTTGGCCTTCCTCATTGCATCTCCGCATGCTCTGACTGCATTCCTGTACTCTTCCCAAGTGGCCTGTCCCTCTTTCCACGTTCCATGGACCTTTCTCTTCCACCTGAGCTCCACTAGAAGCTCCTTGCTCATCCATGTGGGTCTCCTGCCTCCTTTTCTAGGTTTCTTTCTCAGGGTGATGCACCACTCCTGAACGTGGAGGGAGTGACGTTTAAACAGTGACCAGCACTCTTGGACCCCCATACCTTCAAGAGCACTGACCCATGGGATTCCTCCAAGTAGGTCCTTGAAGTGGCCAAAGTTAGCTCTTCTGAAGTCCAAGGTTTTGATCCTACTTATCGCCCTGCTTCCTCCATGCAGGATCCTGAACTCCACCCTTTCATGGTGGCTGCTGCAGCCGAGTCTACCTCCAGTCTTCACATCCTCAGCCAGTCCCTCTTTGTTTGTTCGTACAAGGTCCAGCAGAGCACCTCTCCTTGTTGGCTACTCCACCACTTGCATCAGAAAGTTATCATTGATGCTCTGCAGGAACCTCCTGGATTTTGTGTGCCTAGCTGTGTGGTCTTCCCAGCTGATGTCAGGGTGGTTGAAGTCCCCCATGAGAACCAGGCCCTGTGACTGTGAGGCTACTTTCAGCTGCTTGCAGAGGGCCTCATGAACTTCCTCCTCCTGGTCAGGTGGCCTGTAGTACACACCCACAATATGTCACCCATATGAGGCTGTCCCTTAATTCTAACCCATAAGCTCTCAACTCCTTCTTCATCTGCCCCCAGGCAAAGCTCAGTGCATTCTAGTTGCTCCCTCACATACAGAGCAACTCCACCACCTCGCCTTGTTGGGCTGTCTTTCCTAAAGAGTGTGTTGCCATCCATGACAGCATGCCAGTCATGCGAGCTGTCCAACCACATCTATTAACTGAAAGTTTGTCAGCAATATGATACAGTGCATGGTTTATTTGCTGTAACTAAGCCATTAATAACCTCAAAACCTGATTGTGAGTGTGACACAATTTTGTTAGATTATCTGGTAGCATATCCTGTCTAGTCTCTCTTCTCCTGTATTAAAACCAGCCAGAAGAATCAGAGCATATATATGTCTCATAATACACCTACAAATTATGTAAAATATTTGATATTTTTATGTTACTCAGCTTATGCTAAAAGGTAGAATCATCGATTGATTTTTTTTTTCTCTAGAAAGCTCTCCTACAGATGCTTTTGTTATTTTAAAAGTGCCTATTTTTAAAAGTAGTAGCTAATATATGTCAATGAGTTTATGCTAACCATTGTATATTAAAAGAAAAAACTCCTTGAAAGTTGAAGTTGTCCTCCTCTATTGAATGCATGTATATACTTCAGTTACATTACTGTGGAACTACTTAGCTGACTAATTATCAGATTTAATTTCTTATTATCTGGCAACTGCTTTTTTTGTCGTTGTTGTGATGAGTTTAAATATCTTATTTTGTTGTCAGGTGATAGAATAAATACTGAAAGAAAATATGTTGGTTACTACTACAGCTGTCTCATGTTGACACTACAAACGTTTGCTTCCATTCACTAAATATTTCTCTGTGTGTAGTTTGTTTCTTGATCACAGTAAAGCATGGAGGGAGTTGTATGTGTAGCAGGTGTGTGTTGTCTTCCTCATAACAGCAGAGACCTTTTCCATGAAAGGCCACATATTACATTTTCTCACTGACTTAATATCTGAATTCGTTACTGTAACACGGCATGCAATATCATGCTGCTTTGTGCTGAATTTATTTTGTCATCATGATGTCCAATTTGCTAATTTAATTAAGTCTTTCTCTGATCTCTCAGTTGTACTTTGTAATCCACTCTAAAAATGGCTATCAGCAAACTTCACTCTAATGTATATTCCTAGACAGGAACGTATTACATAGAAATGCAATTTAAAATGTAATTTCAGATTATGCAAGCTACATAAGTAGTGGATAGAGATCATTGGTTTTCTAGATTTTAAAGAAAACTTGTACAAGAAACAAGGTAGGTGGAAAGCATTCTCTACCTATTACTATACCTATTTCCAAATTTGGTTTGCACTCTGTGACTAATGACATTGGCCAGATTCAGCTCAAATAGGTCTGTTCCCTCAGATAGTGCATTAATAATGCATATGCGTTAAGACTTCTGAGAAAATCTTTGAGCTCTGACATACTGAACACTGACATATTGAATTAAAGCTTTCTTATCAGAGCACTTTAAAAGCCTTATCTGCTCCATTTTTCAAACAGCCTGCAAAGGTGTTTCACTTATACAAACCTCACATAGGTTACCAGAGCAATAAACAAACAGGTCTCTCTGGGCTTCTCCATCAGTATGAGCATTTCAGTATTGCAAAAATGAATGCCAAGTTCATGTCTACCAAAGAAGAATGGTTGGCTATTCTTTGCTATGACTCCAGCTGTTTTTGATCAAATGTTTTTCAGGGTTTTAAGCAAACATTCACAATGTGTTTGTAGCTATGCAATTTCTTTAGATTATTCCAGACACAGCAAGAACTGTGTGAAGATTCTGTCTATGACGAAGAGCACAGTGCAAGAACAGCATAGAATGTGAAAGCAAAGCAGAATTTATGAAAATGGTGTGTAGAGACTTGGAGATGATAAATATGCTTTGATATGATGTCTTCTGGTTCACAAAGATCAAAGATTTCCCAGTCCTTATGTTTTTACAACTTACCTTATGACATGTGAGGTATATTACTTTGAAAATTAATAAATGTTTCTTAATTTTAAGTAAAATAAATTTGTAGTGCCACTACATCATAAAAATACAGTACCACCATCTAAATACTGGGTTTTGCACAAGGTGTTAGTTTTTTTCAGTCTGTAAATGTGAAATGCTGTGTTATATGTTTGTCCTGATACTTTGGCTATATGAACAGATGTCCTAGTGTCTTCCTGGCAATGAATGCTGCCTTTTTTCTTAGCAGATTTAGGTGTTTGTCCTGTAATTTACAAGTTTGTGGCTGTATACATCCAATATTTTTACATTTTTTACTCCAAAACCTAGACATTTGTCTTCAGTTATGTGTAAATACGTGATAAAAATATTTAAAGCTTATCAAGACAAGCAACTTTGTAAATTTTGATCTGTAAGACTTAGAACTTTCACAAATAAGTCTCAGTCAGTGAATATTTAAGTATTAAAAATAATTTGCAAATAAGAATATTTAAGTATATAAAGTATTGATGCTTTTGATTTGAATACTCATGTGCGACAGAGCTTTGTTCCTATTGGGTAGTGTTTAAAATTGTTGTACAGGAATAGATTAGCTCAAAGCAGTCCATCTCCCATGCTTTTCAGGGAAGTAGACTGATAAGGAAAAACGAAAGCCATTATCTTGTTTGAAACAATGCAATACGTTTTCAAAAAGCTAACAAGATAATTTCCTTTATCTTAAAAAAGCCATTCATCGTATGATCAAATAAGCAAATTTCCTAGCAAAGTCTTAGAAGTTGTGTGTTCTTGATCAAAAGCAAAGTTTACTTGTGATATAGTTAATTTAATTATATAACATGTCATCTTGATGGAGACTCTTTGATGTGACAAACCAGAATATTTGAGTATTAGCATATGGAGAAGGGATTGATTGATTAATTCAGTAAATAGCATCTTCAAAGATGATTCCGAAGTATGACAGCCTAGCTGGAACAGCAGAAATGAATTAACTGTAAGTAATCAGCATTGCTCCTGAGAAGGTAGAAAAGAAGCTGAAAATCATTGATGTGAAATGACATTGCCCATCTCTAGTGAGAATACCCCTTTAGAATGCCATTTTCTCACTTCACCTTTTTACACTAAATAATAAAATCCTTGTAAAGATTGAAAAAGCATTATTTATTTGTGTTTTTGTCTCTGCATTGTTGTTTTTATTACACAAATGTCTTTCTGTAAGATGACAGCATGTTGTGTGAAGTGATCAGTTGAAATGGTGTTCCAAAGAGCTGAAATGTTTTGTGTGGAAAGAAAGGGTAGTGCAAATGTAAGGCTGGTTCTGCTGTTTGTGGGGAACAGGATTCTGAGGGAAATTGGCTGCATATCAGAGCAGGGAGTGAGGCTGAGCGTCTCTTGGGAGAAACTTTGCGTGAAATTTTTCATATGAGATTTGACTGAAAGCTTTTGGTCTTGTTTGACAGTAAGGTGTATGGTTTTCCGTTTCATAGCTTCTGTCCTTGTTACTACTTAAAACATTTGAGTATGTGGCAATGTTAGCTATATTTTATTGCCTAGTTTAATTTTCCAAAATTTTCTGAGATGCTTAGTAGTAGTTGTCATGGCTAACTTCAAAGGTGCTTAAAATTCTGAAAGGAGGTACTTTTGGCACAAGCGAGGAATTTTAGCTTAGAATGTCTTCGTTTTTGTTAGCAGTTAATAACGTAGAAATACTTATGGCAGATCTAGGTTCGTTGATGGATTTCCTACAGTGATATCAAGTATTAGTACAATAAGTAAAACTGGAATGAGAATTTTCAGTGTCCTCGGGTATTAACCTGTGCCATTTTCTTTATAGGCTATACTGCATGAATACTGCATCAGATTTCATGTCACATATACTTTAAAATGTTCTTCAGTAGTTCGTGCTCAGGGTGTCCATAATTCTGAACAGTTCTGTATGGAGTATTTTAAATTATTATAAGCATGACATGGAGTGCAGAATAATAACAGCCCTAAAATGAAAGGTCTAACTTGGGGTTGAGAGTTGAGGAGAGTTCAAGGTATTGAGTTTTATCTGAGCTCCCTGTAGTATTTCTTCTTTTAATACTTAAAACAGTTGCAATTCATTGGAGGCTCCTTATCTGATACTTCATACATCTGCTTATTTGTATGCCTCTGGGCTCACAGGTGGGCATACATACATTAACTATTCTCTAAAGCCAAGTTTCAATCAAGTGAGATGGCTACTCAGTTTCAAATAAAAGTACTTTTAAAATTATAGGATATTTGCAAGCATCTACATACAATCACACCCTGCAGAATTTCTTGTGACAGGACTGCATTCTTGAAGAAACTGTTATGTGAAAAAGATCTTCAAAACCTGACCTAAGTAGCATTTCTGCAAAGATGAGTCAAAACCAAAAATAAGAAAATATCATTAGAACTTCCTAGCGTGTGTTTTGCTTTTGGGGGGACAACTGTCAACCCCAGAGAAAGGGCAGCTGTCTCACTGTGCTGTTATGCAGAACCTGTGACTCTGCTGCACAGCCTGTTTCTGGCGCAAGGGCATCCATATCTGGGCACTTGCTGCTGTTCCGGGTCCTTCAGATAAAGATGCTTGTGGAATTGCTGCTGGGGGAAGAGAAGGCTCCTCTTCTATCCAAGTTGACAGTCTAGCTGAGTTATGAAAATCTGGAGGAACATCTCAGGGCTTAGGCAATACCTGTGAGGTTTATCATCAGTCCCTTGAGAAGAATGGCTGGATTCAATCCGTGTTTACAATACCTTTACTTTCTCTGTATTTAACAGAAGTAGTGGTCTACTCAGCAGTGTTGAGGTCAGCACCTGCTTTTGTTTATACCCTGTCTTGTTTTATAGCTAATTCACTTTTGAACGGAGCTTTCTTGATCCATTTGCAAAGAGTTACTTTTGCATTTCTCTGTGTGGTGTATTTGTTATTTAGTTTGCTATATGTGCTGTGATTCCTGCAATTAAGCATGTAGGTGCTTTTCATGGTGGAAAAATGATGTGCATATATCTTGAGGAATATCCAAAAAGGTCTGTGTTTTTTTTTTCCTGCAATACATTTTTCCTTCTATTATAGGAAAAAATAAATTTAGTTTAAAAATACCTGAAGTCTGGGAAGCAGTTGAGTTGATAATTAGGTACTCCAGAGAAGCAATTTTTCAACATTAATTGAAATGTTTGTAACGGGTATAAGCAACACCTTCTCAGTGGCCTTAACCCAGGGAGTGGGGGAATCTGTACAAATCTTAATTGCTGAAGTCAAGCTAGTATTGAAAAGCTGCCAAGGAAGCAATTAAAAGAAATGACCCTCAAAATACATCAAGAAATATGGAAGAACTGGTCACTAGTGGAGGACAGCAGTGGCCGATGCAGGCAGGTTGTTTCAACTACATTTCTAACTGATGGCATTAAAGGTAATAGTAAGTAGATTTAGAATAAAAGAAAGAGGAGAATTTTTCTTTGTGCTGTGTTCTGAAGTCTCATTCATTTAACTCCTTGCAGAATATGAAACCACAAGATGGTAGACTTCCAGTGCTCTCTGCTGCTGGATACCTTCTTGTTGCTAGTGCTGTGCTGTGAGATTGACACCCCTAGCCAGGAGCCAAAGACTGCAGATTCTAGTTGCTTCTACTCTTTATGTTTTTATAATACCACGTCTTCACTTTCATGTGCTCTTTTTCAACAGAGGCAGTGTTATTTGCATTTCATTAATTTCTTATTTAAAATTTAAACTTGTTCTAAGAGATTAATTAGTCTAATCAATGTAATAGTTTATTTTATCCCTTTATTTTATTTTTGATAGATTTGTTGGCAGCCAGGAGGCTTTCAGTAATATGTTCATGCACAACAAACTTGAGACAATAGTTCTTAATGCCTGTAAGACTAATAGTGAAACATCGGAAGGGCAAAGCATCAAAGGGAAGATGTACTCAGTATGTTAAAATTTGTGAAACAAGAATTTTTTTCATTGTTTATATCCTTAGAAATATGGCCTTTCTGCAAATGAAGACTGGGATTTTAATGCACTTATTCTCCACATGGGAAAACAGAAGGAAGGAGCTATAGTAAACTGTCTCTTACCCTTTCATTTATTCTCTTGGGACACATTATCTGTAGTAATTACATGTTTAGTGTAGAGATAAGATACAGTTTTGGGGCTGAAAGTTTAGTAGTTCTCCTGGTGCATTTTATCTTGTAAGCCTTAACTGTGTAGAGGAAGTTTATACTTGACAGTAAAAGAATGCATATTTGTGCCTAGCCCACAGAAGAAATTAAAACTCAGTTGTTTAGTCCAACCTGTTGTGAAAGGTACTCTGTATAGGTTTTTTTGTTGGAAACAAACATGAATGTAAGAATGCTGATAAAAATTCAAATCATTGCTATAAAGTAGCCAAATACCTGTTGTGTGCTATTATTATTCAGACACATTCTGACCTTAATGTTTTTTTGTCAGAGTATAGTTTTGATAAAGTAAGGAAATGACAGTAACAAATCCCATCTAAGCTGCTTGGTATTGATGTACTTTTCTCATTGCAGTATGCATCTTGGAAACACTTTAGACCCAAGATGATCACAGTTCAGTTCTGTAAAATGAGGTATAGAACTTACACTTGGATATGTCAAGAATGCCAAGGTTCATTGCTTTATTTCAACTTAAGTATTAGTGTTTTGATTGTGACATGTTTGTGTCTTGAGGATTAAGAATTACTTCAAGTTTTTGAA
This sequence comes from Opisthocomus hoazin, assembly GCF_030867145.1. Classification (NCBI taxonomy): domain Eukaryota; kingdom Metazoa; phylum Chordata; class Aves; order Opisthocomiformes; family Opisthocomidae; genus Opisthocomus; species Opisthocomus hoazin. The sequence goes on from NC_134419.1 coordinate 22,989,929, forward strand.
CTGTTATCCCAACTGCTATAGGAAAGAGTTAGAAAACTGTAACTTAAGCTGTTTCATTTTATTCATATGCACAATTAGTTTGGTATTATGAGGTAGGATAGTAGAGAAAATTTACTCCTCATTCTGTAGGCATAACGATAGGTGCCTAGATGACTTGTCTGACAAGATAGTTTTGGGCTATCTGTAGCGTTACTCCGTGGTCAGCTGTGACATTAATCTAGGCGAAGATTCTTACTAGAATAAATTCTGACTGCAGAAGCTTGACTGTTGATAACATGACACTTTCTGATGCCATTTATAAAGATGCTGTGTGGGTGGCTGAAAACAGAGTTCGCCTATGATCAGTTTACTCTTCTGAGAAGTAAGAGTCAATAGAAGGTAGAGGCACTGCAAATGCAGAGAAGTATTTTTAAAAGGGGAATATTTCGTACGCACAAGGTCAGGAAAAATGGCGTACTCCGAAGTCTGATGATATCGAGGGCAATCAAATAAGATACCTGAATCACACTTTTCTACACTGAACTCTGCAAACTTTACAGACGAAAAATCTGTTCAGGCATGCTGGATTGACTGAAGATGATGGTCATTCTGCTCCTTGAACGGTGGCTCCAGTGGTTGAGGCAGACACAAGAATTGCGTGTCCAAAGGACAAAGGAGACTTGCAAGACAGGCATCTACAGGTCTCTGGGTTGGTGGTGTAGCAGTGAATTGGTCCCAGTGGGACTAATATTCTGCAAGTAACTTGGAAAGAGAAAGCTTTACTCAAAAGGCTCAGGGGCAGCCCAAGGACGTTGCTGTAGTGACTGGAGTAAGTGGTTATAGGGATTCAGCACTATGCAGGAGAGGGCACTCGTGGATGTCCCTTACAAAACCTTGGCTACTGAATTGAGAAGAGAGTTGGAAAAATTTTCCTAATTACAGATTCACTCTGCTTCTGTATCCTGACATTTTGTCTCTGCTAGAGTGTAGGAGTTAGAACAGCCTGGGGAAAAAGTAGAAGAGAAGAAGGGAAACTACTTTTGACTCACCACGTTGCTTGTAAAAATAAGAGACAGAGTTTTACCATACAATGAGGAACACATTCTCTGTCGTTATTTACCTCAGATTAAGTATTGCTGACATATGGGTAACTTCCTGCTCCGGCACCCCATAGTAGGGGTTGTGGAAGGAAGACTGAGGAACCTGTGAGAGGGCTTGACTGGTGACTGTTCCACTGTGCTGGGGAAAGAACATGGTTTAAGTCCAAAATTAGATTTTCCTAATGCTAGCCAAAGAATTTGCTTCAATATGTCTGAATTTTTGTAACAATCCTATGTCAGTTACTACCCGCCCCCTGCCCCCCCCGGCAAGAAATCCTATTTCTGAAGAAGAAAATATTCTTAGTATTAAGCTTGAAATTAATATTGACATATAATATTCAGTTTTTTCTGTGTCTTGGAACATGCTCACAGGTTGGGAAGCAGAAGGGAAAAGAAGATTTGAGAAGGATAAAATGTTGTCTTTACTGTGTTGTGGCAGCTTGGTTCTGTGTTCTCAAAGTATCAGTGTAAGACGTGAATGCTGTAACTAAAAGAGTTTCTTTATGGTTGGACATGACTATGAAAAGTTGTGTGCTGTGCTGTGACTGTTTTTCCATTTAAGTTATCAGTTTTATTTACTATACTGAAAAACTCAAGAAATAGTATACAATGTTCAGTGTGAAAGGTTCTGTGGAAAAAAATTTCCTGTGGTCGTTGTGGTATTTGGGCTTGGACCGTCACAGATGAGTTGTGCTTAATCTCTAGTTGGAAACTTTGGTGTGGTATCAGGTTGGGTTATTTTTGCATTATTTTTGATTTGTTAACAAGCAGCATAATTGAAAACTAAAATATCAAACCCCTAGATCCATTAAGTTTCAGACATTACATTAGAAGACTTACAACTTGATTTATATTGCTACAGTGCATCATCTCAGATTCTCCAACTTGTCTGATGTGATGTGTAATGTGACTACAGAACTGGGTTTGCCATAATGCAGCATGACTGATCAGGTAGTAGAATGTGCAAGAGGTTTCCTGTCCATGGTTAGCACTGCAATATGTATTTTTCGACAGGGCTTTCCTTATTCCACATCCACGTTTACAGTAGATAATACACATTACCTTTTTATTTTTGCTGGGTTTTGTTTTATCATTAATTATCTTTCTATATTGTGCATCACTTGACAGTACTCTGTCTTCAGAGTAAGCATATTATTTTGCACTGTTCTTTTCTACTGCCTTTATCAGAATATTGATGATGGAAACTTTGCTTTTGCATAAATAGGAATGCTTTTTTTTGAGCAGTGATGAAATACCTTCTGTATTGTATATACAGCTGTCTGTATGAGGTTGTCATTCTTATTCTTTTCATCCACTATGCTTTTTATTTTTGAAGACTGATTCTGCTCTAATTAAAAGAACAGAATTTTTTCTTCAGTGTGTTCTCGGAAAATTTTAGGTTTAGGATTAATTTTATATGCTTTCAAATCTCATGAGTCTCTGTACATGAGGCTGATACTTTTGACTGGGTGTTGCAAGCTGTCCTGGTCTGAACCAATTACACAACAAAAGCTGCTTTTTGTTGGGAGTGTAAGCACTGTAACTTGTTCTAGGGAGTTCTCAGGATTGTCCATAGTTAACTGTGTAGCATAAGAGGTTTTAACAGCTCCTTGGCAAACATTGTAAAATACAGGCCTTGCTCTTTAGAGTTAACAGCCCTAAATAATACGTTGTTCTCCTGGTTTAAAAAATTCTTTACTTTTTTGAGATTGATTTTATCCTGATACCTGTACCTTCCTGCTGTGAATAGGTAGTATCCATGCCTGTTTTAGTTAGCAGTAGTTGTGGTATTGACATTTTGCATATCATAGCAGAAAGAGAGATACTAGTGAGCTAGTTAAAACAGTACGGAGTGTAAGGTTATTCTCAAGCATAAAAGCAAAATCCCATTTGCTTTTTGAGTGCAGTTTCATTTTTCAGCACTTTCATTTTTGGCAGGCAGATTAGAAGGCTGACCTTTCTGACACTAGGTACCTAAACATATTCCTTGAATGTTTTTTTCATAAGCCTTTTCCTTCAGTCCTGTAGAGATGATTGTTTACATGGTTACCTATATTTATGTTTCATTGCAATTTATGGCTGGTCTATGTTTTAGTCTAGAAGTTATTTATAATACATAAAATGAAGCTTACTAGAGAAGTATCTCCAACTTTAATACACGAATTTGTAATTTTGTGTGTCGGAAAAGCTTTTGGTCTTTCTTTTGAGTGTTGTGGATTCTTGGATTATTACCCTCAGGATTTTTTTTCCTATTTTAAATCCTATGCATCATGCATTCCCATGATTTTGCTAGAAAAATGACAGAAATTTATGTAATCCTAAGCATTCTGATATAAATAACATTTAAAAATGCGTTAATCCTTACTCTCTATATTCTTGTCCGATGCAGTCTATCTTAATATTAATTATGCACCTAGTATATGCACCAGTGTTACTGGGTTTGACAGTGTTAAGCTAGGTTGGGGATGTTACTGAATTAAAAAAAAATAAATTAAAAAATTTCAAAGTTCCTGTTCTTCCCCCAGTCTTGGAAATGGGGAAGATGACAGAAGAAAATCGAAGGGGTTACTTAATAAAATTTAAATAAACCTGCAGATGGTCACCATGCAACAGGATGATGAGTGGGTCATTTTTTAATTGTACTCCTGCTTTTAAAAGGTATTAGTAGAGAGGATAAGCAAAACACATGTACAGTAATGGACCAGTGCTCTGTACATAAATTCGATCTTTGGAAATAAGTCTGTCAATAGCGTGTTGGTATCTTGGCAGTGTGAATAGTGATCTTCTATTTTATTTGTTAAATTAGGTGTGTGTAGCAACAGCTGTAGGCATTGGGCAACTCATTTAAGAAAGACTAGCCAAACCCCAGCAAATATTTCCTAAATGCTTTTGAAATCACTTGTGTTATCCAGTGTATTGCTGCATAATTATAATAATAATTGCATCTGAAATTTGCTGCTCATGTTTTCAAATGTGGTGGTTTGCATTGTGACTTGCTTTTCCTTGTGCATCCACATAACAAAATATTTGAGAATGAAAAAGTGAGTGTTCTTTAGGTCCATAAAGTGATCCTCGTTACTTGAACAGGAATAAAAACCAGATGATGTTTGTTTCAATGTGTAGTTTTCTAGTTATTGTGACAGCTAAGGTAGTTACAGGGTGTTTTTTTAAGGACCAGGTCTGCATAATATCATATTCAGATTTCATATCAAGGTATGTGGTAAAGTCCACGTTTCTGGTTCACCTCAGTGAAAAACATGATAGTGTAAATAAAACTAGTTGTTCGTGGATTCAGATTCCTGCTGTGAATGCTGCATTATGTTCTAGATTTCATCGGTTTAAAGCAGATTTTCGAATGTTTTTAGGTCAAACATACGGCCAGACTATGCGGATACCAGCTTTCATGAGTTCAAAATGCATACCTTCAGTCGTGTGACATCTTGCAAAGTTTGTCAGATGCTTCTGAGGTGAGAGTTTTAAGGGTTGTGTTTTTTTTTTCCCCAGGTGAAATGTCGGAGTCAAAGGAGTATGTGGAAGTGCATGGCTAGCTAGTTACCTGTCCAAGACAGACAAGCCATGAAGTCATATGTGGTATTTCTCATTGTATTAGCAGGTTTTTATAATCAAATTTCCAGATATTAGCAGGAATGCTGTTAAAAGCTCAAAAACTTCAGGATGCTCCTCATGTATCAGAAGACTGATTTATCGTGATTCTTTTATGAGAATTCCTTTATTTAATACAGGAGCTCTTAAGTTACAGTAAATGACAACCATTTTGTACGGTTTTGACTGCCACGGCTGTTCCACAGGTCTTGTTGCTGTAGACCACCAGTCACAAGAGCAAATGGAATATTTTTTTTGGAAATCAGATGATGATGATGCTCATAAATGTCTGAGATGGAGAGGTGGCTTTGTGAGGCAAAAAACTGTGAGGCATTAACAGGCATTTCTGAACCATAGATATGTAGACAAATTAAAGATAGATGTTGCAAACGTAGATAAGAAAATGCTAGAAGATAACTAATGCTTTCATGAACAAGGATTTGTAAGGGTAACAAGCTAAGAAATTTCATATTTTCTGCCTCTTTTCTCTGAAACACACACATGCTTGCACATCTGTAGTTTCTGATTCATTGTTTGAGCTATCTTTTAGGAGCTATCTTGTTTGCTTGTAAATGTGGAATGTCCAGTGGCATAGAGATACGTATTCAACCTAAATTCCTTTGCGTAAGTTGGAGATGCAAAAGCTTTGTGAACTCTGGCCAGTTCAGGTGCTCATGTTGCACATTGTCGATGTTCCAAAAAACGTAGCCACAGCATTTTAGAAAGGGCGTTTGATGTATCGGTAGTGCTTTTGTTAAGCACAGGCATGGAATAAAATAACCTCAGATATGTCCCTCCCTGCCATGTATTTTTTCCTCTAGCAACTTTTTTCCTGAAAAGTTAGACTGACCTGGATTTTCAGAACTTTTTTTTTTAGATTACTTTTTTTTTTTTCCATGCAAGAAGGCCTAGGTGACTTTGAAGAGTGGTGCAGACATCCTGAACTTAGAGATGGCAGGGCTAATTTCTGAATTTGAAGCAGTATAGTTGAGTCGTAACTCTGTTACTGCACTAACTGCTGTTGCTGCGAAACAGTTGTCTTGCTTTCAGGACACAGCCCGCATGATGCTGCGTTGTTCTGCATAGGCATGCCAAGTTGCTCCAAGATAGCTTGGGTATCCCCAAGTGCTATCTTGTGGTGTATAGACATGTCCCTGGATATTTAAGTTTTATTGAAAGCCTGCTGGACTTAGCCTCATGAAGTGCCTAAATCACTTTTTGAAATGGATTGTCATTTTAAGCTTTAAATACAAACTAATGCGTAAATACCTGAAAAAAAAAAAAGATCTGAACCTTAATGCCTAATCTTTAAAATCCTAGTCCTAGAAGCATCTGTAGTGAAGGATAATGTTGTCTTACACTTTTATCTAGAGAATCTTGCATTCATGTGTAGCAATACGAAAAAAATAAAAACAGAAGACTGTATTAAAATGTTTTTATACTTTCTACTTATTTGTCTTTAAGTTTGTGTATTCCGATACTTGAAAATACGGAGTTTCTGAATTTAATTAAAAATATATTTAATCACTAACGGTCTAGAAATTGCTGTAGTAAATAGCAGTTCCTGTACATTTTGTTGTGGTTTAACTTGTTCAGTCCTGTGTTCCATATGAGACACCTGATTTTCCTTTGAAGCTGAAGGTGTCATGTTAGACTAGGATGCATAATCAGTCCAAACTGGTCAGGATAATCTTGGAGACAGACAAGTTTAGTGTGAAGAGTAAGCAGATAAATCAGTAGATGAACTCATATAGAGGTACATGTCAAAAAACTGTTTCCCTGTTACCCATTTAGTGTATCCTACGTAAGAGAAAAGCCATGCACAAATCTGGAAATAAATCAGTTTCCTCAGACTCAAATCCACATTCCAATTCATTAAGAGGAATTGGGGAACATTTAGAGTATGGAAAGTCACTCCTTATTTAGCAGCTCTGAATATTAAGTAAAGTGTACCTGGATATCTATCTATTTATCTTTTTTTTTTTTTTTTTTTTTTTTAATGAACAAATTTAAAGTCAAGAATATTTGCAATATAGCCTATAAACTCCTTAATGCTTAAATACATGTTCACACTTACAACTCTCTTGAAATGGATCTTATTCTTCATGGTGTCTAGGCAAATTCCCACAGAGGTGAAATGAAGTGTAGATGTATAATAGGATAGATACATAATGGTACAATTTCAAGTGTACTGTGCTAAAGTTGCTTTGGACTGAAGTGAAATGGAGATTATTATTCTACTAGTAGTCCAGAAGAACTGTCTGGTTGTGATTTTTAAATGGCTAGAAGTGATGAAAAGCAGGTGAGCTCCTTGTCAGTTGTCACTTTTTCTCGAGCCTTTAAGGACTATCATTTCGCAGAACAGCAAATGACTTCTAATACCTTCTGCCATGTCTCTTATTTCTTTTATGTGTGGAATTTATCACCTCTAATATATCACTACCTAATTTTATTTTACAGGGGAACGTTTTATCAAGGCTATTTATGTTCTAAGTGTGGAGCTGGAGCACACAAAGAATGTTTAGGAAGATTAGACAATTGTGGCAGAGCTAATTCAGGTGGTAAGTCATTTTTATGTTAGAGTACTGTTTTTAATTAGGACATAAAACTTGCTAGATATAATTATGGTTTAATTTACCTCTAATTTGTGTTTATTGTAACATACATACTTGTGAAACTCCCATTCATAAGCACAATTAGAATTGCATTAGAATTCATAGGGATTTTTATTACTACTAAATTGATATGTTAGAAACCAGGAGATAACTGTGACAGGTCAAATTCAGTTTCTTCATCAATATTGTATACAATAAGGAATTGCTCTTGTTTTAATCGTAGACTGCTCGTATGTAACTCCTAGCGTACAGCGTATCATCTGTCATCCTTGTGGTTCCCTCTTTATGTCTATGTCAATTTTCATGTTTTCCTCTCAGCTCCTAAAGCTGTTTGTTTGTGTTGTCTCAGCTTCCTCTTTCATCTCTGGTTTCCATGGTTTCTGTGCACTCACAATAGTCATAAAAAGGTGATTGATGGCTCTCTGCTTCGCACATGCAAGGACCATTTTCTTCCTCTTCTTTTAATTGATTCCTGGGAATTTATTCCCTGGCCATTGTCACTTTGCACTTTCCCTGTTCTCCTTCTGCTCCTTGGGACCTTAAGGACTCTCTTGACTTCAGCTGCCGTTTGGTCACTTTCAGGTGACTCCAAATTTTCTGCTCAGTATTGTATTTGTAATTCTCTCTGACATTTTCTGGATCTCCCACTGCTAGTGCTGAGTGTTAGCTCTCATCATTTGCTCTCCTTCCCTTCCCTGTGCCTATTCAACTGGTGACAGTGAGTTTGTTACACTCCAGTTAGCTAGTCAGATAACTGTAGTGCCATTTTTGACTCTTCCCTCTGTCCAGGTTCTTAACTATTCTTTCTTCTTTCTAGAGATGATTTGGTGCTGATGGGTGGTACAACTGACAAACATACACACCTTCACCCCTGAATTTTCCTGCCCATTAATATGTTTGCATTTCTGTTGTTTGAAAGAGAAAAGTCACTGGAACACATGATGATTTCTGGAAAGTGCAGTTATATATGTTGGGGACGTTTCTAATTAATTGTCCTTCTTGTCTCTCTAAAACCTGTACATTCCTTTCCAGAATTAATTCATAATAGTTTGTGAGGTTTCTCATGTCTTACATATCTCACATAAGCTACTGCAACCTCCTCCACTGGGCTATTTTCTTTTTGATACTGCTGTCTACGATCTTTGCAAAATGTTGTTGCAGAGATAATACTCTTCCACAGCTTGAATTACATCATGACTCTGTCCACTGCTGTTCACTAGGCTGCTGCTTGAAGATTTTGGTTCTAGCTTTTTGTTCCTTTCAAAATAGTATGAGCTTGTTTCTGTCTTTGTCTGTATTTGCATTACTTCCTACCTTCTACTTGGCTTTTGGCTCACTGTGCTATTTAGCTGCTTCATTTTCTCATTAAATCATCAGGATGGCAGGTACTGACTTCTGCTGCTGTCAGTGAACTTTATTTTCCAAGTTGCTTTCCTGTATTGGAGATCTTCCATGCTGTCCTCCAAGTATGAATTTTTTAACAAAATCTTTTTTAGATCTGAAAACCATGCAAGCAATCAGTATTTTTCATTGAAATCCTTTTTGGAACACAGGTTTTTCATAAAACCTCCTATGGATATTCTAAAGAAAATAAATATTTAAAATTATATTAAAAATTGAACATTTTAAAGCAATTACAATAGAGTGGAAAAACAAGCATATACCATTCTTCACAAAAGAGCGATCTTCTGTGGTATAAACCACACCTCCTTCTACTTCTCCCTTTCTTTTGAACCTTCTGTTTTAATAATTTTTGTAGTTTTTATTTTAATAGGATATCTGGCACCCCAGGAGGCAGGAGCTTGTCTTTCTATTGCTCTGTAAAGATCTTTGGACACATATGGTGCAATGTGTATCAGTAAGAATGACCGTAAATGCCTTAGATAATGCAAGGTCTGATTTCTTGCCATTTGCCTGCATATTTACTTAAGCAGTGCTGTGCACTTGCTAGAGAGAAAAAAAAAATCACATTTCTGCTTCTTTGTAAGTGGAATAAATTATCATTTCACAGCTTCAAAGGAGCAGAATGATACTTGGGGTTTTAGTCTAAATCATTGCCCTGATTTTTGTAAAATTATACTGTACTGAGTCTTTAGTGAAGTTAGAAGCAACTGGATCGTTAACAATTTTCTGGGGCTATGTTTTAACTTATATGGGAGACTGTTTCTTAGCATAGCTCTGCAAAAGTGATCTGCCATGCCTACATGTTATTAAAGGAATGCAGACACAAAGATATCCAGTAAAATTCAACATTTTCATGGCAGGTTATAGAAAAAGTATGCTCTACATGCATGAAATTCTAACATAGTTTTAATTTTGAAGCTTTTCTTCTTGAAATCTTTAGAGAAATTAATTTATGATAAATTTAATTTTTCTAGTGTCATTTGCTGCTCCTGTGGGAATTTAGCAGAGATGGCCTGAGAATGCTATTAGATAAGAAATTGCAGAGCATAGCCGGAATAGTTCAATAGTAGCAAAATGCCTGGTATATTTGTTATATCGCTATTTATTTCTTTTGTTTCTAAGGGACTATTAACGCCTTTTTCACAGGTTATAATGGACATGAAACACAATCATCCTTTTGGGAAACTGGATCCACAGTCATGTGGTATTAGTTATGGCCACAGACATGGAATATATATATATATCCTATGCTGTATGTGTCATCTGTTTAATCTGGTGTTCTGTCATTCTGCTGGTGGTAGATTCCAAATGCTTCACAGGAGAGTACAAATCCTCAGTGTGGCAGACAATGCCCAGGAATGATGCTACTTTCTTAATCCTGTTAAATTTTCTTTTTATCTTTTTGATGCTCTAAGAGTTTTTACATCTTGTTAATGCTTTTGTATAGCTTCCCTATTTTTGTTGATAGAAATATCTAACTGAGTTTTAGAAGTTTTGGAACAGTGAGTTCCGTAAAGGTTTTGCTTGGCTTCGTTTTTTTTGTTGGTTTTTTTTTTTTTTTGTAGCTTGTGTATCTTACCCTGGTTATGTTTGATCTTCTTACCTTTTTAATTTACCATGCCACTTTGTGTTTTTATGTGAGAAGAGGCAGTGGAAGTCTTGACTGACTACTTCTATATGATAAATTATTTTATAATTTCTCATGACTTCTTATTAGTATACTCTCTGAACTGAATAGTCCTGAGTTTTTTTATTATCTTTTCATAAGTGGATCTTTTGCTATGACTTAAATAATTTCCATTCCCATCCTGTAGACCTCTTGTATTTCTAGAGGTCTATTTGAAAAGAGGTGATGAGTTTAAAAAGTCTGCAGTGAGAATATACCATTAGGTTTCTTAAAGGCATTTGAATTTTCCTCAGCGTTTCTGGTTTTGTACAGTTTTAGATTTGGTGTTCTTTTTAGACCACTGAGCAGATGTTTTTGCTAGCTGTTCTGAAATGCTGCTTAGTACCCCCCTGAGTGGATTAAATCTTTTTGTATTTCATTCCAAGTTGCGGTTTGTGAAAATTCAAAAGACAAACGTCCAAAGAAAGATGAAACCTTCAGAATGACAAATTTAATAAGTGTCAGATTTAGATGATACACTTATGAGAGAAACATTGACAAAATCTGAAGATAAATTGCTGCGTTGCCATGCTATGCTCTATACACAAACATATGCCAGCTCTTCAGATGTTTTGCTTCAAAGAAGGCAGGTTCAACAGACTGTAGAAGTTGCAGTGATAAAAGATGTAGAGTTAAACTGTTGAATTAATAAACAGAACAAAATGTCTGCATTTAGCTCCCCCCCTCTTTTTTTTGTTTCTTATTGTTCCTGTCCTTGTTGCCATAAATCAACAGTACTGGTTGAAATATTCTGTGCTGATTTCTGCCATTACTGATTAAACTTTTTTCCCTTGAGATGTTGTCCTGTACGTGCTCAAGTAGTCCTCTGCATTTTAGTTTTATGCCCTATTACTTAATTTTTCTGTTACTTGAAATCCTCATTGCCCCCTCTTTTTTGCTAATGTTCTGATGAATTCCTTGAAGTCTGGTTGTACAGTCTTAAACACAAGGCCTTACGAAATCCTTAAACACAAAGATTACAAAATGGAGGCACATATTTCTTTGACAGGGCCATTTAAAAGGACGTGTGTGTTGTTCGTTTCTCTGGTGGCTGATGTGGAGGTCTCCTCTTCCTTTTCTATCTCTTCTGGCTTCTCGGCTGCACTACTATGCCTTATTTCAAGGCACAGGACAATTTTACTTATCTGGTGATGCTCTCCAATTAGTTGGAAGGGTTTATATTTGGGAATGGTTAATAGTGAGACCTTTGCTAAGCGCGCATGAGTAAGACACACCTTTAGTAGATAAAGGGAGAAGCTGTCTCCCTCATTATTCCTGCTTTCATTGTGCAGGTTGTTCTGTGGCCCTTGCAATTTCTGCATTATCACTCTGCCCAGAACATACTGCGAAACTCCAGTCTGTTTCCTGTTCTAAAACAGCAGAATTAACAGTTCATGTCTACTGCCAAAGTGGAATTTTTCCAAGTCTGTCCAATTATATTGAATTGAGTATTCTCAGGCAAATGTTTGCTGGTTCCACAAACTATTGAATATTTCAATTAGATGAATCTCTGATAATGGTTCTAGAATCTGTAAAAGTTTTGAATATTTTAAATACAGTGCCAAACCCACAGAATTTTCTTCTTTATATCATGGTTCCCAAGGAATGTTAGAAGCATCTTTCATCAGGGCATAAATGGATTAGAAAAACATTAACTGAGCGTTTTTGTATTAGTTTTTAGTTAACTTACGCATGATTCCTTTCTCCTTCAGATAATTCCATTTGAAAAAGTACTACATTTCCTTAGGTGGAAAATAAGTTTCAACTGTGTGATGAGCTTGAACAAAAATGTTACCATATGAATGGGTTAAGTTTAGAGTTGCTTTCATGTGGTAACGTGTATGCCCATTAATATAGTCCATGCTGTTTTTCTAATAATTGCTTTCTATAACACATTAGAGATTATTCATGGAAAGCATGCGTTTTTGATATGTAAAAAGAAACCAGCAGCATTCACTGTTTACCTTTTTGCTGGCTTGATCAATAGTCACAAAATTGGTGTCTCTCCTCCAAACCTACCATGTCAACAGCATTGACAAGTAAATGCTCAAATCCCTGAATGCTCATTGGAGTTATGCCACTTTTTGTTTAACTGCAAGAAAGGTTGATCTGCATTGTTTGACTAACCATCTTTGCTCAACCTGAACAAAAGTCATTTTAGGGGGCTTGATACTTTGTGCAGAGTCCTACGCTATGGTCCTTTTAAGTCATGATTTGCTTTTCTTCTGATTATGCGATGACTGGCTAAATGACTGGAAAGGAGCAAGTAGTCCCACAGCTCCTTCGAAGCGGCTTACTTTGTAGTTCCTGCATTTTAAATATTTTGGATTTTCTTTTAAAATAGGAAGGTGGGTAGTTTACTATATGTACTTTTTATTTACTATGCGTTTAGTTAGCATGTAAATCCAGCTGCTTTGTGCATCCCTGAGGAGCAGTTTATTCCCATTTTCCAGTCTGTGCTCCCTCACTTATTGAGGCCAGCTGCTGCTCCTGTTGTTGCTTTTGTACTAAAATATAATTATCAAAATGTGACCCAATGGTATTATGGTCTCAGTGAAGAAACAAAAACCCTAAAAATTGTGCTCAACTATGGCAGTTAAAGTAGCTTGCTGTCAGAAATGAGAACTCACTCACTTCCTAATATCATTGGCACGTTGGTGATGAGCAGGAACTTGAATTAAAATTGTCATGTGTAAAAATATCTGCTGGTGGATATCCTCAGACATTCATTTAAAAAAAATAGAAATGAGGGTTTTTTTTTTCCCTTGTACTTGTGTAACATTTGGAAAAAAGATTTAATGAGGAAGCAGTTCACATAATTCAATGCAGAATATTCTGAAATACAAGAACATTTAAACTGTAATGAAATAGCAAGGCAAGCATAAGCCTTATTTTTTGAATAGTCTTTTACGTGGAAATACAGATACTGGGTATTTTTCTATTCCGGAAGTGTTAATAATGGAGTCAGAAACGGCATTTCAGTCCGTCAGTGTTGGCAAAGTTTTGGGCTTTCTTTTTAATCCAATTTCCCCGCCTCCCTTTTAATGAAATTTATTTTATGTGAATTATCGGAAGTATTTATTACCTTCCTGTGTAGTGATTTCTTGAATCCAATTGTTGAAATTTAATCAATGAGTTTCTTGATTATTTATTGTGAAAAGTGTTGGGATGCTGCAATCGCCAAATGGAACTCATTCATCTAGTTGCATTTGGGATATTATCTAGAGGTAAAAATAATATTCAACAGGAACCATTAAAAATCAGATTCATTCATTCCCATTGGAGGATAGAATGACATTTCATTTTTTTTCATAAGCGATCTGCAGAACTAAATATAGGCAATTAAAAAAACCAACAACAACAATCAAATCAAACAAAAAAAACACCCCAAAAAAATACCAACACAAAAACGTCTTAAGTCTGGATTTGAAGTTTTGGCCCCCCTTGCAAGTACTTACCTAAATGACTTCCCTTGATTTGAAGTAATTTATAATGCTGAGCTGAAACATTCAAACAAGGTGATTTTATTCAGATTTTGGAAAAAAAATTGAAAGGCATATTCAATTGTGAATGCAAATACCAAAATTATATTGAATTTCAGCACTTAGGCAACTAATTCCCTCAGGCTCCTTAGAAAACCCCAGTAGTCTACCGTCATCTCCTCCTTTGGGGCAGGCTTATTTTACTTCTCTTTGCTCACTATACAAATGCAAATGAATACTTTTGGAAAGTTTATAATCATAAAAGTGTTTTCTGTGGATGACAAGATGATGCAGCTTTTGGCACACTGTATGAGGGAGGAAACAGTGACTGAAAGTGTACGTGAGAAGAGAGCTCTGCCGGTAGTAAACAGACTGTGCCTGCCTGGCCCAGCCCAGAGTCCTCAGCTGACGTGCTTGGTCTCGGCATGCCTTATCTGCATAAAATGCTAGAAAGCCGAAGATAGATAGAGATATAGATATATCTCCCCCCCCCATTTAATGTGGTTTTTTTTTAGCAGAACAAAAATCCACTTGCAGTTAAAGCTTTTTAGTTGACTTATTGTGATTATGGCTTATTGTTTACAAGATATTACAGTAAAAGTTTTCAAATGTGATGAAGTGCAGACCAGCATGTGCAGTTTGTGCTTTGCCTCAACAGCGTGTGCAGTCCTAGAGAGCGCACACAGGTAAATACAGCTGTGTGTGCTTTGATAAGGCACCGAACTAAAATCTAGAGTACACCCGAATACCTGTTAGCAGGTTAGACATTCACAGAGAAAAGTAAAAAAAAAATACCCCTTTTTGTGTCTTTTGTGATGTGTGGTGGTGTGTGGATGCAAAAGTGTTGTCCCAGTGCAGTCTTTCTGACCACCCACAAGACTTTTTTTTTTTTTCTAATTTTTAAACAGTACAAGAAAATTCATAGCAAAAGAGGCAAGTAAAACACCAATGGCTTCAGAATCTGTGGTATACAAATGCAATGCTGAATTGAACTTAAATACACAAAATACAGAAAACTTTGAAGCTAAATATATGTATCTTATCTTTCTATATGTTGGCATGTTATGAAAAGACAGAGACAAGAAAAGGTGGAAACTCAACTTGCAATGAAGAACTGTAGTGTTTGAATTCCCAACAAGTCACTATTTATAAAGTGTTTTTGAAACATTCTAGAAGTCTGTAGCATTTAGTGGACCAGATTGCCGTGCGGCTGTTGGGCGGTGCAGCATAACTCATAGCAAGGCGCTGCTCCCAGCCAGCTGGGCTGCGCGGCGGGACCAATGAGCGCAGGGAGGTTTGCACAACAGGGCCTGGTGCAGCCCGGGGCGGCTGCAGGTATCAGGTGGCGAAGGAAGGCAGCAGGGTTTTCCGTAATGCAATGCAGCACAGACTGAGATTGCTATATAAAAAGTGTGCAATTTACAGTCACCAATAATGCCAATTTTTACTTATGTTTCAGAACACGGGAACCTGAAATATGAGGTAAGGATTTGTTTTCCTTTGCATGTGATGTTTGTTTTGCCGGTGACATAAGAGCTCCTTATTTACTTTGTGCATATGCTGTTGGAGGAAGTATGTTTTTCTTCTGCATTTTAACAACAGATTTCTTTAGAGTGATGGAAAATAAAGTTGTCTAAGAAACAAAGTATTAATAATTAAATATAAATGTATTCTGTTCAAAGTGTGAGTCAGTTTTCAGTTGGTATGGCTTAATGCTGAGAGTACTGTAAGGGGTGGAGATGTTTAAGTTACAGGTAAAAAACGTGTATTGCTTTACAACTCCTTAGATCCTTAGTGTTCCTAGACCAAATCTGGCAGTAGTGTTAAAAGTAATCTTTTTGTAATGCTTGCGAGTCCTGCTGGAGTAACATGCTAATGTACCGATCTCTGCCACACCAGACTGCTGGGTGATGAAGGATCGTCAGGGCAGTTTTTGCCTCTTCATGTAAAAAGACTTTAGCTGCAGATCTATCCACTGGTTATGGGGTTTATATAATCTGGAGAGAATAGTAAAACGGGCCCTGTGCAGAGGGGGTACTGTGGCACACATAGTTTACCTTGCGTACCAGCCCAGGAAGGCTGCAAAGTGCCCTGGGGTATTTTCTCACCCACTCCTGGTGCCTTTCCGCTGAAGTACAGAAGTGCATGGCAGTTGGGTTTTGTCTGCCAGCTCTTACAAAAGAGAGGCAGTGCTTTAAACATAGAGTATAATTGTTTCTAGCATTTATTTTAGATCAGAAATTTATGGTAATTTAAGTGCTGAGATGACACGCTGGTTGTGAACAACGTACGAGAGTGTATGTTGCTTCTCTCCATAAGCATGTATGGGTGTGATGCTATCTCTAAAATGGGTAATAGACTCTGAAAGGTGTTATTGCTGACATGGCTGGTGCAGGGGGAGTCATGTGCAGGGCTGAGCATCTCTGCTGGTTGAGTTGTTCTCGTATCGTTGTGAACCCAGGTTGGAGGCTGGGTGAGGGGAGCCCCGGCACCCTCTGGTGAGCTCCTTGGCTGTGGGCCTCAGGTGGGCACCGGCCACAGCAGTGGGCAGTGGCTTCCTGGGCAGCTGGCGCAGGAAGGACTGGGCGGCCTGTGAGGAGCTCGGGTGAGGAGAGGGCTGCGCTGCCACAGACCGTGCCTGTGCCCAAGATGCTGCCACTCTCCTTGCTGCCCTCTCGGCTGTGCCTCCTGCCATGTGCTGTCTGGCTTTTCATGTCTCTGCCTGAAAACACCCACTAAGTAAGAGCACTCTGAAATATGGAAATTACAGGATGGTCTGCTTGCCTAACGGTCTCCCAATACTGCAGCTGACAGGCAGTGCTGGGAAGCCACCAACAGATCGCTTACTGGGCCTTGTGGGTGAGGTTGCCAGACTCAGTAAAGCTAACTGTGGTGAATGAAGATAATATGTATACTAGTTGTATGTAATACCTTGTGCTCCTCGGCTTCTCACCCCCTAGCTTCATTTGTAAATCTGTTTTGTGAGAAAAAAATGGCTTCGTTTCTGGAGCTACTGATTTGCTATTGACTATTGAGTTGGTCCAAAATGTCAGGATTGCTTTCATATTTATCAAGACTCTTGTTTAAGTGCCTGCTTTAATTCTCTCTATGCAGAAGGAAACTTGAGCATAGATATGAGGATCTGTCATTTTAGAAAACATGGATTTAGATTTCATGCTAGTAGTGTAATAAAATCTGCTGGTACTGCAATACATTTAAGGGCATTGAGCCTGTTTTCATACAGCTCAAGAATTATTTCCTTAAAATTGTTTTCCGTTCAGTCCTTTAGTGTATATGCCTTAAGTTGTCACAGAATTATTGTATTTTTTTTTCCTTCAGTTAAACATTTCTGTGTCTTCCTTCATGCTTGCTTTTCCCACTCCTGCCCCTTTCCCTCTCTTGTGCAAATCTGCAGTTACTCACCACGCTGCATCAATCCTTATCAGCAATACAGCCTCCATTTTCAAAAAATAACTAGGATGTAATTAAGCCTTTTGTTCTTATTTAGTACTACCACTTTCATTATAGCAGCAGTTTTAAATTTTTCTTCTTTCCACTGCAAATGAAACAAAACTTGTATCCTTTGAGTTGTGGGGTACAGAGAGAGTATGTCCAAAGACTCAAGAGTCTGAAAGCTGTTTTTAAACCAAGCTTTTCATTTTGCCAGCTTGCTATGGGGCTTAGTAATTTGGCTGTGCCTCAGGTTACTGCTTCTGGCTTGCCTTGGTGTGTGTCCTGCATCAGCTTGTATCAACTACAAGTAAACTGGAGCAACCTAATTGTTCCCTTTTGTTATGCAACATGCTTCTTCTCTGCTTGGTTTGATTAAAAAATAAATAGATGCATGAACCTTCATGCAAGCTACCAGTTCAAATAAGTTTGCAACAGCAGATCAGTAGTTCACATATTATTTCACACTGATTTTCAGGGATCCTTATTAAGTGTCTTGGAGTATAAAATACATTTTTATTTTTTTTTTTTTTTTTCCAGAAAGTCTCAGTCTTGTCAGAGTTTCTGATTTCACACAGCTCTGGCTCATCCAAATTTAAAAGAGGGAGGCAAGTTACAAGTATGTTTAAGTACTTGCCTAGAAATCAAGAAAATTAAGAATTACGTAGGAAATTCTAGCTACCTTAAGTACAAAGTAGGAACAGTGAAAGTTTCTACCTTATTAAAGTAAGGCAAGCAGCTTTTGTGTTTGTGGACATTATCTGTGTGAGATAATGCCAAACTGCGTATTTTTCCACTATCCTATTCATAAATGGTTAAAAAATAAATTTCTCCTTGGTGTCAAAAGATGTTGATGTATGAACAAACCTTCTGTGGACTAAGAATCTTTTAAGCTTAGTGTCAGAAAAAATGGGATATATGAAAAAACTGTGTTAGTAAGAATATTTTTTCGAAGTATGATTTTTCTACAAGATAAAGATCATTGAGGTGGTTGGGGGAAATAACTTCAGAAAACCAGCTTTGCCTAGTAGATTGTGGGAAGGAAAGAAGTGCAACGTGTCTAGATGAAAACATGTTTGTTCATATCCTTGATTTGTATTTTTGCTATGCAGAAACGAACAAATGGAATTAGAAGAAACTCTAGACATGTGGACCCAGGTTTGTGTCATGACTTTTTAATAGTGAAACATTAAATAAAAAGAGCAAAAAAGTTGTAACTCACTTTGTCAAGCTGCATTACGAATGCTATTGCAATGCGTGCAATGTTGAGAACTAGCTTTGTTGCTAAAGTTACGGAGGTCTAAAGCAAATTGCCTTGTGATTTCAAAGATAAGGTCAGCTGATTGAATGCTAATTTATTTTCCTTGTTTTTTTAAACAGTGCTTCAGTTCTATCTGAACAACAAAATGTCTCTGGGCTTTCGGTTAACATGACCCACCCTACTGCACTCTGCAGTTTTAAAAGAAATAACTAAGTGATGAAAAGCAGACAGTTGCTTGTAAAGCTTTGGTTCAGATCTGCAAAGTTGTGGGTATTCTCAACTCTCTTAACTGTAGTGGTGCTCAGTGCTTAGCTATGTGGAATATGAGTTGGTCTTCTAGAAGGTATAAACCAATTGTAGCTTTATGTAGAATTTCAAAGTGATTTTATTCTTTCTGTTAGATTATAGTAGATATTTTGTGGAATCATGGCAGCAGCAGCCCTTAAGAAAATTAGATGCTTGCTATAGACTGTGCACTCAAGTGGGTGAACATTTCCTCTGGAGACCCATTATGTGTCTGTATAAAATACTCAATAGTTTTCAGTGTAACTGATATTTTTAGTGTCATTTTTTACTGTAATTACTTTTCTGTCCTTTATGCTTCTTGTGTAGTTTAATTACTGGAGATTTGTTATGCAGATATTCTTTGCAGTAAAACTAAGCTGTGGATTATTAAGTATGTCTAGGTGTGGACACCTGAGAATAGTTGGAGTCAAACATTAAACAGGATGGCAATAGAGTTGCTATACACCACATTACAGAGCTAAGCACTTTTCAGAAAGTAGGAATGCTGGTCATGCGACTAGCAATTGCAGCTGTCTTGGCTCTGAAAGTCTGAGTGTTGTAACTAGCTGAAGCAGACCACACCTTTCTTACTCATGTGCCTTAGACATGTTTTGGAACACGTATTGTCACTTTGTTCCCTCTAGCAAAAAAAATTTCTTCATGATACTCATAAATTGTTCTGTGTGTTGTTGACTGAAGTCATTAAAGACAAAAGAAAATAATGCACACCCTGTAACTTAGAAAATTAATACAGTCGGGAGGGGGGGGAAGAGCAAGAATATTAATTAAATAATGCAGAAGAGGGTGAGAATATTTTTTTCTAAGTGGGACTGTTTCAGTTCTTCCCTTTTGGTGATGTATGTTGCAGTGAAGTGTAATGTGTGCTTGCAGAATAGTCCTTGTAGGTCCAGATCTTTAAACCTAGCAGTCTCATGTAGACTTCTAAAAGGTTAAGTAATTTAGCTTTGAGAACCTTTTGAATATACTGGTGGTTTTACTTGCTGTTGAAGTCTGATAGAAGTATTTACATGATCTTTATATACAAGGATACTTTAAAATTAGTTTTTACTGAAGACTAAGTACTGTTCAGATCACCAGAGTCACTGACTTAGATGTTTAAAAGCTGTGTGAAACCAATGCCTAAAATATGGTCCTGGTCCCCTCTACTCAGTCCATTTACCTACACCGAAAAGTTCTTTGAGTTGCTGGAGTGGTCTTACTGAGTAAACCTCTTGGTCCCTGTTATATTTTTGAAAGCCTGTAGAAATGCAGAATATCTGCATTATGTTTAGGTCCTTTTATTAGAGATACTGTTACAGAAGACTAGCTTACAGAATTGCTTCTGACTTTATACATTTTTTTAATAAATAATAAAAATGATATTACATACTAATGTACTCTGTACATCTACTTTGTCAGTTTTCAAATGAAGTGAGCTTTTTTATTTTCGTTTTGTCAGCATATGCATTCTGAGTCCTGCTGTAACTTGGAGGAGATAGCTTTTAAAGACATGAATGTCTGGTAAAGTCTTGGCATCTCTTTTGCATATTCGAAGTAATATTGCTCGTCAGATTCCATGTTGGCTAGAGAGAAGATACTATCCAGAGAGAAGCACTTGTAAGAGACCAGTTATTTCAGGCATACATTACTGCATTGATCGTAAGAGCTTTTCAAGAACACTGGATTATAAATCTCTTGAAATCCTAGCATCATGGTGCTCTTCTTGCTGAGAGAGGTAGTCAGTCAAGGATGAGATTTAAATCTCATTCTGCTGTCTTTTTTTTTTTTGTTCAAGTTCGCTGCCCAGACTGGTTTGTCTTCAGGAGGTTTAATATGCTGCCACTACCTGTGTTGCATGTTATGGTGTTGAAGCATGGGTACTAGTTTAGGAAAGCAGGCATTTACTGCGAATCAATAACAGGCACCTGCAGTGTCTAAATATTGATGGAGTTTGATATCAGCAGTAAATAAAATTATTTTGGGCTGCAAGTCTTTTAGCACATACTTTTAAACGTTATATTCCATCTTGTCTCTTTCTGTTGTCTGTCTTTGGCTATTTTAGTAAAGAATAATGAATGTGGGAGGCATAGCATAGTCAAGTTGATGCGTTGTGCTTCTCTTTGTATCCTTATTAGAGCCAAATTCAACTTTTACTGACACAGCTTAGTCTTCAGTGAAAAACCATTTAAATTTGCTGAGAAGTACTGTGAGTAGAAGGATGGTCTGAACAAAACAATGGGAGGATACTGGATTATAATATCTCTTGTCTTCTCCTGGTAAAGCTCATTAATGCAGGAATCTATGTAGCTGAAGTACCCTTAAAGCAATAAGTTGTTCATGACTTTGTTTTTCTTTGAAGTTTGGTTTAAAGTTTTGACAGTGACAGTTTCCTTCTTGTCACAATTGAGTGATTAAGTCACTTAATCACTATCAAGGATATTTGCAAGATATTATTTTAATAAGAATTTATAAAATGTGATGTAACAAAATTTGTTGGCAGGGTTCACTCTATTACTTATCAAATAAATGGAATACAAAATCGAGGTAGGATTGAGGTAGAATGGTTTATACAAAGATTGAAAGAAAAAAAAGGGATAAGGGAGATCCTCCTGTTGAGTCACAAGGTTCGGCATGGACTCCCTTGCTTTCTAAACTCTTTTCTCAGGAGCCTAGGTGTGTCTGGATCCAGACTTAGTCTCAGACCACAACGGTTTAGGTCTAAAGGATATGTCTAGCAGCAATTTAAGGTTTGTTCACGGTGAGAGAGAGAGAATCAAAGGAATTGAGCAGTAATTAATCATCAGTTAACTTAGCATTTACAAAGTGATTAAAAAGAATTCACTACAATCACAATATTATGATTTGAATTGATACACGGACAATATGCATAGATAAAGGTGCCTGGTAAAGTTCCCCTTGAGTTCAGTGAAGTACTCACTTTAAATGATTTTCCTCAACGGGTGAGGATCAATCCTCACGGAGTGAGGAATCCCTGTAGTTCAGTCCAGGTGCTGTCAGTGATGGTAACTTTTGTCTTCAGAGGGAGATACTGGGCACAGCCTGCTGTGGTCCAGAAGAGCTCAAAGGGCCTATCTTGGTAACACTGTTTATGGGGTCTGAAGATCATTGACTTTGGTCAGTAAATTTTCATCCTGGCCACAATTTAGGTTGGTAATTACTGGAATACTCAAAATTGCAGCAACGCTGGTACCGATCCACTGAAGTTACGATCCAGGTAGGTTATGTTCCAAGGCTGACTGATAATTCCTACTCTTGTTCCCCATCTTGGCCAGGCAACCAGGGCTCCTGGTACAGTCAATGCTATTCCTGACCTTAGCCATGCCAGAGTTCCTGGTGCAGTCAAGGGGCGCTTAACTGCCAAACTCATTGCACAAAGGCTAAGACTTGACCGGAATTCCCCAGTTCATAAAGCAGTTCAGGAGGGGGGGGAAGAGCTGTTCCACCACACTCCTCAAGATTAACTTTGTGCTGAATAAGAAGGAAAAGTAGAAGGAAAAGTAATTAGTGGATGATGAGGCAGAGAAATTCCTGGGAAACTGAAACTGAAATATGTGCAGAAACTGTAGGAAAAAAAAATTGGTAGAAACTGTACAAGTGAGGAATAAATTGTAAGGCAAAAGAAAATGACTTTATCTTTTCTTTGTGCTGTGCACTATGTCTTCAACTTGTGGTCCAGTTGCAGATAGCTGCCTGAATGGGTCCAAGTTTTAGAGGAGACAGGTTTTTTAGATAACCTTTCGTTGGATTAATCAGCGGATAATAAAGGCCGTTGAGAGAATTAGCCTGTAAATGCATGTGCATCTAAAAAGCTTGGAAAACTTTGGTGTAGAGTTTGCATTTACTCTGGAACATGATTCTGCTTAAATGTGTTTGAGAAGGGATTAGATTGGTGTCAGTTTTTGCCTAGGATGGGCATATAGAGTGATAATTATATAACATTTTTAAACTTGTATAAGGAACGTCATGAAAACTTTTATGCCTGTGTTTAAGCATGCAATTCGCACTATTGGCTTAAATGACAAATGGGCCATTTGTACGTAAGAATGAATTAAGGCTTTATGTTTTCTTGCGAAGGATAATGAAATTTGATGTTTTTAATAGAAAGAATTTTTTATATATTTTAATAAGAGCAAAATTTACTTTGTCAGCTATTGGAATAATACAGTGTATGTTTGATATCATTTTATTTTTTAGCGGTATAAAGAGTCTAAATGCAATAGATTCAGAGCTCTGTTTTTTAAACTAGTTTTCCCCTAAACACTGCTGCTAATATAAACATTGAAACTTTAATCTCTGAAAGTGTGAAAGTGTATTTCATGTCAGGAGGATAAACATGGTAAAAATAGAACACTAGAAGCCCTATATTCAAAATTCATTACAGATTAAACTGAAAATCTGATCTGTGAAAGAACGCCACTGATCATGTTCCGACTTCTTAAATAGCTGATTTCTTTATAAGCATGGATTAAAGCTTAGAAAATCTTGGTTCTGAACTGAGGGACAGAACCAACAAGTCCTCTCCCTTTAAAGAAAGTAAAATATTGGCCGAGGTTTTCGGGGCGGGGGACAGACACGACACGGGGGAACCCAATTAACAAGTAATGTATGCAGCTCAATAGCTTGGGCAAAGCTATTTTTCAGCCTGGGAGTTCAAAGTTCAAACAGTAGTTTTAAGAAGAGACATTTGTATTTCTGGTTGGTGTCTGGTCCACACTTGCTTTGTGAAGCAATCCTGTGATACTGATTTTACATAGTTCATAAAGAAAAGGATGTGAAGAGAATAACTGGGTTTATGGCCTGAAGCATATATGTTAAAAAAAAAAATTATTCAGGGAGAAGTACAGCATTGGAGGCATGTTTATTTAATTAGACATAGTGGGAAATGAGCTACTGTGTGCTTCATATTTTGTTGAAATTGGATTGTGGAATCTTTTAACTAGGTTGTGTTAGTGTTATATGTTTGATTACTAAGCAGTGGAACTATTCAAATGTTTGTGTGTTGTGGTAATGACTGCATCTCGTCTTCATAGTAAAAATCAGGGGATAGTGTAATACTGGCAGTTTAAATTTCTTTTTCAGTTTAGAATGAGTTAGATGAGACTGTGAGATATTTCAACAAATTCTGACACAGTGTGCTTGGTGATATGCAAGTCTAACTCTGATTTCCATTTCAGTGCCACTCCAACCATATGCCCAGCCAAAGGCAAAATCTGGCCCAAATTCAAATGCTGGGATGTCCCAACCTGCAGATAATTCTTTGTCAAGCATGTAGTTGTAATAGATAAAACTACGGTCTTCAAATGAGAATTAGAAGCATATGTCTCATTTTCTTGTCTTACGAACTATCCAGGCAAGTCCTTGGTAGTCCTGATGGACTGTTGTCTTTCTTGTTTAGCCCAGTATAGAGAGTACCAAATTTCATGGGTAAGAAAGGATCACCTTCTGCAACATGAAGCTGAGTGCTGAAAAACTGGCATTCAGGAGTTTATTTCCCCATTTCAGCAATGATGGCAGTTACCTATGATTCTGCCTGGATCTCTGGTGGCCTGTTACTAACTGGCTGTTGATGTCATTGTTAAGAACAAGAATTTATCTTAGTTTTAAGCCACAGAAAAAAGTCTACAAAAAAAAAAAAAAAAAGCCAGTATTAAACAAGCCCCCAGTATTTCGTTTTCTCATGAGAACTGAGGAGCAGACTGATGTCCTTAATAGTGTCTCCTTATTATGACTATCTTCATCAAGATGGATTAGATCAAGGTAGCCTTTTTTCCTTTAGTAAAGGAGTTTCTGTGTGTAGAATCGAGAAATATATTGATAGGTGTTTTGCTGAGACATTCAGTAATGTTACTTAAGTATTTTTCCTGTCAATAAAATGTAGGAGTGAATAGCAGTCCGCTTTTGACAGTTCTTGTCTTTTCTTTGAGACTGAGTAGAGCAAACCATTACAGCCCATTTGTTTCTGCATCTTCCCTCAGGACTTTGCTCAGAGTCCCACAGGCTTATTTCTTTGTCTGTTAAATATCTATGAAAAGCTTCTGGGTGAGTTGACGTGACAGCATGAACTGAAGTACTAGAGTATACATAGAACATTCTTTTCAGCTGTCGATACTGTTTACATTGAACATAACCATAGGTTTTAGTGGCTGGTCAAGATGAATGTGTACATGAAAGAGCAGCTGATTGTAAGTTAAATTGGGAAAGTGTGAAGGAATACTGGAGGAAAGAGAAATGTTTCAGAAAACTTCCTCGATTGAAGATTTTGTTGTTTGACAAGTTGAAGGACTTTGCCACTGCTTACTGGTATGGGATAACCTAATAAGGTTCATAGTAGCAAAACATCTGTCACATCCTGTAACTGACCAGGACTCTTGGAGACTTGCAGCATGCAGGCTAACCAGAGTGACCTGCTTTTTTATGTACTTTTGATTTAGTTTTTGCAGTTTCCTATTATAGATAAAAATGCAGCCTGTGGCTTAAAAAATGTGGCCTATATGGCTTTTAAAAAAAAAAAAAAGAGAGAAGTTACTATTGTAGAGACTTGAAGGAACTCAAACGTCTGCTTCTCTTGGAAGGCAACTGTGTCTAATAATTAACATATATACCAAGGTATATATAGTTTTGCATGTTTTCGCTAGAGATGATTCTGTAACGTTTGTGGAGTGTTAGATTTGTGAAGTAGTTAAAGACTTCTCTACATGGTAATGTATTAAGCTACAGAACTGAAAATGAGCTTTGATTATACATGTATATAACACATATGCTTAACTTTTTGGGGGAGTGTGTTGGATTTCGGTTGCTTTTTCATTCTCTACACAGCATCTAAACACTTTGTTCAAGGTGCATATAAAGTATACAGTGCATGTCTCCAGGAATCTGTGTGAACCAGGTAAATCACAGGTAAGAACTGGTTTAATAGGGCAGCTAAGAGCACGCTTGCTGCAGAAGGAATACTCTGTAGCAGGATGGAGGCAGTACTGCCTGCTCACGTGCAGTATCATTCTGAATGTTCTGCAGTCCTTCAAGGACTTGGATTGCAGCTGTAACCTGACCAGCTCTTCATATTGATAGACATGTTTTATGTCATGTGGCTGGGACAGTTGTTGGGGTTTGAGACCAGAGTCATTGAATTTCTTTGTGGTCACCACGTTCTCAGGAGCAGTTAATGGGATAGCTTCCTCCAGCTGGACCTCAGCAACAGTGAATTCAGACATATACTGAATTGTGTGACCTGATTTGTTGAGATCAAATTATCGCACATATTTATTAAAAAATACATATTACATTCAGAGTCTTTGCCTTTTTTACTACAGCGCTAATGCTGTGTGCTGAGCTATTGTTGCTTCCCAAAATAACGAATTCATCTTTGTTGTGATACAAGACAGAACATGTTTAATGCTTTCCACCAAGAAATTTTCCACTAACGCATTTCTAGAAGGCAAAGCAGAGTTTGGTCTTCCAATGAAGCATTTCAAATGCAGTTGAATGGATTTTATTTGGGTGGTTATATTTTAAATTAAAATTATTTTTACATTCCTGTTGGGGAGAGGTGTTTTGAAAGGTGCCTGTCCCTTTGGCATCTCAGCAGTGAGCTAACATTCAGAGAATAATATAGCCTTTAGCCTTTTCTTTTAATTAAACATCAGAAGACCCAGATGCCAAAGGGTGTAATACATTTATTTTGTCAAACTCTTTCATCCTTGTATGGTTGGATTGCAAGATAAGTTTGTAGATGAGTAGTTTAGGCTCTTTTGTCTTATTGGATGTGTTTTTGGAACAGTCTCTATATCTTGAGCAGCTAACATTTTATTTTTCTCGTAGAGAAATAATGGAACTTAATATGTGCCTGGCATGTATTAGCGTAATTTTTAAGGTGAGGTGGATTTAAAGTCCTACAGTATCTATCTTTTTCTGCATAAACCACTTTGAACATGGACTGTTCTAAGCAAAACTAAGTCACTGTTTACAGATAACTACAAAGAAGTTGGCAGGCAGAAAAAAGGAAAAGATTAAGGTAAAAGTAGATAAAATGGGCATACAAGTATGATCAATAAAACAAAACATATACTGTTTTGCGTTTTACACACACACAAAAAGTACAGCACTATTTAAAAATAAAGACAAAAAAAGAGGAAAAGGCAAGTGCAGAAATCACACTGCCCAAAGGTGCCTTTAGTTACCATAGCAAATAGAAGGGAATTGCATAGTATTTTGCTGAATTTTATTAGGACTTAT
The DNA here is from genome assembly GCF_030867145.1 of Opisthocomus hoazin. Classification (NCBI taxonomy): domain Eukaryota; kingdom Metazoa; phylum Chordata; class Aves; order Opisthocomiformes; family Opisthocomidae; genus Opisthocomus; species Opisthocomus hoazin. Next base: position 23,017,027 of record NC_134419.1, read on the forward strand.
AAATCTCTTCTTCATCTTGGAGTACTGCATTTACCCATCTATTTTCGTATCTGATTTTAATCTTCAGGGTACTGTCATTCTCAGAAGGTAAAACAAAGACAATAAGGCAATGAATGATTAAAAATAGTTGAAAGTTACTGAATTTTAACAGTACTCTAAAGCATATGGCTTCTTTTTTTGTGGCTCACTTATTTAACTAAATCTGTATTTGATCATTACTTCAAAGAAATTCTCACACAAAGAATTTGGGAAACATTGTGAAACGGAAATCAGCTATCCCATGGGAGAAAAAAGACTGCTGAAAATTCACAGAAGAGAAGCTCCCAGAACTGCCTCTGCCTTCTGCCTGAGGAAGAAGGGATCAGAGACAAGAGCCTGAGAAACTGATGCTGCTTTTCAGGAGAGTTTTTAATCTGCTCACTTCTTTTAGCTTCCCAGAGAAGAGAACAATGAGGCTGAGTTAGACTGCAGACCAAGCTAGCCCAGGATCACTTTTTCAACAGCGGCCAATTACATGGATGCTTAAGGATAGAATATGGGGTAGGATGTTGTGGTACTTCCCCCAGTACTTTGTGTTTTCGTTTCTTAGCTCCTGATTTTTCTTCCACATGTTTTCATTACCACTTTTTTAACCAATTTAAAAGCTTGGTGTTCACAACTTCTTTTAACTGTTACTGTCATAATTAGTTGTGTGGATAAAATACTTCTTTTTGCTTGTTTTAAATCTGCTGCCTATTACTTTGATGTCTCGTATTTTTTGAATTAAGAAGGTGAATGATAAATGAAGAAATAATACATACTATTTCTCTGGGCTCTGTCTCTATGCCACACGAGCTGTCTGTCATACTCCTCCAGTCATCTGTCTTCCAGCCTGAAGAGCCATTATCTGCTTAATCCTTCTGATACAGAAGCCTTTCTGTATGTCTGACCATCCTGTTTGCTTGTCTGCATACTTCAGAAAGTCTAAAAGTGGTCAGTCTTTGTAATTCTGTGGTCTGCTGAGAGAAATTTCTTAGCATTGGCACACCGCAGAATTAGATTATGATCCTAAAGAACTGATTTTAAAGAATACTGAACAATTACTCTGAGATCTGTTGACTGTATGATGGTAGCTGTGTTAGAGTCCATCATGATGTATGAATATTCAACCCATGTTACTTTGTAGTTAAGTTGCATCTTACATGAAGTTACGACCAAATGACCTCCAGAGGTTCCTCCAGACAAAGTTATTCTGTGATTTGTAATCCTATTGCACACGCGCTTCAGCTCATGAAATCTTCCCTTCAGTTCTTTGCAAGTAATGTTCTTTTTAAAGAAACAATTTTGCACCTTCTGTAAGACTTAATCCACTTTTATTCCCATTTCAATACTGCTTACTAGTTTTTTCAACAATGTAAGTCCAAGCATGAATTTCTTTGCGTTGCCCTTTTGGAAACCACCTTCTTTTTGAAAAAAAAAAAATTTTACTGTCTCAACCTTCTACTTCCTGTCCCTTTGCTGCTTGTTTATCTGAGCAGAACTTCTCCTCTTATATTGTGAAAACTGGAAGAGAGCCTCAGAGTGAGTCCTGTTCATATTATTTTGCTAATCCTTATTAGTATATAATCTCAATCCCCATGTTCATTGTCTACCTCAGAGAACTCTAAACAATGTCCCCAATTTTCCTTTAAAAAGTATTTTTAGTCTTTACATTATATTTATCCATATATTTGCAATTTCTGTTCTTATCGTAGGCTTTACCAATCTGCTTTGTACAAACATCAGATATCCATGTTGGGACATCTACTGATTACAACTGAGATGCTTTAAAACATTACTTTCACACTTAACCTATTTCTATGGTATTGAGAGTGTTTTAAGAAACACGTCGCAGGTCACAATTAAACAACTCGGCAATTTCATATTTTAATTTATTTAGTATTTAGTCTTTCTAAGTAGTGACAGTATAAAAATTGATGTGATGAAATTTTCAGTAGAATCAGTTCATTCAACCCAGTTTTATCCCCTTGATGTTGTTTATCCAGGAAAAAAGGTAAGGTGCCTAAGGGATTCAGTGAAAGCACTCGAGTTCAGCACTCATTGCTGGTCTTACTGACCTCCAGATAAATGGAAGACATGTTGAGTCTCACACTTTTCATAACTTGGATCTCTTATGCTTTAGTGTGTAACAGGGAATTAAATAGTAGCTTTGTTGTCCCATACCTTGAAAACTTGCCTCAGTTCTACTAACGTTGGAAGTTATTCTTTAACCAGCCCATTTGGAATAGGAGATGTGGGGAGAGGAGAGAGCATGAGGCATTATGTCTTTTAGTTCAGATGATAAAGCAGCATATTTAGTGTTCTTGGATTTTTTCCTTACTTGGTTTTGACAGCAACAAATCACATGAAATGTAACAACAAAAGCTGCATGTATGGAGCACAGCTTTCTTTCCAGAATAACAACACCTCTGGCAATAGCAGTCTTCTTGCATCTAGCAGCGATCACTTTAGTACAGTGGAATTCACTTAATGCCACTACATCTTCTACAATCTAGATGTTGGTTGTTTTTTTTTTTTCCAAGACCCTACAGGTTGCTCTATAGTCGTCGTTATCCCCTCCCCCCTTCTTTGCTTGATCATGGGGAGAAGAGAGGATAAATAAGGCAAGGCTCAAAAGGAAAAGAGTATGAGACTTAATGATGGAGACTTAAATCTCTGACTGCACTTGTGCGTTGTGTGCTGGTTTTGTTACTTGTCCGTTTCTGGTGATATTGATTTAAATCGTGTATTGTACATCGCTCTGCACGTGGCGCAGGCATCTGAGAAACATCGAATGATCAGCTAAGCTCAAGGACCTGGTGCTGGGATTTAAGTGGGTAGTATTCCGGGGAGAAAGAACCTACTCGGGGTGTTCTGCTTGTGTCAGTTTGATCTCTGGCAGTTCTTTAATGTAACTATAGGCTGCTGCCAAAAGGTGTGGTGCTTTTTCCCACCCAGGTGTTCCCTCACTGCCCTTTCGTTTGAACCTGTTGATCATCTGGTCACAGGGCTAAGTTGCTTCAGTGCGGTAGTGGAGAACGGGTGATGGGAGATGGCGGTGGTGGCAGCAGCGATGGGGAAATAAGTGATTTTCTTTCTGGTTTGGTTGCTGAACTAGCTCAGTCCTGAGGCTGCACAGTTAGTTGGGGGTGTGACAGAAGACACTCATCCTGGGTTAGATGGAGAATCAACCCATGTCTTTTATTGTTTGCAGGTATGGTTTATGTCCTGACAATTTACCACTGTTTGCTGGAGTATATAATCCACATTTAGACTGGAAACAGAAAATAGAAGGAGAACCTTCACTACTGGGAAGATAATTGTGTGAGGGTTTTCTTGGGAGGAGGGAAAGAAACAAAAAAAGTTTTAAAGTGGAGCCTCGTTATTATAGCAGGACTGATGTCTTGACAGGGGACTGGACTTGATTCCCATCTTTGTTGGCTATGGTAATTTCTCAAGAACCTCTTGATTTTGCAAGAGAGACCAAGTACTCTTGGAAGATTTTATTGTATGTTTTCATTTTTATCTTTAAAATAATACCCTTTTAGTGCTTATTATTTATTCCTGATGTGATCCGTCTTCAGGTTAAGAACTTATTATATGTAAACCTAGAAAATTAATTTCTTAATTTTAAAAATTTGTACTAAAAATTGAAAATATTTTTCTTTGATAAGAAGGGAAGGAGTTTGCAGAAACTTCAGTGCATCACAATAGTACATAATTTTTGATAAGCTAATCCTGCTGGTAAAGGAAGGATAACTTCTAAATGAAGACAGTGTGAGCAGATGATACGTAAGATATACGTATATTTTATAGTCAGTGGGTACTTAAAACATGGTCTGAATGTCTGTGTATAGATATATCAGCTGAATGGTGCTAGGGATACTAGAAATTCATGGAAAAGTTGGAGGTAACACAAAATATTATGCCTTTTGGATGTCCTAGAAGTTATTTTCATAGATTGCCAATGCTTCAAATGTGTGAAGTATGCAGCATAAAAACCAAATCAAAAGTATATATTATTTATGGATAAATAATTTTAACTACATTGCAGTAACAGTGAATGTAGTCATCCTTTTTTACTTTAACATAAATATTTTGTAATCAGAGCAAATTTTATTCTTTTCCTGAAGAAAGTTATTCGCTGTAACCAGTACAAACTAGAAATTAGTAGGCATACTTTTTGAAAGCATGTTTGTTTCAGCCAAAGCGACAGTGTCTTTTCATTGCTTAATATAGTGCCGTAATTCTTGGCATCTACAGATGCTTCCATGCGAAGATGGTCTATAACGGCCTGAAATTTTTTTGCATGTAAGTTGAGAACTGTAAGTTGAGAAGTTACAGGTATCTGCTATAATGAGGGTAGGAGCCACAGATAAGAAAAATTACTTGCAGAGGAAGAGATCACATGAGTGTTTAACTTAAAAAGCCTGAAGGATTATGTAGCATTACGAAGAGGGTGCATGCAGGCAAGATTATTCTGTCAGTTGCTAGACCCTGCCTGCTTTGAGAGGCACCAGCCACTTTACCTTCATGTTATGTAATAATTTAAAATTCCTCTCTTGCTGGAGAATTTATTTCTTGTAAGTAGCAGAAATGGAGAGTAAGGTCTTTTCTCTTACAGGCAGATGGTATTAGTCAATAATGGGCACAAAAGAAATTTCATGAAAGATAACTTTCATTTTTGCAATGCTTGATCAATAATATCTCAGCACATTTTCAGCAATGCATGTATTTAAATTTTGTTTGACACTTGTGAAAGACTCTAGGTGTCATAGGTGTGCATTTTCATTGGTTATATTGTGCACAGTTATCTTCCTGTCTGTGATTACTATTTTAGCGTACTGTATCTATACGCTGAAGCGTATAGTGCAGTCAGCAGGATGACTAATTTCATATGTGCTTAATAGACTTGTTGAAATGTGTGCTTTCAGGCACATTGCAGGTGAGATTTGATGATCATATTCTTAGTGCAGTATATTTATTTTTTAGAAAGGACAAAGTTTATGTTTGTTTATACTTAATTGACCAAGTTCTTTTCCAAATTATTCAGTCTGTGAGTGCTCAACAACAGAAAAATGCCTCGGTCCTGTAGAAAATTCTTGACATTTCACAGTATGAAATCCAGTTCTCAAAGTGTGGCTTTTGTTCTCAAGCCTTTTTCCTGTTACTGCTTGCTGCAGAATCATCCCTGAGCAGGCGGAAAATAGTACTAAAATGTAGGTCAAAGTAGTTACTTCTGTGAAATAATGGATTTTTATCTTCCAAGATTTGTCCCTGTTTTTCAGAGCCTTTTGCTGCATGTAATCTACTATTGTCTGGACACACCTTCATAGCTCCTCTATAGTATCTGCCCAATTTAAGTTGCTAGCTCCTCAGGGCAGGTACTTGTTTGAACAAATACACATTCTAGAGTGAGATGCTTGTCTATGGCACCACATTAAAAGATGTGATAATTAACACTGTTTAATTTTCATTCCTTGTGCTTTTATAAAAGCAGAACCTCGTGCACCACACTCTTGAATTCGTATGCGAAAACTCTAGTTTGCTCAATTTTCAAGAAAGTAATGAAGCTTCTTAGTTTTGAGGCAATGTTATTTTTAAAATTTAAATCCCCAATTCACCTACTAGACTACATTCAAATGATGAAATTTCATTACTTTGTCAAAACAAATGAAAACTGTATTTTTTGAAACTTGATTATTCTTCATTGTTTAGACACATAAATCATTTAGCACTCAACGGTTTCTAATGTTTGTTCAAAGTGCTGAGATTCTTCCCAATCTAGACAATTCCGAAATCACTTACTCTCACAAAGATAGCTGCCTGTGTCACTGCAAGTAAGTGCTAGTTGTCTGAATAAGCATTTGAAGTTAAAATTGTACAGAACATGAGAGCTTGTCCTTAACACTTGTTTGGAGGAAGACATGCTATGAAAGGGAAACCAAGGTCTGTCAGTGAAAGAAAAAGATTTTTCACTCTTAATTTGTCACAAAATGAATGTGGCTATGACCATTACAAAGTCAGTGACCTTCCTAGCTCTCTGCTGCTTTCTTTCATTGCACTCCTGGTGAGAGCCTTCTTTTTTCGACAGAGAACAAACTGCAGATATCAAAGTTTTAAATGCCAAGTACCTGGTTTTGATTATAAATACTAAGACGTGATGTTGGAATTGCACGTGAAATTTCTATTATTTTAAACATCCTTTCTTGCATTTCAATCAACAGTTATCCATCTAGGGCCTGTCCAGATTTTGTAAATTAATGTGCTAATGTTTCTGTGTCAAGCTTAAAAAAAAAATATTTTAAAAAAAATTTGACAAGTGCAACTGGAGCTAGTGATACTTGGTCTTTCCGGTACTTGGTACTTGACTTTCTGAAAATGGGTCCTTTATTGCTGCAGTTACATATGGATGTACAAAACCAAATGTATGTATTTTAAGACTGTGTTTGAATGATGCATAGGACAGCTTCTGAAAGTGTTTGCTGTGTGAACAGGAATGAGTTGGCATTTGTATGTCAGTAGTTTCTTTCCACAGTGTACTGAACTAATTTTCAGATTGCTTTTGCTCTGTTGTAACATTTTGTCCCGACTTCCCAAGATCTTCATAGTTTCTTTTCCTTCTGTTTTGTGAAACAAAAAAAAAATTTGAACCTGAGGAGTGAATCTGTGAGAGTTGTGAGCAGAACCACCCTTAAGGGCATGAGACACAGATGGTCATCTAAATAGTGGTAGGTTAATTCCCTTCCCAAAAGGCAGCCCTTATGGCTTTCTCAATTTTAAAAACAAAGCTGTTCAGAAGCATTTCTGCAGTACCTGTTTTTTCTTGCACAGAGGCAAGCTTCCAGATTCTTTAAAATAAATATCATGATGTGCCAAATGTCCCAATTAGGCTTGGCCTTGAGTTGGAAGACCTGAAAACTTGCTGCTACTGAGAGGGGGCTGTGCACCTCAGTGAGTGTCCATGTTCCCATGTTGCTAATTTTACTAATGCTGCTCCTGTTGTCACCAGGCATAAAGAAAGAGCTATCCTCAAATATCTTTGCTGAAAAAAAACATTTCATCTAAGTCAAATACTGATGTTCGGAGCAGGGGAAGATATCTGTTTGTCTATGCGTCATTCTTTAGACAGAACAAACTAATGTAAAAAAAAAAGTTGTTATAGTTTGGCTGTGGCTGGCAACAAAAGGGCCACGTGGCCGCTCTGCCCCCCCCCCCCCCCCCCCCGGCTGGGGTGGGGAGGAGAATGGAAAAAAACAGGCAAAAACTGGTGGGTCGGGATAAGGGCAGTTTAACAAAACAGCAAACAAAGGGAACAGTAACAACAACAATACAGATAAGGAGAATATACAACACAAACCACACAACCCAGAGAGCCACTCTCACCGCACGCGCCACGCACACTCCCGAGCTGCGACTGCCTTCCTGCTGCCCAGCTCCCCCCAGCCAGCACCCAGCATGACAGCACATGGTATGGAATACCCTGTTCTGTGCGTCCAGGTTGGGTCAGCCCACCCGGCTGTGTTCCCTCCTGGTTTCTGATGAAAAATTAACCCTGTCCTGGCCAAACCCAGGACATTATCCACCCCTTATTCCATACCATCTATGTCATGCCCAGATCCCCCATTGTCCAGCTGATCACCAGCACTTCTCCTGTCTCTAGATATCATTCCCTTAGTCTATGGATCATCACTCTAAAGTGTCTGTTGAGCTCATTTAATCCATGACTTGGGGCTCCATCTGTCGTAATGGTGTTCCGTGGCAGGAGAGGTGATGTGTGGTGATGGGCGGTCACTTGCTGCATCTGGAGCTCACAGTCTGCAGGAGATGTTGATCTTGATGAAGTTGCTGGGTGCCAGTTGTTGAAAAAACCAGGTCCAGTTCCATCATCACTGTGCTCTGCTAGGTTTTCAGCAAAAAGTCCATCCTTCTTTAATCTGGACGATTCTTACTATGCTACTACTGGTCTAACATATAACAATTATAACAGTGATAACAGACAGTGACAAGGTTATTTAACAATTAAATTTATACAATGTATCTATGGACTATTGTCCCCCAAAATCAAATCCCCGTTAGGTACACATCGGACTTGCCCATCGTTCTGCATTACCCACCACGTACACCCAGGTGCTTGAGCAAAAGCAATCCCGCGGACGGGCTTGCCTTTGCCCGAGGCAGGACTAACCGAAACTGTCTTCCCTAACATGTTCTGCATGTGCACTACAGGGACTTTATCCCCTTCTACGGGGCGCTGAGGTTTTAAAGACTGGGCAGGACCAGCCCGGTTGGTGGATCCTCTGGTGTTCACCAACCAGGTGGCCTTTGCTAAATGAGTATCCCAGTTTTTGAAAGTCCCACTCCCCATTGCTCTCAAGGTGGTTTTTAGCAGCCCATTATACTGCTTCATCTTTCCAGAGGCTGGTGCATGGTAGGGGATGTGATACACCCACTCAATACCGTGTTCTTTGGCCCAGGTGTCTATGAGGCTGTTATGAAACTGAGTCCCGTTGTCCGACTCCATTCTTTCAGGAGTGCCATGTTGCCACAGGACTTGTTTTTCAAGGCCCAGGATAGTATTCCAGGCAGTGGCACGGGGCACAGGGTAGGTTTCCAGCCATCTGGTGGTGGCCTCCACCATTGTGAGCACATAGCGCTTGCCTTGGAGGGTTTGTGGCAGTGTGATGTAGTCAATCTGCCAAGCCTCCCCATATTTATATTTTAGCCATCATCCTCCATACCACTGAGGCTTTACCCTCTTGGCTTGCTTGATTGCAGTGCATGTCTCACATTCATGGATGACCTGTGCGATGGTGTCCATGGTCAAGTCCACCCCTCGGTCACGAGCCCATCTGTATGTCATGTCTCTTCCTTGGTGGCCCGAGGTGTCATGGGCCCACGGAGCTATAAGTAGTTCACCTTCGTGTTGCCAGTCTAGATCCACCTGAGCCACTTCAATCTTGGCAGCCTGATCCACCTGGTAGTTGTTTTGATGTTCCTCAGTGGCCCAACTCTTAGGGATGTGGGCGTCCACATGACGGACTTTTACAACCAACCGCTCCAGATGGGCAGCAATATCTTGCCACAATGGGGCAGCCCAGATAGGTTTGCCTCTGCGCTGCCAGTTGTTCTTCTTCCATTGCTGCAGCCACCCCCACAAGGCATTGGCCACCATCCAGGAGTCGGTGTAAAGATAGAGCACTGGCCACTTCTCTCGACTGGCGATGTCTAAAGCCAGCTGGATGGCTTTCACCTCTGCAAACTGGCTTGACTCACCTTCTCCCTCTACAGTTTCTGCGACTTGTCGTGTAGGGCTCCATACAGCAGCCTTCCACCTCCGCTGCTTCCCCACAATATGACAGGACCCATCTGTGAACAGGGCATACTGTTTGTTATCTTCTGGCAGCTTGTTATACAGTGGGGCCTCTTCAGCACGTGTCACCTCCTCCTCTGGCAATACTCCAAAATCTTTTGCCTTCTGGCCAGTCCATGATGACCTCCAGAATCCCTGGGCGACTGGGGTTTCCCATTCGGGCCCGCTGTGTGATCAGCGCGACCCACTTACTCCACGTAGCATCAGTGGCATGATGCGTAGAGGGGACCCTGTCTTTGAACATCCAGCCCAGGACTGGCAATCACGGTGCTAGGAGGAGCTGTGCTTCAGTGCCGACCACTTCTGAAGCAGCTCGAACGCCTTCATATGCTGCCAGAATCTCTTTTTCAGAGGGAGTATAGTGGGCCTCGGATCCTTTATATCCCTGGCTCCAAAATCCTAGGGGTCACCCTTGAGTCTCCCCTGGTGCTTTCTGCCAGAGACTCCAGGTTGGGCCATTCTCCCCGGCTGCAGTGTAGAGCATGTTTTTAACATCTTGCCCTGACCAGACTGGACCAAGGGGTATGGCATGAACTATCTCCCGTTTAATTTGTTCACATGCCTGTCGTTGCTCAGGGCCCCATTCAAAATCATTCTTCTTCCGGGTCACGTGGTACAGAGGACTTACAATCCAGCTGTAATTTGGGATGTGCATCCTCCAAAAACCCACAACACCTAAGAAGGCTTGTGCTTCCTTTTTGCTGGTTGGTGGAGACATAGCTGCTATTTTGTTGACGACATCCACTGGGATTTGACGGCGCCCATCCTGCCATTTTATTCCTGAAAGCTGGATCTCTTGCGCAGGTCCCTTGACTTTACTTCGCTTAATGGCGAAACCGGCTTTCAGAAGGATCTGAACTATTTTCTCCCCTTTCTCAAAAACTTCCTCCACTGTGTCACCCTATACAATGATGTCATCGATGTACTGCACATGTTCTGGAGCTTCACCCTTTTCCAGTGCATTCTGGATTAGTCCATGGCAAATGGTGGGACTGTGTTTCCACCCCTGGGGCAGTCGATGCCAGGTGTACTGGATGCCCCTCCAGGTGAAAGCAAACTGTGGCCTGCACTCTGCTGCCAAAGGGATGGAGAAGAATGCATTAGCGATGTCAATTGTAGCGTACCACTTGGCTGCCTTTGACTCCAGCTGATATTGAAGTTCTAGCATGTCTGGCACGGCAGCACTCGGCGGTGGTGTGACTTCATTCAGGCCACGCAGTCTATTGTCAGTCTCCACTCTCCAGTAGATTTTCTCACTGGCCGTATGGGACTATTAAAGGGTGAGTGAGTTTTGCTGATCACTCCTTGACTCTCCAGCTGCCGGATCAGCTGATGAATGGGGATAAGGGAGTCTCGGTTAGTGCGATACTGTCGCTGGTGCACCGTTGTGGTCGCGATTGGCACCTGTTGTTCTTAAACCCTCAGCAACCCCACAACGGAAGGATCCTCCAAGAGATCAGGCAAAATGGACAGCTGTTTAATTTCTTCCATCTCCAAAGCAGCTATGCCAAAAGCCCACCAATACCTTTTGGGGTTCTTGAAATACCCTCTCCTGACATAGTCTATACCGAGGATGCACGGAGCCTCAGAGCCAGTCATAATGGGGTGCTTCTGCCACTCCTGCCCAGTGAGGCTCACTTCAGCCTCCAATACAGTCAGCTCTTGGGACCCCCCTGTCACTCCAGAAATGCAAATGGACTCTGACCCTTTGAAATCTGATGGCATTAACATACACTGTGCACCAGTGTCCACTAGAGCTTTATACTCTTGTGGATCTGACGTGCCAGGCCATCGAATCCACACTGTCCAATAAACCCGGTTAGGGCCCTTTCCTCCACCTGGCTGGAGGCAGGGCCCCTCTAATCCTGGTGAGAGAATTTGCTGCTCACCTGCTGTAAAAATGACTTGGAGGTCCCTTCCAGAGGACTGGAATCAAGATCAAACTGTCTGCCTGGTCTGGAGAGCTGGCTGCTGAAAAGTGGAGCAGCATTTTTCCTAGCAAAATCCCCTTTTGTGATTGTTTTACCTTGCAGCTCACGCACTCGTGCCTCTAAACTTGAGGTGGGTTTTCCGTCCCCCTTCCTCATGTCCTCTCTGTGGTCACGCGGGTAGAACCACAAGGTGCCCTGTGGTGTATAGCCTCTGTATCCTCTCTCCTGATCAGAGAAATGCTTGCCCCTAATAGCTGAGATGCTGGCCCGTACAGGTGGGGAGTAGGACATATCCTCTTCGAATTGCTGGACCTCCCGGGCCAGTTTCTCCACAGGTAAGATGAGGGAGGAAGAGAGACTTTCTTCATCTTGCCGGAGTCTGACAGCCACCTCATCCACTGTTGATGCCTCTTCACCTTTCCAGTCTACTACTGCCAGTAAGTTGGCATATGAGGATGGTGTGCTCCGTACAAACTTCCTCCACATGGATTGTGAGCACTGGACTTCATCTGAGTCTGTGGGTACCTGCTCATCGTCTGTGTCATAGTAAACCAGCTCCTGCTCAAGTACTGAAGTACTCAAGTACTTCCCTCAAGTACTGAATACCCCCTTCCAATAGTGATCCACTTGCCAGGATAGCATACAAAATCGTCACTGAAGGGATACCTCTCCCTCACGCCTGACAGAAGCCTCCTCCAGAGGCTGAGGACTTGTTCCTTTTTCCCAATGGCCTTGTCAATGCCCCCTTCCCTGGCCAGGGATCCCAGCTGCTGACTTCCTTGCCCTCTAATTCCAAGCTGCTGGCCCCGTTATCCCAGCACCGCAGCAGCCAGGTGGCAATGTGTTCACCAGGGTGGCAGCTGAAATCTTTACGCATGTCTTGCAGCTTGCTCAGGGACAGGGACCGGGTGATGATCTCTGTCTCTATTTCCCGCAATGACCCTGGCTCATTGTCATCCCTCCCGGAGCGATCTGATTTCTTTGCATCTTTCTTTAGTTTTACAGGAGCGCCTGCTACTGGCACAGGTTGGTCATTGGGCTCAGCCGCGATGTCTGCTGCTGGAGCTGGAGCAGCCACCGTGCCCGCTGGGGAAGCCGGGGCAGCCCCTGCGGCCGTGGCAGTGGCAGCGGTGGTGCCGGCTGGGGGGACTGTGACTGTCTGCTGGGCTGGAGGGGCTGCAGGGCCGGCTGGGGGGGCAGCGCCAGTCGCAGTGCCTGCCGCTTCGTTTCCCCCCCCTTTCCCCTTTAGGGCACTGAATTGTATTGAACAAGACTCAGTATGCATGGGGCAGACCCCAGCATGTGGCGGTGATTTGTGTCTCTCTGGAGTTCCCAGGGTGGCAGCACACTTTTTGCAGCTATTTTACTAGTTTGTCCGGATTCTGCACTTGCTCAGGGGTGAGTTTCAGAAACACCGGGGGTGCCCACAGCCCTAGATACTTGCCATGCTGTCCCACACACCCAGCCACTCACAGCTATCCAGCCCGGGGCAGGTCTCTGCACGATACTCTTAACTACTTGTTTAACCCTAAACAAAACCTGCAACCCATTCAGGAGGCATAACAAAAGGAGAGTGCTGGCCTGAGCATCCCATGGGTATCTGAAATTCTCAAAAGCTGTTAGGACTAGCCTGAAGGAGAGAGGGGGGGTGAAAGAGTGGGCGAAAGCATCCCCTGCAGTTTTCCCCATAGAGAGGGTTCGATTATTAATAAATTCAAAGAGATAGCACCCGAGGTATGGAAATGACTGCAGTGCTGCATGCAAATACAAGCTTAATTTCATGCCCATTGATGTTATGTCATAAGTTGATATTGTACAGTACAGCAAGATCGTCGTCCTGGTCCTTTTCCCAGAGGTAATGAACAGCACGGCAGGGAACACATATAGCAGGTATGGGTTTACATACCACAGCCACTTGATCAAAGTCAGAAACATTTTTACCAGTGACTGTTTAACTAACACAGTAAACGCGTATAACAATCTAACAAAGCTGTTTTAACACCCTCTGCTCAGCCCTGCTGTTATCCCTGCCCCACGCTTGGGCGCCACATTTAATGTTATAGTTTGGCTGTGGCCGGCAACAAAAGGGCCACACGGCTGCTCTGCCGCCTCTCCCCCTGCTGGGGTGGGGAAGAGAATGGAAAGAAATGGGCAAAAACTGGTGGGTGGAGATAAGGGCAGTTTAACAGAACAGCAAACAAAGGAAACAGTAACAACAACAACAATACCAATATGGAGAATACACAACACAAACTGCAGAACCCACAGAGCCGCTCTCACCGCCCGTGCCACGCACACTCCCAAGCCGCGACTGCCTTCCCGCTGCCTCACTCCCCCCAGCCCGAACCCGGCGTGGCAGCACATGGTGTGGAATACCCTGTTCTGTGCATCCAGGTTGGGTCAGCCCGCCCAGCTGTGTTCCCTCCTGGCTCCTGGTGAAAAAGTCACACAGTTTCAAAGATGTAATCATGTAAATTGAATAAGATAGCTAGACTTGTTTATTTTCCTTGTAATGAACTCCTGCTGTGATCTGCAACTTAGTTCCAAGTTTTGTGTGGATCTTACCTGGAAAATGGAGATACAGCTACTTATGAGGAGGCTTTTTGTTGAAGATCAGGTCTACAAAACCCGAAGAAGCAACAGGACTTCTTGAGTTGTGGTGTTTTTCTGTTTCTGGTAACAAGTTGTTGATCAGACTGTTAGCAGACAGATTTTCCTCCCACACATCTTCATTTTAGATGATGGTTGACCATTTTTGCAGAGATCTCTGCCAAGACACAGCTTATATATGCAGCATTAAAGAGAAATGGTGGAAATTTGAGTCTTTAAATAATTATAGAAGATTTGACAGATAGTAAAGGACTGGAGGGAACCCCGAATGTTTCTTCAAGAAGGGTTTTAAGGAGGTACAAAGGTAGGAACAGTTGATGGAGGACAGTCATAGGGCTATGACTGTAGAGAAAAAAAAAGATTTCTTCAGTAGTTTTATTTGTCCTGTAGTATGACAGTCTTTAAATCTTCTGTTTCTGTGGAAGTGGAAGAGAAGTGTGAACAATCAGCTGTGGTATGGAGTGCATTATGAATTTGTCATCTGAATCATGACATAGTGAAGATTTTTGTGCTGCCCCCCCCCCCCCCCCCCCCCGCTTGTGAGTTCTGTGGTTAAGGAAGAACACCCTGCCAGGGCTGATGTACTTACACACCTTTATAAACGGAAGCTGAAACAGTTGAGTAAAGCTCATGGTAACTATTAAATGTTTTAATAATCAGATTTCTGAAGTTGTTTTATTTAAAATTGTGTCAAGCAGCAAACTCAGAGGTTGTGGTTAGTTGTATGAAAAATATTGAGAGTTTATTGAACACTATTCGAAGACAGAACAGGTAAAGAGAAGGCAAACAAGTGAAATATTCAAAGCTGATTCTTAGGCACTGTCAGCATTTCAGTCATCTTGCCTGAACATAAGGCTTATAAGCAATATCTAATATTAGAACTTTTAATTATGATGATATACAAAAATTATAACTTAAGACTGGGAGAATTAAAAGTTCAATTAAAATATCTTCTTTGAGGTGTGTCCATGTACTTATTAATTGTATTAATTTTGTCCAGTAGTAATTATTTAAATCATTGCTACTCTGAAGACTGTGCTGTCATGCTGTAATTTGTGTTGTAACGGCTTGGGCTAAAAGTAAAAAAAAACCCACTTATTTTCTCTCACGTTATTAATAGACAGCCCTAGAAACTGAATCTAAGTGTTTTTTGTGTGAGTGATTGTGTATTGTTGCTTTTTGTATGTCTCCTCACCAGCTGAGAAGTCCTTCTGGACAAGTTTTGCCTTTGGCAGAAACTGTAGAAAGCTATTGACTTCCACTGGTTGTGGAGACAGATGACACCAGTTAGGAATTAAGAACCAGCTCTCTTGGTAAATGCAAGAGAGGAGAATCCAGTTTACTGTTAAGCCTGCAACAAAATAATTAGGAACAGCAATTTTAAACACTGAAGCTATCTGAGCTGAATTGAATACTGTACAGAGAATGCCAAAGGGCTTTTCGTATAGTCCGTGCTCAGAACAGAGCTTCCCTTTAACTAGCTTTTAATAATAGCAGTATTGAACCAAGGTGTTGCCAAAAAAAGTGGCAAAGCTGCTGGTCTTTGTGTCATGGGTGCTCAGATCGTGGGTATAACTGTCCATATGCTCTTCACACTGCTGTTCTTATCAACCCATCTGTTTTCCTCTTTTTTAATAATAACTCCTTGTTACTTTATTATCTACAGTTATGCTTCTTGATCTGACACCTTACAATCTAATTTTACTTACCATGGTGTAAATACTAATATTGGATTTCTTTGCTTTTATTTAAATACAGGGTGTCCTTTGGCTGTGTGTCTTTAGTTAGTGCTGTTAATGTGCTTCATGACACTGTGGGTCACTATTCAGACATTTAATCCAATGAGACAATGAGATACTGCTGTGGGTTACTTTGTCCCCATTTCCTGGTTGGAGGGTGAAGATGGCTCGAGATGCACCTACTCTGAGATTTGAGATGGAGTATTTCTTGTGATCTTTTCCATGGAAGGCTTATCAATCCCTAAATGTCAGTCTCTTCCTCAGCAGAGCTGCATTCCCTATTTTTGTAGCTACAAAAATATGAACCAAAAAGTTTAAACCAAGTTTACGGTGTCTAAACAGACACCCAAAACGCTCTTTTAGTGAAAGAAAGGACAGAATTAGTGAGACTTCATGTCTTTTGCTATAGGAAAGGCAAATGTCGTAGTGTTGAGATTCTGGAAACATTAAGATGTGGCCTTGTCAGAGAGTCTAAAATTCTGTTCCACATTTAAAGCCTTATAAAGTCAGGAGGCTTTCTTCCATTGTATTAGTGGTTTTTATATCAGGTTATAAATATTTGGTGACCAAGCTATGTTTTCCCTAGAGAAAAAAAAAAAAAAAAGTATTCATATAAGACTCATATTAGCTAGGAATGGATATTTAATGCAGACAAAGCTGATTTGCGTCTTTGTGCTAATAAACTACAGTATATCCACAAATTCACCTTTGAACCCTGGTGTTCTATACTCTGTCATTATTCTGTATGTTTAAATGATCCCTGTCCAAAGGATAAACCATATTCTGTGTTGTATGGAAATAACAGAATCAATTTTGACAGATAGAAATCATCATAGGGTATGCATTATGCATGTTGTTAGCAAAAAACAACATTTTTTGAATCTCTGCATGAAACTGGGGGTCATTCCGTGCCATTCATAAATGCAGAGCTGCTGTAAGGAATACAAGTAGCTTATATGTTCTCATCATTTAATATGTAATAGGTATTGTAAGTTATTATGTACTATGTTAATTCTAAAATTTGACCTTCTTCCTTGACTCATAACTATGAGATGAAGTACTCAAATGTGTGGTATCGTTTATGAAAAGCTTTATTTTTCTATAATGTAGCCAAATTGGTACTTTGTAAACCCTGACTCTGGCATGGTTTCTGCTTTTCTCATGAGCTACAAGTTAGATCATCAATTTGTTAGGTCTGTGACCCAGAGCTTGGCAATGAAGTCTTTGCTAGGAATCCTGAGGTTTTCCTGGTTTTCAAATGAAGTAAATTTCAGCTATTTATTGGTGGAATAACCGAGTCAGTTTGCTTTTTGATTTCAAGGTTGCAAACTGCCAGGCTGGTTTTACATCTTTAGATTAGGAAGCTTCCTGACAAAGGGTTTCAGTCGTGGAAGTCTGACCTTGCGGAAGCCAGTGGGATTTTTGCCATTAATGATGACAATGCATGGCTGAAATTCTGACCTTGTCCTTTGTGTTGGAGTTTTGTCTGCTTTTAAACATATTAATGAGCAACATTTTTGTGCTAGAGACATTTCCAAAGTTTTCTGCAGCTGTCAGGTACTCTCAGTACTGTAGCTGTGTACATCACAATGGCATTGTCCTACTGCTTATTGTATTTCATGTTTTCGTCATTAATGCATAATATTTCTATGCTGTTTCTGTAACAAATAATCCGTAATTACACTTAAAACATTTCAGATTTCTGTAACATACTGCTTTTTCTTTTCCTCTTTATTATATTGCAGCAATTATTCATGATTCTTAATGAGTATTTTTGTGATGAATACATGTGCCAATTAAGAATGAAATGTCAGGATAGACAAGGAAAATATTCTAGATCTTGTCTGTCTGAACTTCCGTAAAGCAGCTCGTATACTGCCTCAGTGGAATTGATCTGTTGTGAGAGGAGGCTATAAGACCTTGGATCATTTAGCCCAGCAAAATGAAGGTTAAAGGGGGTATGATTGCTCTCTATAACTATGTTACAAAAATAAATGCAAACAGGGAAAAGAGCTATTCAGACTGCTACCTTGAGATGGATATAAGTTTGCTGTGAACTAATTTACTCTGGAAAGTAGAAGATTCTAAATGCTCAGAGAATAAAGTTCCAAAATCAACAGTAGGAACAAACAAATTAGTTTTAGGGTAAGTCTGCTAAACAACTGAAAGTTTGTGTGAGCTGTTTCCTGTGATAATGATGGATGGGACTTGATACATCACATTCCAATGTACTTTGTATAGGTTAGGAGGTGAAGGGCTGACCAGATTCTGTCCAATTAAATGTACACCATCTCAATATCAATCCGCTAAATTTTTTCTGAGCTACTGTAATGAAATCTGTAATTATATGGTGAAAAGAAAGTTGAATATTCTGTTTGGAGGTCTTTGACTCTCTAACTGCATTTATTAACTTTTCTGTACCCCATTTATTTCTTCTGTGCTTAATGGTGACATAAGGAAAGTTCCATGAGAAGAGCATTTATCTATGGAAAAATAGCTATTCTGGAATAGTATGTACCTGTTTCTGGTGGATTCAAAGATTTTATTTAGTCTTTTGTTCTTGGAAAAAATGATTTTTAAAAAATGTTTAAAATCATGTAACAGGGACAGGTCCTGTTGATGATATTTTCATACAACTGGTAAAACACATTAGTTGCACATTCAGTGCTGTTATATCTTTGATCATTACAGGCTGTCTGTGCATGTCTGGTATTGCTGATATTGAAATGAGTATATTCTCTGTGACTTGGACACTCCTGTTGTTGGAGAGCGAATTTACCTTCAGTTCTTGTACTTTGAAGTAAAAAGTGCTCTTCAGAATCTGAGTCAAATCTAATCTGTGCTTAAATTATTAGCACCAGAAAATTATTTCCCTTGTTTATATGTGCATCTTTGATCAGTGGCCTTGAAACTAGCACACAGTATCATTACTAAAGTAGGTGAATTAAAGTAATACAGTAATTAATTAAATCACAATTTTCTTCTGTATTATTGCAATGTGTGAGAATCCTAACCATGTATCCCTTTTATTACAGATGCTGGTTTATGTATATGTGGTGATAGTGCAAATACGTTGTACTAGGCAGCGTGCATTCGTAGCAATGACAACACCAAGCACAAAACACTCCTAAGTAGATCAAAGACAACAATTGGATAGAAGTTGGTAGTAAAATCACAGTAGAATATGATTTGTTGCTCACCATAGTAGAAAGCAGCTGTAGCACATCAATGCAGTAGTTGTCACAGTTTCTGTAGGCATTAGGGCGAAGAAGTTTTAAGAAGGGATGTGAAGCAAGATAATGAACTCTGTTAAGTCTAAGACCCTAACCTGAAAGCCTATTTAAATGAATACGATTTTTTCTAGTGATGTCAAGAGGTGTTAGATCAAATCTTCCAACGTTGTATCTGCCAAAGGATTTTTATAATCAAAATTGCTGTAGGATTTTGCAGAATTAAGCATATGGAATTATACACAAGTGTTACAGAATCACAGAATCACAGAATATTAGGGGTTGGAAGGGACCTCTGTGGGTCATCTAGTCCAACCCCACTGCTGAAGCAGGGTCACCTAGAGCAGGCTGCACAGGACCGCTTCCAGGTGGGTCTTGAATATCTCCAGAGAAGTACAATCTACAGCCTCCCTGGGCAACCTGTTCCAGTGCTCCGTCACCCTCAGGGTGAAGAAGTTCTTCCTCATGTTCAGACGGAACTTCCTGTGCCTCAGTTTGTGCCCATTGCCCCTTGTCCTGTCACTGGGCACCACTGAAAAGAGTCTGGCCCCATGCTCCTGACACCCACCCTTCAGATATTTATAAGCATTTGTAAGGTCCCCTCTCAGCCTTCTCTTCTTCAGGCTGAACAAGGCCAGCTCCCTCAGCCCTTCCTCATAGGAGAGATGCTCCAGTCCCCTCACCATCCTTGTAGCCCTCCGCTGGACTCTCTCCAGTAGCTCCTCATCTTTCTTGCACTGGGGAGCCCAGAACTGGAGAGAGTACTCCAGATGGGGCCTCACTAGGGCAGTGTGGAGGGCAAGGAGAACCTCCCTTGACCTGCTGGCCACAATCCTCTTGATGCATCCCAGGATCTCATTGGGCTTCTTGGCAACCAGGCACACTGCTGGCTCATGGTCAGCCTGTCATCCTCCAGGACACTCAGGTCCCTCTCTGCAGAGCTGCTCTCCAGCAGGTCTGCCCTGAGTGTGTACCTGGTGCATGGGGTTGTTCCTCCCCAGGTGCAGGACCCTGTACTTGCCCTTGTTGAATTTCATCAGGTTCCTCTGCCCAGCTCTCCAGCCTGTCCAGGTCTCGCTGAATGGCAGCACAGCCTTCTGGTGTATCTACCACACCTCCCAGTTTGGTGTCATCAGCAAACTTGCTGATGGTACATTCTAACTCTTCATCCAGGTCATTGATGAAGAAGGTGAATAAGACTGGGCCCAGTACTGACCCCAGGGGGACACCACTAGTTACCGGCCTCCAACTAGACTCAGTGCCGCTGATGACAACCCTCTGAGTTCGGCCATTCAGCCGGTTCTCAATCCACCTCACTGACCACTCTGTCAGTGTTCTAGGCGTGTTATGTTTTAACAGGGATTAATTCTGAGTTACTGTTGGAAAAGTATTGCTAGTGGACACAGGACGAATTTTTTCCCATGTTCTCTTGGCCTGGTTTTCAGAGATGCCAATAGTCGTAATTACCAGTTAAATAGAAATAAGAAGTCAGTTAACATGTGTTTGTGATGAATAATTTCAGAAGCTTAAAATCTTTATAAATCCCCAGGGTCTGCACCGAAAAGTGCATGAGAGTGTTTCTTAATTATCTTCTGATGAGATCAACACAAAAGTGGTGTTTTAAATATGCTGTATCTGTACACTAAAAATGTGATAAACTAAATCACTTGATACAAGGTTTCATAATGTAAATAGCTTTTTGTGCATTTGTTTTGACCTCCAAGTATGTCTCTAAGTTGAGTGCATGCTTACGGTTTGTTTATCACAGATGCAGAGCTGAGGGAGTTTCCTTGCATTAGGACAAAGTTGTCACCTTTGAGTAGGTAACTGTATGCAGCATTGCTTCTGTTTGCCATGCAATAGATGCAACATTTGTTGATGCTGAATCAGTATTTGAAAGCATGACAGCCTTCAGCTGAAAAATAAAGCAAAGTCTAGTATTTACCTAGGTGGAATAATGGTTTACTAGTAATTAGGTGCTCATTTTATGTGTGCCAGATAACTTGAAGAAATATGAAAATTATGGTATCATTTGAGTTGAGTAACATAAGCGCTGATATTACTTTACTTAATGTTTCATTAATACTTTGGATTAGTATTTGTTCTTAAACACAGAGAGTAGTAATTATTGAAGGTGATCTCTTGTCGTACACAACAGATGTTTTGTATTTATTGCCACTTAAAAAAGTGGTGATCTTGCAAGAGAAATAGGTCTTTTGTAGGCTTGTTGATCCTTTGTTGCTAGAATTGAGTTAATCATGACTCTCCAATAAGAAACTGGTTAAATATGGCAGCCCAGCTACCTTGACTTTGCGTGCTTTCACGCTTATTTGTATTTATCAATATATATTCTTACAAAATCTTACTTAACAAAAAATTTTCTGGTTAGGATTATAAATGGATATGCCCGCTTATTTGTGGCGACTTTTAACATCCCATGTGCAGTTAAAAACAGGGAAATTACTATCTAAACTTTTATTTAAAGGTATAGGGAGAGCAATTAAAAATTACATCTGTTAAAGTGATGCTTTCCATGGCAGTATAAAGAGTTGGAAAAAAAAAAAGCTTTCTGAAAAGCTTTTAAGTCTTTACTGTGTTTGTTATGGAGTGAAGGGTACTTCACTTGATTGCGAATATTCTTGTAATATCACAGCATGCTCTTTTTGTGCAATACACTAGCTGTCCATAATGCTTTAAGAGTTTCTTTAAAAAATGCCATTAGAGTTATGAAAACATGGAGTTACAGTACCCACAGTTTTCTCTTCCGGCTGAAATCCCGCCCCCCATTTGATACATGCTTGTGGAGGGCACTTGAACTGTAGTTATAAACAGTGATTTATTTCTTTCTACAGACAGAGACACATGTTTGGGGAAAATATTTTGTGTCTCAAGTAGTGGATTGCTCTCTTTAAAAAAAAAAAATTAAAAAGTCACATATCGGCTGTCTAGATGCAGCCAGTATTGATGTGGAAGGGCTAGTGTGCAGCTAGAATTCTTGTCTTGAAAATGAAACCGTAAACTGAACCAGGCTTTGCTATGTGTATCCAAAAATATTGTCAAAAATTGAAAATTAAAAAAAAAAAGAAGAAAAAGTCTTATGAGAAGCATAGATGGATTGTCATCCTTATGCTCTCGGACATGGTCTTATCAGCAGTAGGCTTTTTGGTAATACTGATCTAAAGCTTATGAAATTGTCCAGATTGGTGTCTTTGATACTAGTTCGTCACAATTTTTGCCTTGAACTACAAAGATATGTAGAGCCAGGGGTGCACATGTAGATGGAAGAGCCTCCATAGACATGAAATCAACTTTACCCAAAGAAGACAGGAGGACAAAGACGTTTTATTTTTTTTCAAAATAGTTCTTTTCTATTAGGTTGTACATGGTATAGTAGTAAGGCATTGCCTTAGACAGGTGCCTGTTAAAGACATAATGTCTCCGTTGATTGATTGCTTTTGTGGTCTTCAGATTTTATGAATTGTCATTAAGTAAAAATGTATGCTGACTTATGTTTTGTTTGTTTCTTTTTTGTTTGTTCAGGTTTACCAAAAATGCAAGTCATTCGAAACTACAATGGAATACCGCAGCCAATGACACAAGATGGACCACCATTGCATATCCAGATTGGGGACACCATTGAACTAATTAGAGGAGATGCACATAGCTTATTTTGGCAGGTATTGTATCATGTAGCAAAGGGCTATATTCCATTAGTCCCAGATATTAAATTCTTATTGATATATTGCTCTTGTAACTTTTTTCATTTAACAACAACAAGAGAGTATCTTTGTGTTTTACCCCCAAAAAATGTTTAATACAACTATTTTTACTTTTGAAGTGCCAGTAGTTCCTATATTGTGTAAAGCTTCATTCTTGCATCCTTAGAGTAAAAGTCCTGGTGGATAAATCTGCAAGAACATGGCATTGGTAGCAATCCTTCTAGTGAAATTATAGGAACTAAGGAGAGCGTTTGACACAAACCTCAAAGTCCTGTGAATTTGCAGTCACTGCTTCTCTAACATAGCATAGCTAAAACCTATATTGGCAAAACCTAGTTATGAGTAGTAGATTTATAGAGGAGAGAAATAATTCTGTAAAACAGAACCACACCAAATCTTCTTGATGACCTCTCAAGTCAGTTAAGGGCAGTTTTTTATGTACATGGGAAAAGTATATTCAGTTAATGGCAAAACTCAGCATCACGTGATTCATGTCACTATTACTGTTACTGAAATTTCTTTTTAATTGAGAACTATAAACAGATTCAAAATGCTGTCTTGCATTCACTTTGAAGATAAATGCATTAAAACAGGTCTCATTTTTGTTGATTTTTTTCTTAATTATTTGTACTATAATCCTGTGTACTACTGATACTATTGGATAAATGGAAATAGAACTAATTAGAAGAACTTCCAACGTATAATGGAACAACAACTGGGAAGAATCTGTTGTTCTCTTGATTTGTTGTTCCTGTGTTTGTGTTTTTTTTTTTTCTTCGAGGCTAAAGAGTATAATTATAAAAACTGCCTGGACTATTACATGAGTAAGGACATACATGTGTTTTTTGCGGGTTTCAGTTAGGGATTGAATCTTCTCCAAACTCTTCAGGACTGAATGAGTGAACTCTGTTCCTGTGCCACTGCATTGTCCTGAGCAACATTTAACCAGAGGAATTAATAAACAATAGAATTGCTTTATTGCTTTATCTGTTAGCACCACATGCCAAGCCCCCCCTCCCGTTATTTAACCAGACCTTAGATATTTCACATGACTAAAACCAGATTTTTTCAAACATTGGTTGGCAGATTTTGGCCTATGTAGTTTTATATGCAGGGCTTGGTTCTACAAGGGCTTGAGTTCTGATCCAGAGAAGCATTTATGTGCACACTCTTGATTTGTGTCTGGCTGGAAGGTAATCATCTGACTAACACAATTAGTACAAGCCAGAATTAGTTGCACCTAGTAGGACTGATTCTGTTGCCGTGTTGGTATACATCTGTCAACTCAATCTACTGGAATTTGTCTTAGAGGTTATTTGTACCTATCATGCTAAAGAATTTAGCTAGAATCACAGTGTGTTTAAATAGCGGAAAGTTTGTGAGGCTTTTTCCACAGAAGCTTTAGTTTAGTAATAGATTTGAATCTTGATAGAAATTGTCATCTCCATTAGCATCATTCAACAAGGTTTTTTTTTTCTCACAAGCTGTCTTGTCATAGACGTAGACTGCTTAATACAGATTTTCACAAGTCTTGTAATGACATCTGCATTTTAAAATGCATATTAATAAAAAATCTGCAAAACAGAATTTGTATTAAATTCTGTAAGCTGTATTCAAGAGAAACTGTAGAGTATAACTTGCAAGATATTAGAATGGATTTTTAAGTTGACCATCTCAGTTTAGAAATTCAAGTGCTTGTAATAGATAAGCATGTGTGGTTTTAAGTATATTTTTTTCATTCTTTACAGTATATCAAATAAACACCACAAGTTACTAAGCAATGCTTAAGCTATAGCTGAAGTGCAATCAAATGTATTTTGATAGATGTTAAAATTCTGCTAAATTAGTGTTTGAATGATCATATAGCAGTTGTGGTAAGCTGCAGTAATTCAAGACCATATACACATATGGTACCTGTTATGCAGTCTAGAAAACAGGAAAATAAGGATTTTTTTTCTTTACAAAACAGCAGATACTTTTGAGAGGCAAACTGAGCAATCAGAAAGATAGTAAGATGGCTGAGATAAGCGTTTCTGGATTCTGTGAATTTGCTTTATGCCTCTTCAAGTGGTATCATCGAAAACCTAAGCTTTCTTCAAAGAGAGTGTGTAATGTAGGGAGGTTGATAGTGTCACAAGTTATTTTACTCTCCTCAGTTAAACACCTGGCCACATACAGAGAAACATGGTCAGAAGGATGCTGATACATGCATCCCCTTTGTGCATGACTACTTTTCTTTGCTCAGTCAAGGTGCAAGACTAGAAGAGCCATGCTGCTTGCCTGGCTGGTGCTTGACTATCACCACTTGCAGAATGAGATAAGAAAAGGAAGAGGGGCTGGGGCTGGAGGACAGAGAAAATAAAACTTGGTGTTTTAAATGGAAATTTCAGACCCCTTAACCAGAGCATTACTAGTTGTTTCAGCTGTAGTAGTGCAGCTTTGAAGTAGGCAGATTTTTATTATAGATGTGAATATTTCTCTCCTCTTCTGAGGCTGGTTAGAGTAAATTGGTGCCTGCTTAACCTGAGGGTAGGCTTTCAGGGGTGCCGCAATGCCTGCCGTAAGATACAACGTAATTCTAGTTTCAGAGGTTTGCATTGCATTTACCTGCCATCCTCACGCAATCATGTTTCTCAAGCATGCCAAAAGCATACAGATATTTCCTGAGCTGATTCTTTCCTTTTTCAAAACAGCTTTTCTTTGATGCAGATTAAACACATATCAAGCAATAGCTATTACAGATGTACTTTCTAAGGCTTCAGTAGTTAGTGGTCCTGCTGTAAACAGTGAAAATGTGTTATGAATTAGCCTCTAGTCTTGCTGAGACTGTCATTGAAGGAAATGGACTGCAGGGCTTCATTTGCCCTTATATATATTTTGATATGTAATATAATAGTTTAGAAACACAATGTAATAGTGTATACATAATAGACATTGTAAAACTAGTTCTGTCCAGTTATTTGCTTCTGCGTTTATAATGACCATAAGCCATTACAGAGCTGTGTTCAAGGGAAATACTCACTCATCAAACAATAAGCAATTAGCAAGGAAGACGCAAAGTAGAAAGAAATAAGTAGTAGAAATGGAAGTATGGTGGCAAAGTAATTTTGCTGTTGTTAATGAGTTGATGGATCTCAAATTTTGAAAGTAGATCTTAAATTTTGAAGTCATCATCTGACAACAGGTCATAGTTTTATGTATGAATGACACCAAGCCTTGATGAATTTAGCTAGGATTTGTGAAGTAAACAAAATAACCTAGTCTCCTGAGGACCTGATCATATTATTCATATGAGCTCATTTTCTTTCAACAATGTGTAATAAATCAAACCTTGTTCTGTTTAAGGATTTGCTTTTATTTAACTAACAAAACCATCTGCAGTTATCTCATGTGAAGCTCGTCTTCAGAAGATAAAGCCTTTCTTGGGTTATCTCGGTTCTTGTTAAATTCATGGTATTGGTCAAAATGCAAAGGCAAAGTTTTGTACTGGTCACTGTACTTAGGAATATTTTGTGTGGTGAGAGAGTCTGTCCATGTGACTACTGCTGCTTTTGCTTTGCTCTTGGTGTACTGTCCATAGAATGCATACTTCACTTGTAGCCTCTCCTAGCCCAACAAAGCGACACATATGTGTCCAACACCTGCACAGAACAGTATCTTCCAACAGGTGGTGACATCTTAGGAAATTGTAGGATAATTGCTCGGGGAGAGAGCATTTGTTAATACTGTACCTCTCATATAAGTCTGTCCACTGATGATGTAGTTTCTTACTGCTTCATTTCAATGAATCTTCAGTGTCCTCCAGATGATTTGTTTATTGCTGCAAGTGCCATTGACTTGTTACCTACAGAATACTTACAGTGAAAGTGCACATATGTTACAATACAGCCTATGGATTGAAGTTCAGTTTCCTTATTCTGAATGTGTATACATTATAATGTCTGCATTATGGTAATGATTTAACTAGTACAGATGACATCTAATCCCATCATCTTTACTGCTCTGTTGGGTTTTTAAGATGCAATTCGTATCACAGAATCACAGAATGGTAGGGGTTGGAAGGGACCACAGAATCACAGAATGGTAGGGGTTGGAAGGGACCTCTGGGGATAATCTAGTCCAGCCCCCCTGCTGAAGCAGGGTCACCTAGAGCAGGCTGCACAGGACCGCTTCCAGGTGGGTCTTGAATATCTCCAGAGAAGTACAATCTACAGCCTCCCTGGGCAACCTGTTCCAGTGCTCCGTCACCCTCAGGGTGAAGAAGTTCTTCCTCATGTTCAGACGGAACTTCCTGTGCCTCAGTTTGTGCCCATTGCCCCTTGTCCTGTCACTGGGCACCACTGAAAAGAGTCTGGCCCCATGCTCCTGACACCCACCCTTGAGATATTTGTAAGCATTTATAAGGTCCCCTCTCAGCCTTCTCTTCTTCAGGCTAAACAAGGCCAGCTCCCTCAGCGTTTCCTCATAGGAGAGATGCTTCAGTCCCCTCATCATCCTTGTAGCCCTCTGCTGGACACGCTCCAGTAGCTCCTCATCTTTCTTGAACTGGGGAGTCCAGAACTGGATGCAGTTACACTCTAACTCTTCGTCCAGGTCATTGTTGAAGAAGTTGCATAAGACTAGGCCAAGTACTGACCCCTGGGGGACACCACTAGTTACAGGCCTTCAACTACACTCGGCACTGCTGATGACAACCCTCTGAGCTTGCCATTCAGTCAGTTCTCAATCCACCTCATTGACCACTCATCTAGCCCACACTTCCTGAGCTGGCCTATGAGGCTGTTATGGGAGACCGTGTCAAAAGCCTTGGTGAAGTCAAGGTAGACAACATCCACAGCTCTTCCCGCATCTACCCAGCCAGTCATGCCATCGTAGAAAGCTATCAGATTGGTCAAGCATGATTTCCCCTTGGTGAATCCATGTTGACTACTCCTGATCCTCTTTTCCTCCACTTGCTTGATGATGACCTCTAGAACGAGCTGCTCCATCATCTTTCCTGGGATGGAGGTGAGGCTGACCGGCCTGTAGTTCCCTGGGTCCTCCTTCTTGCCCCTTTTTGAAGACTGGAGTGACACTGGCTTTTCTCCAGTCCTCGGGCACCTCTCCTGTCCTCCAGGACCTCTCAAAGATGATGGAGGGTGGCTCAGCAGTGTCATCCGCCAGCTCCCTCAGCACTTGTGGGTGCATTCCATCGGGGCCCATGGATTTGTGGGTATCCAGATGGCATAAGCAATCCCTCACACCGTCCTCCTCGACCAAGGGAGGGTCATCCATTTTGCAGGCTTCTTCTCTTACCTCCAGAGCCTGGGATTCCTGAGGGCCAGCCTTAGCACTGAAGACTGAGGCAAAGAAGGCATTCAGTAACTCCCACCTGCTCTGCATCCTGCCTCACCAGGACACCCACCTCATTCAGCAGAGGCCCCACATTGTCCCTAGTCTTCCTTTTGCTGCTGATGTAGTTGAAGAAGCCCTTCTTGTTGTTTTTGACATCCCTTGCCAGCTTCAATTCCAGGTGGGCCTTGGCCTTCCTCGTTGCATCCGTGCATGCTTTGACAACATTCCTGTACTCTTCCCAAGTGGCCTGTCCCTCTTTCCACATTCCATGGACCTTTCTCTTCCACTTGAGCTCCGCTAGAAGCTCCTTGCTCATCCATGTGGGTCTCCTGCCTCCTTTTCTAGGTTTCTTTCTCAGGGTGGTGCACCGCTCCTGAACATGGAGGGAGTGACGTTTAAACAGCGACCAGCACTCTTGGACCCCCCTACCTTCTGGGGCCCTGACCCATGGGATTCCTCCAAGTAGGTCCTTGAAGCGGCCAAAGTTAGCTCTTCTGAAGTCCAAGGTTTTGATCCTGCTTATCGCTCTGCTTCCTCCACACAGGGTTCTGAAGTTCACCATTTCATGGTCACTGCTGCTGAGGCTGCCTCCAACCTTCACATCCTCAACCAGTCCGTCTTTGTTCATTAGTACAAGGTCCAACAGAGCACCTCTCCTTGTTGGCTGCTCCACCACTTGCATCAGAAAGTTATCATCGATACTCTGTAGCAACCTCCTGGACTGCATGTGCCTAGCTGTATGGTCTTCTCAGCTGATGTCAGGGTGGTTGAAGTCCCCCATGAGAACCAGGCCCTGTGACTGTGAGGCTGCTTTCAGCTGCTTGTAGAAGGCCTCATGAACTTCCTCCTCCTGGTCAGGTGGCCTGTAGTACACACCTACAATAACATCACCCATATGAGGCTGTCCCTTAATTCTAACCCATAAGCTCTCAACTCCTCCTTCGTCTGCCCCCAGGCAAAGCTCAGTGCATTCTAGTTGCTCCCTCACATACAGAGTAACTTCACCACCTCGCCTTGTTGGGCTGTCTTTCCTAAAGTGTGTGTAGCCATCCATGGCAGCATGCCAGTCATGCGAGCTGTCCCACCATGTCTCTGTAATTGTAATGAGATTATAGCCCTGTGACCGCACACAAATCTCTAATTCTTCCACATATCCCTATGTACTGCTAACAGTATCTAAGTCAGGTAATGTAATGCTGACTCTACTTCATATTGTCCCATGGTCTGGTCTTTCTTTACATGCTACAGTTTCTTCAGTGGCTGTAATGTGACTTTAATTTTTTTATTTTTACTTGAGGTCATAGAACAGCTCAGTTTGGTACATTTCAGTGGAGACTGAAGCATTAAAATGTCTGCAAATTAAAGCTAGCTTTCATTCTATGTTTTGGGGTGTGCAAACACATTTCTGGAAGAACAATAAGAGATAATCATGTGTCCAGACTGTATTTCTTAATTGCAGGAGGAAGCACTATAAACATTATGAAACACTATTGAACATTTGAAATTATGTGCCTTTTTTGCACTTTCAGAAGGTAACAAAGTGATCTGTCCCTGAGCTCATCAAATTTTGATCTTTGACTGCTTTCTAGTTGTTGAGGACATATGTTGCATGATGTGTCATTTTGTTCAGCTTCTTTTGCTTTATATAAATATTTCTCATGAAAAGCAATGGTGTGTGGGCACATACAAAACTAGTGTTCAGTTGTGCTCCTTCAAATGCTTGTTCTCATTAATATATCTTATTCAATGGCTGGTCAAAGAATCACAGAATCACAGAATGTTAGGGGTTGGAAGGGACCTCTGTGGGTCATCTAGGCCAACCCTCGCGCCGAAGCAGGGTCACCTACAGCAGGCTGCAGAGGACCTTGTCCAGGCGGGTCTTGAATATCTCCAGAGAAGGAGACTCCACAACCTCCCTGGGCAGCCTGTTCCAGTGCTCCGTCACCCTCAGGGTGAAGAAGTTCTTCCTCATGTTCAGACGGAACTTCCTATGCTTCAGTGTGTGCCCATTGCCCCTTGTCCTGTCACTGGGCACTACTGAAAAGAGTTTGCCCCATGCTCCTGACACCCACCCTTGAGATATTTGTAAGCATTTATAAGGTCCCCTCTCAGCCTTCTCTTCTTCAGGCTAAACAAGGCCAGCTCCCTCAGCCCTTCCTCGTAGGAGAGATTCTCCAGTCCCCTCACCATCCTTGTAGCCCTCCGCTGGACTCTCTCCAGTAGCTCCTCATCTTTCTTGCACTGGGGAGCCCAGAACTGGAGAGAGTACTCTAGATGGGGCCTCACTAGGGCAGTGTAGAGGAGAAGGAGAACCTCCCTCGACCTGCTGGCCACACTC
This sequence comes from Opisthocomus hoazin, assembly GCF_030867145.1. Classification (NCBI taxonomy): domain Eukaryota; kingdom Metazoa; phylum Chordata; class Aves; order Opisthocomiformes; family Opisthocomidae; genus Opisthocomus; species Opisthocomus hoazin. Next base: position 23,047,319 of record NC_134419.1, read on the forward strand.
TTCCTAATGCACCCCAGGATCTCATTGGCCTTCTTGGCAACCAGGGCACACTGCTGGCTCATGGTGGCTCATGGTCAGCCTGTCGTCCTCCAGGACACCCAGGTCCCTCTCCACAGAGCTGCTCTCCAGCAGGTCCGCCCCAAGCCTGTGCTGATACATGGGGTTGTTCCTCCCCAGGTGCAGGACCCTTCATTTGGCTTTGTTGAACCTCATCAGGTTCCTCTCTGCCCAACTTTCCAGCCTGTCGAGGTCATGCTGAATGGCAGCACAGCCTTCTGGTGTATCTACCACACCTCCCAGTTTGGTGCCATCAGCAAACTTGCTGAGGGTACATTCTAACTCTTCATCCAGGTCGTTGATGAAGAAGTTAAACAAGACTGGGCCCAGTGCTGACCCCTGGGGGACACCACTAGTTACTAGTTCTTATTGACTGTGATATCACTTACTATTCAGATAAGATTAGTGTTGTAAATAAGTATCACTTAGATGCGAGACTGTGTCAGAGGTCTGCTTATAAGTTAAGTGTAATTCAGAGGGATTAATGTTTTGGAAGTAAATAGAATATGTGGATGCAAAGAGTAACCTGTATTCAAGCAGGTAGTGGTAGAGAGGGCAAGGAAGCTTTGCTGAGCACAGGTTCAGATCTGTAAGATTTTTACTTGTTTGCACATAATTCTTTTTTTAATATCACCGCTATTCAGCATGTTATAACTTAAATACGGTTTAACTGTTTTTCTGTCTCCTTTGCCTCCTCTGCACTTCTCTGCACCTTGGTAAAGGTGGTAGTTACTGGGGTCACTATCTGTATGTGATAAATTGCATAATGATTTTCCTAAGAAAATGATGCAATCATTGTCCTTAGGGTATGACAGTCAAAGAATGTTTTCATTTTTTCATAAACCCTCATTATTTTTTGCTTTGACATTCAGCTCCACCCTGTTTGAAACCACTGAATTTTGTTTTTTGTGGTGGTATTACGGTACAATTACACATTTAGTGTTACAGAAACAAAAAAAACTAAAGCCCCAAAGAAATTCAATGTCTGTTTCTGAACACTTTTTCCTGCTTTAATTTTTATGTTGCTGCTATTCCATGAAAATTAAACATAATTTTAAAGATTACAGTGCTTGTAAAGTACTCATTCTTACTCTCATTGCCAAATGCTGATAGCGTATTATGTTTACAGTCAGCATAGTAAATTTAATGGAGGTGAGGCATTTATGTGCTTTTAAAAATCTGTTAAATGAAAACATTTGTTTGCCAAAATACACATTTTCGTGCCTTCATTTTATATATCTGTGTTTAGAAATTTTAGCTATGTGCTCTGTTCTGCTCTAAAATATGTGGTCAGCATGGTCACAGCCAAATGTTTGCTAGGACTAGAAAAGTGTTTTTGTTTTACTGTTCTGTTTGGCTGAGGAAGTGTTCTTCAAGAGAGTTTGGTCATGAAGTGTGAGCTGCTGAGGCATGGCTCTCTGATGATGAGTCACCTTTGGCCCTTAGAAGCCTAGAGTAAATTGGTAATTCTGCAACTTTGCGGTATAAAGGCTTGGTTTAGGCTATGCTGGATGCATTTCTGCAGCTGGTCTCCCAGTTGTGTGGGCGCATCTACAGTGTGTTGTGAATGTATCATGGTGTTAATCTTTAATTCTGTTAGTATTCTCAGGTCCACCTGATTTCTAATGATTTGCATCACTTATGGAAGTCCATAACTGTAGAACTTTGTATGTGAATTGGCTGATGGATTGTTAGCTTTAAGTTCCCGTTGGAGTCAGTGTGGTTTCTCAGGTGCTGCAACTGCTGCTGCATGGTAGTGTAGTTGTTCTGGGGATCTGTAATGTTGCAGTGTGGAATCTCTTGCGAGAGCGGTGCCAGCTGAGGAGAAAGTAACTTGAAAGGAGATAATTAATGTTAATGAAGATATCAGTGGCAGACATTGACAGAACTGGGAATCACAACCCAGGCTCTAGCCCACTTCTTGCATCCCATCTCTCAGAGCTCTGAGCTGTATCAGCTATAATTACTACTTAATTATATAAATAAGGAACCCCAACAAGAACCACACAACTGTTGAGTAACTCTTTATTAGAACAGCATTTTATTTTAAAGACTTTGATACACTCTTACTGTCCTAAATCCCTGTGCATGTATTTTTATTTACTATGAATCCCTATTATGTCTTAAAAATAGAAAATGCTTTTTTTTTTCTAGGGCAGAAATCTTACAACAGGAGAGCTTGGATTCTTCCCAAGTGATGCAGTAAAGCCTAGCCCATGTGTAAGTACAATTGTTTAATTCTGTTTGTCATCTTACAGAAAAACTGCCTAGTTTATATAACCACTTTATTCATCTTGCCTTATGAAAAATCATACTATTTCTAGTTTCTTTGTGTTTTCATGGTATGTTCAATATTGCTTAAAATATAGCAGGCTAGTACTTTTGGTTACTGGATGTAAATAGGACATATCAAGAAAACATATCTGAGAAGCAGATTTAACTTTTGGGAATATTAATAAATTGAACTGCCTGACGTGTTTCCAGAGTATAGAACAAACACATTGTGTGTGAAAGTGGCCTTTCTTCCTTCCCCAGCACTGAGAATGCTGTGGTTCTAATCTATTCCTCAGTCACTTTGGGTTGGAGAGAGGAATTACACCGTAAGTAGCGAGTTTAAAAATGTGTAAGAGTAAAATTAATATAAAACTTGGAATTCAGAGTGCTTGATAAATTTTATCCTCTCTGTAGGTGCTTACTTGCCTTGATTTCATACAAGGATGTTCTCAATCTAGAAAAGTTCAGGATAACAATTAGAAAAAATATTTTATAATATGTACTCAAGAGTTTGGTGTACAGATGTGATGATGCATTAATATACGGTATGTTTGCTCCTTCATTCTCTGCCCTCTACAAAACTGTGAAATTAATTGATGTAAACCCATAAAACCAGTTGTGAATTGTATTTCTTACTTTGCTTTAAGACAGCTTTAACTTTTAACTTGATTTGCAACAGTTTGACTTATTAATAGAATTGCTTTCATTACGGCGGTCGAGATACGCCACTTAAGTGGGTGGAATCGGCTGTTAGTGGCTGCATTTTGATATGCCTTTAAGGCATATATTGTGCCTTAGTTTCTAAAATAAATATACGCATGATCCTAAAGAATATAAATACATTAGTATATCACGAGACATCTTTACTACACTACATTTTCAGAAGAGACATGTTTACTACCCTGTATTTTCTGGATTTTGTTTGAAGAGTGATGCACAGAATATTTGTAGATACAAGGTGTGTTAAATTGGGTGAGAGAACAGATCTGGAATAAAGATGAAAATGTTATGTGAACAAAGCTTTCTTCTCTCCACCCCTTGCTCATTTTAAAAGTGTTTTGGTTTAGCCTGGATAAATGCCAGGTGCCCACTGAAACCACTCTATTGCTCCTCCTCAGCTGGACAGGGGAGAGGAAATATGATGAAAGGCTCGAGGGTCGAGACAAGGACAGGGAGAAATCACTCACCAGTTACTGTCATGGACAAAACAGACTGAACTTGGGGAGAAAAGGGAGTTTGATTTACCACCAATCAAATCAGAGTAGGATAATGAGAAATAAAACTAAATCTTAAAACACCTTGTTCCTGGGCTCAACTTCACTCCTATTTCTCTCCCTCCTCCCACTGAGGAGCGCAGAGGGACGGGGAATGGGAGTTGTGGTCAGTTTTTCACACGTTGTCTCTGCCACTGCTTCCTCCTCAGGGGGAGGACTGCTCACACTCTTCCCCTGCTCCAGTGTGAAGGTTACTCTCACAGGAGACAGTTCTCCACAAACTGCTCCAACAGAAGTCCTTCCCATGGGCTTCCCTTCTTCATGAACTGCCCCAGCGTGGGTTGCTTCCATGGGATGTAGTCCTTCAGGAACAGGCTGCTCCAGCGTGGGTCCCCCACGGGGTCACAGGCCCTGCCAGCAAACCTGCTCTGGCGTGGGCTCCTCTCTCCATGGGGCCACAGGTCCTGGCAGAAGCCTGGTCCAATGCAGGCTCCCCATGGGGTCACAGCCTCCTTCAGGCAGCCATCTGCTCCGGTATGGTGTCCTTTCCATGGGCTACAGGTGGAGATCTGCTCCACTGTGGAACTCTGTGGACTGCAGGGGATAGCGTGCCTCACCATGGTCTTCATCACGGGCTGCAGGGTAAAACTCCCTGCTCCAGCATCTTTAGCACCTCCTTCCCCTCCTTCTTCACTGGCCTTGGTGTCTGCAGAGTTTTCTCTTTCACATCATCTCACTCCTTTCTCCTCACTGCCATTTTCACTGCAGTTTTTTTCTTCCCCTTCTTAAATACGTTATCACAGAGGCGTTACCACCGTTGCTGATTGGCTTGGCCTTGGCTGGCATTGGCTCTATTCGACATGAGGGAAGCTTCTCGCAGCTTCTCACAGAAGCCACCCCTATAGCCCCCCCTGCTACCAAAACCTTTCCATGCAAACCCACAACAAAACTTCCCATGTCATGGTGTTGCTGTCCTGGACACAGACAGTACCTGCTACATATTGGCGTTAGGTTCTTGAAGCCACCCAGTTAGTCACTGTGTAGTATCATTGACAGCAACTGTAGCAACATTTTTAAGAACTACCATTAGACTTCAAAGCAGAGGAAGCAGGATATCCAAAGTAAGGAAAAACACTGCTGGGGTTTTGTGAAGGTTGCCTTGTAGTGATAAAGCTTTCTGCTAAATTTAGAAATACACTATTTAGAGGAGTATTGAAAATAATAACAGTTTTAGAGAATGAATAAATATTATTCATGAAATGTTACCAATCTGTGTCATGATCAGAACAAAAAGATAAATTGATACTTCACCACTGTTAACTTGGAAGGATGAAATATAAACATCTTATTATGATAAATGATGCAGTTAAAGATTCTGAAACATCAATCAGGTTTTAAACATGCTATAACTTTTACTGTTATTATTAAGTCTAGCAGTCTTTACCACCATCTGATATAAAAATGCCCAGAAACAGGAGAAAACACATACATCAAAAGACTTTAGGAATGAACATTGAATGAAAAACTGCTGAGCTCCAGGATGTCTGTATTCCAAACTTTTCACAGATGTACCTATAAATAATTTTTTCCTGTTTGCAATAAGTAGTATGTGTCAGCAGACATTTTCTGCACCATATGAATAATATCTGGTTCTTCCTAGCTTTCTTCTAGTTTTCTTATTTCCATAGAATCATTGGATATGTAGCACAGTGTGAGCCAAGAGATTGTGGAATAACATTTGACTTTACTGTATTTCATGATAATGAACAACTTTTGTTTTATATGTATATATCTATCTGTCCGTTCAAAATTAATGAAAAGGACTACTCACCTATTGTTTAACTGCTCTGGATGGACTTAATCCAACTTTGAATTTTTATATTCTTTCCAACATAGTAGGACTACTTGACAGATTAAGAATGTTTATTTTTTAACAATTCTTTCTTCTACTGCTGATAGAATGCATGTTATTTAATTAGTCCTATGAGGGATAATACAAATTATTAAAGGTGCAGTTCTTCGGTAGAGGAAATTATTGAAATATCTCGCAGCAAGTAAAGACTCTGTAAATGCCTAGTTGGCCTTGAGATATCTCATTTGGTTACTTCACTAAAACATTTGTCATAGGAACTCTTTGTCAGCATGGTCATAATCTGTTAACTTTTTTTGAAGTCTCACCATTAGAATCAGAGGTGCCCGAGTAACGCCATCAGTAGTTGTAGGGATATGAAGTGCCAGTGGTAGTACCTGGCAGTGTGCCACCATGTAAAGCAGGGCGTCAATAAACTGAGTGGCAGACGCTCTCTATTAATCCCCGCCCTCCCACCAGAGGAAAAGAAAAGGAGGAAAAGAGAGAGAGACTTACAAATTGAATATAAAAAGTTTTACTAATAATAGTAATAATAATAATAATAAGAGTAATAATGCAAAATATACAAAACTGATAGTGAGTTTCCTGGAGCTGGGTGCCAGGGCGGTGGTGTCCCATGAGCAGCTGCCAGGCAGCACCAGGAAGTCCCAGACTGGCTTCAGCAGTAGGCAGGAGCTGGACTCAAGAAAGACGGATCGGAATATGGATCTGGATCGCAGGCAGGAGAACGAGCAGGGTCCTCTTTGGAAGCTGGCCATGGACGAAGAGAGTGAGTCCCTCGTGATCCCCCAGCTTCAAACTGAGTAGGAGGTGTATGGCATATGGAATACTGCATTGGTCAATATCGGGTCACCTGTTCTGTCCACCCTTCCCCGCAGCATGACCTTTTACAACTCCTCACTTGCAGGACCTAAGAGATCTATTGATGACCTTGGCTGCTATAGTAATAATTATAAACAGGGGCCTTTTTCTGCTTTCCTTTCCTACCATTAGCTTAGTGTAACTACAAACATCAGGTGTTCTCAGCTTTGGAGTGGACACTGTCTGTAAAATATGCAGCCAGCTTCAGAAAAATGCAGTTACTTAGAAGAAATTAGCTGTAAGGAAGATTCACTAAAAGAGAACTGGTTCTGTTTTAACCAAAACCAGGACCCCTGCACTTCAAAGGGTTTTTGCATACCACCAGCACTACAAATGCCACTGTTTGAGAGCCCTTTGTTTACACTGTTTGGGAGTAATGCATGTTTCATTTTTCTCTCTTGTAAACTAGAGTAACTTAATGATTGTTTTAACCCCTGAATAGATTTACTGTTGTGCAAGCTGAACGTGTGACCCTGGTTTTATCACAGAGAACTTTAGTGTGTTCCATACTAGTGTCTGCTTTGTTATTTAGAAAAAATGTAAGTTTTGGGCTGTCCTGTAAAATTCACAATTTCATCATAAAAATCTTAGGTTGAGAGGCATTTGAGTAACTGTTTATGTATTTAGTTTGAATGACCATTATGTCAAAGGCAGTAAGCAGAGCTTTGTGAACTCTGCAAATTATGATTCATGGAAATGAATCTTAACAGTGCAGTAATGGAATTTACGTCTTAAGTCAATTTAAAGTTAGCCAAAACCCTATCCTGTCACAAAACCTTGAGCAGTTTGTTTCATAGAATCATAGAATCATAGAAAGTTTTGGGTCAGAAGGGACCCCTAGAGGTCATGTAGTCCAATCCCCCAGCAGCGAGCAGGGACACCACTAACTAGATCAGGTTGCTCAGAGCCCTGTCCAACCTGGTCTTGAATGTTTCCAGGGATGGGGCGTCCACTACCTCTCTGGGCGACCTGTTCCAGTGTTTCACCACCCTCATTGTAAAGAATTTCTTCCTCATATCCAGCCTAAACCTACCCTGTTTTAGTTTAAAACCATTACCGCTCGTCCTGTCACTGCTGTCTCTACTAAAAAGATTGTCCCCATCTTTCCTATAGGCTCCCTTTAAGTACTGAAAGGCTGCAATCAGGTCTCCCCGCAGCCTTCTCTTCTCCAGGCTGAACAAGCCCAACTCTCTCAGCCTGTCCTCATAGGAGAGGTGCTCCAGCCCTCGGATCATTTTTGTAGCCCTCCTTTGGACCCGCTCCAGCAGTTCCATGTCCTTCTTGCGCTGAGGATTCCAGAGTTGAATGCAGTACTCCAGGTGAGGTCTCACCAGAGCAGAGTAGAGGGACAGAATCACCTCTCTCGACCTGCTGGCCACACTTCTCTTGATGCAGCCCAGGACACAGTTGGCCCTCTGGGCTGCCAGCACACATTGCCGGCTCATGTCCAGCCTTTCGTCTATCAGTACCCCCAGTTCCCTCTCGGCAGGGCTGCTCTCGATCCTTTCATCCCCCAGCCTGTATTGATAGCCCAGGTGTAGGACCTTGCACTTGGCCTTGTTGAACCTCATGAGGTTCACACAGGCCCACCTCTCCAGCTTGTCCAGGTCCCTCTGGATGGCATCCCGTCCTTCTGGTGTCTCAACCATACCACTCAGCTTGGTGTCATCTGGAAACTTGCTGAGGGTACACTCGATGTCGCTGTCCATGTCATTGATAAATATATTGAACAGCACTGGTCCCAGTACGGACCCCTGAGAGACTCCACTCGTCACTGGTCTCCATCCGGACATTGAGCCGTTGACCACTACCCTTTGGCTGCGACCATCCAACCAATTCCTTATCCACCAAACAGTCCACCCATCAAATCCATGGCTCTCCAATTTGGAGAGAAGGATGTTGTGGGGGACCGTGTCAAAGGCTTTACAAAAATCCAGATAGATGACGTCCATTGGTTTTCCCTTGTCCACTCTTGTTGTTACACCATCATAGAAAGCCACTAGGTTGGTGAGGCAGGACTTGCCCTTGGTGAAGCCATGCTGGCTGTCTCGAATCACCTCCCTGGCCTCCATGTGCCTTAGCATATCTTCTAGGAGGATCTGTTCCATGATCTTCCCAGGCACAGAGGTGAGGCTGACAGGTCAGTAGTTCCGAGGGTCTTCCTTTCTACCCTTTTTGAAAAGGGGCACAATGTTTCCCTTTTTCCAGTCACTGGGGACTTCCCCTGACTGCCATGACTTTTCAAATATCATGGAGAGTGGCTTGGCAACTACATCAGCCAGTTCCCTCAGGACTCTGGGATGCTTCTCATCAGGTCCCATGGACTTCTGTACGTTTAGGTTCCTCAGGAGGTCCCGAACCTGGTCTTCCCTTACAGCTGGAGGGATTTTACCCTCCTGGTCTCCTTCATGCCATCCATCGACTCGGGAGGGGTGAGGAGAGAGGTTGCCAGTGAAGACTGAGGCAAAAAAGTTGTTGAGTACCTCAGCTTTCTCCTCATCTGCTGTTACCAGTTTGCCGGTCTCACTCATGAGCGGGGGTACGCTTTCTTTGACCATCTTTTTCCGGCTGACATACCTGTAGAAGCCCTTCTTGTTATTTTTCACATCCCTTGCCAAGTCAGCTCCAGCTGTGCCTTGGCCTTCCTGACCCCATCCCTACACAACGGGGCAGCTTCCCTATACTCTTCCCAGGAAGCCAGTCCCTGCTTCCACTGCCTGTGCAGTCCCCTCTTCTTCCTTAGTTTGACCAGCATCTCTTGTCTCAGCCATGCCAGTCTCTTCCCTCTTTTCCTCTTTTACTTCTGTCGAGAAAGAGAAGTTAGGAGAGATACTAATTTAATTCCTAAGCTAACTTTTTGTGAAAACTTCCTCAATTTAAAACAAAAAAAAAAAGTTCTGGAGTTATCAAAGAAAATACATAGCCAGTGTTTTAAGTGAAACATTTGGAGTAACTGCATTATATAGCTTTAGTGTTGAGACTTCTTAGCGTGAAGATGAGAGGTAATATGTTACCAACACAAGTGGTTGTAAATATTGCATTTCTCTGTACGTTCCCTCACCTCACTGTCTGCTGTCATCTAGTTTATATTGTCCTGGTTGAATAAGTGCTTTATAGGTTTCTCTTCTGCTTTTTCCTGTTCAAAATCTGCCTATTACTACCTCAGCAATACTGCTAGAATGTAGCATAGCATTTTGGACAAGTTAACACAAAAATTTGGCGTTAGTTGACTCTTGCAACTTTAACTGCAGAATACTGTGATTAAATACGCAGGGAGCTGGGTTACATGTGGTCTTGGTGTTTTGTTTGGTTAGGGGTTTTTTGTTTTGTGGTTTTGGAGGATACTGGGAGACACTTTTTTTGTCCCATCACTGGAGTTTATTTCAAGATCACATATGGAGACTTGGTAAAGATCTTGGATGATATCCGAGGTCAAGTTCGTGGGAGTTGTAGTTGATTTAAATTAAGTTTGTAGGCCTTTATAGTAGTATCTTCAGAAGCTGATCTGTGTTTGAAAGTCTCTGTTGAAGAGTTTCCGTATATGATAAAAAAAAAAAAAGTGAGAAGAATGTTACTGAATTTTTTTTCCCTCTTAGATTCCAAAAATAATAAAACATTATTTGGTATTACTGGAAGGAAAAAAAAAGTCATTTGCTTAGCTAAGAATGTGTGACATTAGGTTATAAGTCTGCAAAAGGTATGCTAAGCTTCCACTAAAATAAGTTTTTCTGCGCTTTGGAAGTTTAACACATTGTTTTAGACGAGTCGGGTAATACTGAAGTATTGTACACCAGTGGGAGGTGGTGAAATGCTGATTTTCATGGGGATTCCTATGTGTGCGTCTTGTGAATGTATAAATATTATCTATGCATGTGTTTATGTATACATATAACATCTATTTTGCAGACTGATTGTAGTTTGCTTAATTTTTTAAATTAAATTTGAGAATTCCATGCTTATTAAAACCGAGTAGAACAATTAACCAAGTCAAATACAAAGGTATGAATGATGTAATACAATATGAGCTATGGATTATCCTCAACTCTCTCAGATTATATACTATATTTCCTAGTACACAGTCTTTCTAAGGCCATACAACCATGAAAACATGAAGTGAATGTTGTACATTGCTATAAATTTGTATAATATAAATTAATGACACTTTTCAAACAATATGTAGCATTGGGCTATTTTATGTATGAAATTTGAATGTAGGCACTGCCAGAAAAACTTCTGACAGTTGTATGAAGTAAAAAAATCTGTCACAGTAGCAAAGAGTTAAAATATTCTGTACTACTTTCAGAATGGTATGGAATATTTGTCCTTTATTATAACTTCCTTCAAAAGAAAATAGATGTTCAAACTAATTAGATTGTCTGTTTCTTTTAACTTGTTTCATCTGGATATTGACAATTAGATCAACACTATCTAATTTGTGTTGATTGGAAAAGAGGCCGGTAACTAGTGGTGTCCCCCAGGGGTCAGTACTGGGCCCAGTCTTGTTTAACTTCTTCATCAATGACCTGGATGAAGAGTTAGAATGTACCATCAGCAAGTTTGCTGATGACACCAAACTGGGAGGTGTGGTAGATACACCAGAAGGCTGTGCTGCCATTCAGCGTGACCTCGACAGGCTGGAAAGTTGGGCAGAGAGGAACCTGATGAAGTTCAACAAAGGCAAATGCAGGGTCCTGCACCTGGGGAGGAACAACCCCATGCATCAGCACAGGCTTGGGGCAGACCTGCTGGAGAGCAGCTCTGCAGAGAGGGACCTGGGTGTCCTGGTGGACGACAGGTTAGCCATGAGCCAGCAGTGTGCCCTGGCTGCCAAGGTGGCCAATGGCATCCTGGGGTGCATTAGGAGGAGTGTGGCCAGCAGGTCGAGGGAGGTTCTCCTTCCCCTCTACACTGCCCTAGTGAGGCCTCATCTGGAGTACTCTGTCCAGTTCTGGGCTCCCCAGTGCAAGAAAGATGAGGAGCTACTGGAGAGAGTCCAGCGGAGGGCTACAAGGATGGTGAGGGGACTGGAGAATCTCTCCTACGAGGAAGGGCTGAGGGAGCTGGCCTTGTTTAGCCTGAAGAAGAGAAGGCTGAGAGGGGACCTTATAAATGCCTACAAATATCTGAAGGGTGGGTGTCAGGAGGATGGGGCCAAACTCTTTTCAGTAGTGCCCAGTGACAGGACAAGGGGCAATGGGCACACACGGAAGCACAGGAAGTTCCGTCTGAACATGAGGAAGAACTTCTTCACCCTGAGGGTGACGGAGCACTGGAAAAGGCTGCCCAGGGAGGTTGTGGAGATATTCAAGATATCTCTGGAGATATTCAAGACCCGCCTGGACAAGGTCCTGTGCAGCCTGCTGTAGGTGACCCTGCTTCGGCAGGAGGGTTGAACCAGATGACCCACAGAGGTCCCTTCCAACCTCTACCATTTTGTGATTGTGTGACTCTCTTGCATTTTTTCATGTCCTAGGTTCCTAAACCAGTAGACTACTCTTCACAACTGTGGTGAGTTCCTGTCTAGTCTTACAAGAATCTCTTTGAAAGAAGCAGTCATAGAAAGACAACTGTGTTTATTGCAATCTAATTTATATTGACTTAACCTTTCTAGACTTCTGAAGAAGGCATTTTGTAATGGTTTGGGAAAGCAACACTGTCCATTGCTGAAAAGCATGTTGGATATAATAGAGTACTTAATGATTTTGACATTTTGTTTACAAGTCTGTATGTGCAGCCTTAGTCCCAGAGGACTGAAATAGAATAAAAAGATATGAGTATGATATGAAGTGCGCAAGTAGATCTTACATGTTAAGTGAATAAAGAGAAGAAATAATGTTAAATACATCATCTTATGAATTTCTGCGTTTCCTTTAAAAAAGACCGTAGAGAGGTAAAAGGACAGTGTATCAAAACTACAACCGCTGCAACACGTGATTCAGAAAAACATTTGGTTTTATGAGCTATTCAAGCTAGTAGTCATTCAACTAATGCTCAGGCTTGAGTACTTTGCTTAACAGGCATTGTATTCAACACGTGCAGAGGTACTTTTCTAATTAAGAATTTCCACCCCCTCCTGCACAGAATTTTTACACATTTTATTCTTCATTCAAAGGTCTGGAGGTTGTATTCTGTTGCAGCTGATGTATTTTTAGGTCTCCTTTATATGCAGAATATTGTGACTCTGCATTGCATATTTGATAGACCTTTCTTTGTAGCTTTGAAAAAAATCATAAACAATTTTTATTGTTCTCTGTTACAGGTTTGCAGGAGCAATGGAAAGATTGCAAGCAGAGAGTGAACTTATTAACAGAGTAAATAGCACTTACCTGGTGCGGCACAGGACCAAAGAGTCAGGAGAATTTGCAATTAGTATTAAGTAAGTGGAATAAGATCTCCTACAGAAAGTTTTCTTGTTCCCATTTATGTCTAGATAATATATGAAATAAATAAGGACAATAAAAACCTGTTTCAATTTATATAATCATATACAGCCTTTAAGAGAGCTGATATAGGAAAATGGAAGTTGCTGACAAAAATACCTAGAATTTATAGTAGGAAGGTAGCAATGGTTTTATAACGCTGATGTAGCAAACGGGTCTACAAAAATGATGGTTTAGTGTATTGGGTAACAGTAAACAAGTGTTCAAGAGTGTAATGTCAGCTGCTTCTCGGAATTGAGTAAGAATGTTTCACTGACTTCAGTGAGAACTTGTTCCTTTGCACCTCACACATTTAAGTAAGATGTGGGTTCATAAATTGTGTGGATGCATATTATCGTGAGGGTCTTGTTTGCTTTCGTGTTGTTTATCAACATGAATATATAAGTAAGAAATCTATGGGAATTCCCAATTAGAATGAGCACTTAATTGTGACTTTTTTCTGAATACAGATTACGTCTTCAGCTGTACTTTAATAAATGTATTTGCTTAATTGGATGTCAGCTTCGTTTTGGTGCAGATATACATTTTGTCTTAAGAATTTATTTGTGTGGTGTTACTGGGGCATGTCAGCAGGTAGTTACTGATTGCATTTGATTGAAAACACATTTATATTCAGAAGTTATTAATTGCTCACAGGTACAATAACGAAGTGAAACATATCAAGATTTTAACAAGAGATGGCTTTTTCCACATTGCAGAAAACAGAAAATTTAAAAATTTAATGGTAAGCAAAGATTAGATTTTTTAACAATGTACAATTTTCTACGTAGCTGTTGCTGTTAGTGAGAACTACGTTGGTTTGTGAAATTACAGAAGGCTGTGAGAGCAAGAGATTTGAATGGTATCCATACCTGCTAATAGGATAATTTTTTATATTTGTGGTTTATGTTCTAAGTGAAGGTAGTATGTGCTTAAAACTACATGTGTATATTTAGGATGGGACTGTGACCCTTGCAGTGATGTGGAAGAGAGGAAGAATTTGAATCCCATGCATCAGCCCACAATGGAGTTAGGCTGAATCTTGAAAGGAGAATTTGATGCCTTTGGAAATCTTTTTCTATATAGTAATGATCCCTAAAAGCAGCTAGATGAAGGTTCCTTCCTAGCCCAGCGCTTTGTACATGTGTACTGCCAGACATAATGATACCCACTGATGTGTAAGTTCAGAGGGAGAAAGATATAAGGTGCAGCTGTGTCAGAGAGCCCAGAAAAGCTAGGGAGAGGCTGGTCTTCGTGGTCCTGGCAAAGAAGGCAAAGGAGTATAGCTAGAGAATGAGTCTGTCAAAGCTGCTAATAGCTCAGAAATCCTTATTGGAATAATAGTAATCTGGAGTCAGTATCAACTAGCCTAAATTAAAGCAACTGCGTGGCTGTTTCAAACTTCTACTCTGTGGCAGCAAACCACTCACTAGCATTCTATAGTAATAACGCACAAAACATAGGCGCTCTCATTAACTTTCACTCTAACTATAGGCATAGTTCATTCCCAGGAATAAGAGTTTGGTGTTATAACTGCCCAGATCAGTGAGCTTTCAATGTTATGTCAGTCATCTTGTACTGGGAAGAAATTCATTTTTTCGAACTTTACTTTGAAAGAATTTCTTGGTAGCTCATTTTGCTCAGACAAGACTCAAAAACACATGGCGTCTGAATAAATCACCTTAGTGCATTTGTAAAATTTTACTGCTTAAGCATTTTCTGATGCATTGTTAAAAGAAGCTTATTTAATATATTATATTTAGTGCTATCAATTGGATTAAAACTTACGCTGCAGCCTTCTGTCGCGAATGAGTGGTTAGGTTACTTAAATGATTATTCAAAGGTTTTGCAAGAAAAAACAATTTACTGAAAATTTAGAAATATGATCTTACGAAGTTCATTGGCAAGGTTCACTCTATTACTTATTAAATGAATGGAATTCTCAAAAAGTTGCAGTCAATGGCTCAGTGTCCAGGTGGAGACCAGTGATGAGTGGTATGCCTCAGGGGTCGGTACTGGGGCCGGTGCTGTTCAATATCTTTGTTGGCGACATCGACAGTGGGACTGAGTGCACCCTCAGCAAGTTTGCCAACGACACCAAGCTGTGTGGTGTGGTTGACACGCTGGAGGGAAGGGATGCCATTCAGAGGGACCTTGACAGGCTGGAGAGGTGGGTGTGCATGAACCACATGAAGTTCAACAAGGCCAAGTGCAAGGTCCTGTACATGGGTCGGGGCAATCCCAAACACAAGTACATGCTAGGCAGAGAGTGGCTCAAGAGCAGCCCTGAGGAGAAGGACTTGGGGGTAGTGGTGGATGAGAAGCTCAACATGAGCCACCAATGTGCGCTTGCAGCCCAGAATGCCAACCGTATCCTGGACTGCATCAAGACAAGCGTGGCCAGCAGGTTGAGGGAGATGATTCTGCCCCTTTACTCCGCTCTCGTGAGACCCCACCTGGAGTACTGTGTGCGTCTCTGGAGCCCCCAACATAAGAAGGACCTGGATGTGTTGGAGAGGGTCCAGAGGAGGGCCATGAAGGTGATCAGAGGGCTAGAGTACCTCTCCTGCGAGGACAGGCTGAGGGAGTTGGGGCTGCTCAGCCTGGAGAAGAGAAGGCTCTGGGGTGACTTTCTAGCAGCCTTCCAGTACCAGAAGGGAGCCTACAGGAAAGATGGAGAGGGACTTTACACATGGGTGTGTAGTGATAGGACAAGGGGGAATGGCTGTAAACTAAGAGAGGGCAGATTTAGATTAGATATTACGAAGAAATTCTTCACCATGGGGATGGTGAAACACTGGCACAGGTTGCCCAGAGAAGCTGTGACTGCCCCCTCCCTGGAAGTGTTCAAGGCCAGGTTGGATGGAGCTATGAGCAACCTGGTCTGGTAGCAGATGTCCCTGCTCATGGCAGGGGGGTTGGAACTAATCATCTTTGATGTCCCTTCCAAACCCTACCATTCTATGGTTCTATGAATTTAAAATCAAAGGAGGTTTTGAGTGGAAAATTATTTATACAGAAGTAAAAGAAAAGTGTGTGGGGTAAGGGAGACCCTTCTGTTGAGTCATAAGGTTCGTAAGGGACCCCCTTGCTTTCTAAACTCCTTCTCGGAGAGGAGCCTAGGTGCGGCTGGATCCAGACCTGGTCTTAGACCACAATGGTTTATGTGTATGTTTAGCAGCAATTCATGGTGAGTTCACCGTTTAGAGAGAGAGAGAGAGGATCACAGGAATTTAGTAGCCATTAATCGCTGGTTAACTTAGCATTTACAGAATGACTAGAAAGAATTTACTATTACAATCACAGTAATAGGACATTATGGATTGGTTCACACACACACACAATCATAAAAATTCCCTTCAAGTTCAGTGAAATACTTCAAATAAAATGATTTCTCAACGGGCGAAGGTTGAGTCTCAAGGAGATCAGCCCAGGTGATGCCGACAGAGTTTGAGGTACTCTGAGAAGCGTCCCACTCAGAGGGAGTTGCTGGGCGCAGCCCACTGCAGACCAGAAGAGCTCAAATGGTCTTTGTTGGTACTGCTGTTTATGGGGTCTTTTTATGACTTTTGGCACCAGTAATTTTCCATCCTGGTCACGATCCACATGATGTAATCTCTGCATGCACATCCAAGTACTCTAAAATGATAAATAAAAATTAAAGACAGTGCAAAACAAGAGTAGGGAGACAAGCTTTGAAACCAGGAAGCCTTAGAAATTATTTTAATTTAACCACTGATGCTCTGTAAAGTAAGAGCATCCTACAAGTGATGAAAAGTCACACAAAAATCTATGCTTTACCTGACCCTATTTGAAATAAGTGCTCATTAGAATGGGAAGAATGTAAATTTCTTAATGAAGAATGCACTAAGCTGTTTCTGCACTCTTACGTCTTCATTTGGCACTTAAAAGCCAGTGAAGTGTTTAGTGTTAGGGCTGGGGACCCTGCGATCTTGCCATTGGTAGCAACAGAAAGCATGGCATTTCTCAAATGTGTGAAGGAGGTGCTATTTGGTCTGCAGACTCTACAAATGATTCACTGGAAACTGATGAGAACGTATGAGTGCTCTCCGGATCTTGACAAAGCATGTGAGCTGCAGTTGCATGCTGCCAGGTACCTTCTTAGGGCAATGATGGAGTTTAATGCACTGATCCAGATTTCAAAATAGAGCTGAATGATCAGAGATCCAAGTACAGGACACAAACTTGGATAAAAAAAGAAAGAAAAAGAATATACATTCCATCAAAGAATTAAGAGGACAAAAGAAAGTTCTCGTGTAAAGGCCTCATTGCTATCAATTTAGCCTTGCTAACATTCAATTAGGAAAAAGTCATTTCATAACTCAGTTTCAGGGTATTATGAAATCTGCCCTGCAAAGTTAAATAGACAAGTGATAGTCTAAGTAGTGTTTGCATATGCTGTGGAACAACTGCTTTGTTCTGAGTAGATGCAAGAGAAAAAGTCTCTGGAGGAAGTGGGGAATAAAAGTAGCCTGAGTAGTGCTGGGAGCAGAAGAGGCAACGCCAGCAGCCATGGAAACCTAAAGTAGTGATCTGCAGTGACACGGTTTTCTGTACTAATTTGGAGGTAACAAATGTAGAACAACTCTTGTATGTGGTTTTAGTAGTACATTTGAAAAACTTTCACAAGAGTAATTAAAATGTACTGAGTGTGTGAAGCAGGCCAAGGTGCAGTGAAAGGTCAGCTCTGCTGCTGATGTGAATCATGGTAATGTGACAGACTCCTGAGGAGCTCCATCCATGCCGACAGGGGCTATTCACCTTACTTATCTGTTTGTAAGCTCGCTGCTGTGATTTGTGCAATGAATGTTTTAGCGACCAGTTATTTGTTGACTGTTTTCATGGAAGAATGATATTAAAACCTTAGCTTTTAAAAGCAACTAAATCTTTGTGACCCAAAGTAAATTTTTTCTCAGCTTGGAACCATTTTACTTATTTTGACAACAAATAAAATCTGTCCAGTTGAAATACTGTCTTTACCCAAAAGCGTAATTCTTGCAGACGTACACAATGCAAAAAGGTAACAAAAATTTCATACCATTTATTTTTCCATTTATCTGGAAATCCTACTTTGAATGTTGCTTGCTTACAAATCACTCTCTCCGTTGCTTTGGTAATTTGAATGTCTGGGTACTTGGTATGATATGTGACAGAAAATTTGGTTGCTGACATTGTAGCTTGCATGCTGTGCTCATATCAGATAACAAAGCCAAAACAGTTCTTAGTCTCCTGGCCCTTCTGATTACTTACAGTGCCTGGCAGGTCTGTGATTAGGAACTGTTAAAACCAGGTGTAGATTTTACTTAGCTTTGGATTCTGCCCTAGAAGCAGTTTCAGAGACATGCAACAGCCTGCATCTTGGGGAGTGAAGTGCTCCAGAGTTCAGTTCAGAAGATAATCTACAGACTGTTATCAAGAACTTATGGTTACACACTAGATCTTGGACTAAATAATTCGAGAGTCATTTTGTTTGACTGGAATTAATATATCACTGAACTGATGTAAGCTGTTGTAGGCTAGTAATTTTATTAATTTTTTTTTTAACTAAAAGGAAATGATTGAACACAGTACTATTTCCTTGTTTTGGCCTAAGCCTGGCTTGGTCACCTTTGATTTTGGAAGTAAGTAGAATGGAATAACTGGGTTACTGGTAGAAGTGAAGGATTTACAGTAGATACATTGCTTTGTGTTTGCGTTTCTGAAGGGTGAAATCCCCTAGTTGAATTATCATCAATCAGGTGAAATACCTTCGGTTTGAATAGTCTGGTCACTTTTAATCTTATTCTAGTATCTATTTTCAAACTGTGATATCAACATTATTAGGGATAATTCAAACATAAGAGACAATGGAAGGGGTTGAAGATCACAAAGGAGTAACATGAGCTTGTCAGTATTTTGATGGGTGTTGTCTTTAGAACAGAAACTAAAGTAAATTATCTGCTTGGTTATATAAACTATTTGAGCCAGGTATTTATATTTTCATATGTATGTGTGTGCATATATAGAAAATCTATGTGTGTGCATATATATGTTTATACATATTTTATACACACACAAACAAATTTTTGGATTGGGCCCAAGGATAATGTGAAATGGTGGGTTTTTCAGTCACTGTGCAATATCTGACTCCCCCCCCCGCAAAAAACCCAAACAAAAAAACTCCACACATTTTAATGGCAGAGCCTTGAAAGTTTTACATGGTCTATATATCTGCTCATTAAATTGCTGTTGACCTAGATGCATATATGCAAACTTTCTGCTTGATTTTGGATCTATGTACTTACAAATGCCTGTGTGGATAAACATCTCTTATCATTGCAAAAGAAATTTGAGAAAACAAATACAGTTACCATTATATACTTAACAAGCAGCTGATCTTGCCTTCTGCCTGACTTCAGAAAAGGAGATAAATGCTCAGCCTGGCTCAAAGGAGCAAGAAGTGTTGAGTCTGACAAAAAATCAAACACAACAAAACTCCAAAACCCATTTAAGTGGCAGTGTAAAAGCAGTCCATATTTAGGATACTTGATTTTTTAAAAATAAACACATACTGTGGGATGTTGTATTACAAAATAAGGTTACTTGTACACCAGAATGTTGAAAAGGATGTGATTTCAATTTCCAGTGACATAGTATTTTTCCTTTCTGAAAGGAACTCATAGAATACTATAAGCACCACTCTCTCAAAGAAGGCTTTCGAAGTTTGGATACTACTCTTCAGTTTCCATACAAAGAAGCTGAAAACTCGGTGGGACAAAGGAGTAACAGGACAGGTGGCAACTGTGAGTATTATAAATTTTTGTATATTATTTTCTGTCAACTAAATGTTTAAAGGACAAGGTACTTTGAACATCTTCATCTTCCATTTTTGACATATAACCCGTTAATATAGTAATGCTTTTAGCTAGGATTTTTTGAAGCTAAGCAGATTCAGATCTGCCAGGAGTTTATAAACATGTCTAGCAAGTTTGGCTTGCTGCTAAACTTGAAATCTCCCTGATATTCAAAAATCTATTAGGCATGCTGGTGAGAGATTAAACTGCACCCTGCCTAGTTTTTTCAGACATTTGCATATATGCAGCTACATGTGTTAATAATATCTGTAACAATTTCTAATACTTAAAAAGGGATTTAAATAAATCAGTCTTGTAGTGTAGCCATATGAAGTAATGTCTCAGTAATGCCTCATAAATTTCTCAAAAAACCCATTAGATTTACTGTATCATAATTATTTTTATGCCTTTTAACCTTAAATGTTTATTACAGGCCTCTAAGCTTCTGACAGTTAATGTACAATGTAAATAGCAGTTAAAAAGTGTTGAAGTTTAGAAGTAAACGAAGGTGATTTACAATGCACGTGGTATCCTTTATTTAACTTATTACAGCTTAAGTGGAAGTCAGCATGCTTTTTAGGACATGTTCAATGTTAATGATAAAAACTATCACGTGGCTGGCCTCTGGAAAGTATGTGATGTTTCTGTCAAAGCGCATATATTAGATTTGCAGTTCTGCAGACAATGGTTACATCTTTGTAGTGCAACAGAAAATAAGAGGAAAATAAAAATTAATGGGGATTTTAACAATATGAAGACTGCTGTGAAAGACCATAGAGTCCAGTCTTTGTGATGATAAAGCTGGCTGTGTTTACTTTCATTTGCTGTATTAGTGAGCTTTTGTTTACTTGCTTGCCTCTGTTTCATGACATTTCTATGACTTTGGAGACTTTCTTCCTCTCCTAATCAAAATAAAGATAACTTAGGACAGGTGATTGTAAGAAACCACTGTGTCTCTGTGCATTTCATTTACTCCGTCTTATCTTCCCATTCCTCTTTATTTCTTCCATTTCTGTTTTCTTTCACGGCTTCCTAGGACTTCTATCAGTGTTCTCCCTGCTATGCTGTACCTCAGTATGTCTCCATTCTTGGTGAATTTCTGTCCTGCCCTTTCTTCTCCCTTTAGCTTGTGGTCTCCCTTTGCTTCTCTCTTTCTCTTGTCATCTCTTGTGTTTTCCTCCTTGCTTGCCTCCTCACAGCATTGAGGCTTTAATCAGTGAGACGATATGCCCTGCTTACTTTGCATTTGTTTCAGTTATTATTGACTGTGAGCAGAGCCAATTTGTTTTCTTTCCTTTCTTAGGCCAGTTAGAATGTCTCTGTACTGTCCACCAACTTATGAGTCTGCAAGAGTATTAGCTCAATTGTTTCAGGCTTTAGAGGATACAAGATTTACAGTACATCCTCATTACCTTCACTCCACATACAGAAGAAAATGTTCTCTTTAACAAGATCTTCTAGGCAGTATATGGAAGAGCAAGAGAAATGAGTGTGGGGTGCTCTCATTTTAGTCAAGGGCATGAGAAAGAACTTCTCTGCTGCAGTAGATATCAGCCATTTGATGTTACAAACTATGCTGGTGGGAGCTAGCAGGTTTTGTCTTAGGCCAAACTGATTAAAAAAAAAAAATCTCAATTCTTAGACTTTTCATGTAAAATCTAATAGATTTCCACAATTCTGCTAGCCTACCTAGATTGACTCTGGATGACACTTTTCATTTAATGGATTTGACAGTTGTTTGTTTGTTTTTTAAATAGTTAGCATGTTCCCATGAGTATGGTGGATTTTTTGGGTTTTCTTTTGAAATTGAATGGGAATACCAAATTAACTTCACATTCTAGAACAATGTGAGAAAGGATTAGATTTGTTTTTTGTACTTGTCATGTTTTCCTTTGCCCATTAAAGGAAAGAGAATCAAGTGTCATTTCAGTTTACTTTTAACTTCTGGTATGAATCATAATAAATCACCTTGTAACTTCTTAAATTTTCAGGGAATTTGATTCTCACTTCAGCATCTACTACATTTTTAGACCAAACATCTTCGTTTTATTGATATAGTTAATTTGGCGTTCCACTTTAATTAGAATTTTGCTTTTTAGTCCTCTAGTCTTGCAGAAGTCACGCACTCTGATATTTATTGTACACTTTTAATGTGGTTGTAAAAGCTGTCGGACATTTACTTTTCTCAATATAGAAATTCAAGTTAATTACGAAGACTTTTGGGGAAATGGTACATCCTTTCTTCCTAATTTTTCAGTCCTAGGCTTTTCTAGACAGGAAAAAAATAATAAAAATCTTTGCTACACATGAAAATACTAATTCTTGCACTAGATTAGAGAAGTGAACAATCATTTAATGAAATAAAGGCAAAAATGGAAGAAAAGTTGAGATTCTTCTACAGAATAGTTTTTGGCACTTTATTTCAATCTGCTGATACAGACCACAATCATATTGAGAAATCTGACTCTCTATGAAATTTAGATTTTAATGTAACATAAATCATGAAACCAAATACAATTAGAGTGACTGTTTTTCATCATCTGTAGATTAGGAGTAGGTACATTCACTAGTTATATCATGTCATTCTACTACTTAATGCATTAACTGTGTAAAAGTATCTGTTAATGAAGTAAAATAAAACAAATGCCACTCCAACCTTTAAGGAAATGAAAGAACCCAGCCTTTCTCCTTAAAAGCCAACACCAAAACACATATCAGTGACATTTAAAAATAGATTAGTTATCTGTAGAAATCTAGGACTATTTGCTTGCCCACACAGATTTAGTTGTCCAGAATTTCACACGTAAAACCAAACCTCCAGTTATATCTGGCAGTTAAATTCTCGAAATATTAAGATAATGTATAGACAGGAAAGGACCAGCCACGCCCTACGTAGCACCTAACCTGTCTTTATTCCTGTACACTGCTTTTGCACACTATCATTGTACTTCTATAGAAATACACACAATTACTTGTCTCTAAGAATGGGCACACTACTTCAGTCAAGTTGCCCTTTCGGTTTGTGTAACACTTTTCCACATAGGGCTGTCACCTGGGGTTACTAGCTCCAGAATAAAGGAGTTCCTCAGGTAACCTCATGTGTTCTCAGATCTAGTATTAGAGGCAGAGAAAGGATCATCGCTATGAAAGATCAGAAGGGAGATTCTAGTACACAAGAGGCCCTGGAATATGTTTGTTTGTATTACTTTGAGATACCAACCTAAACTGCCACTGATTTATGTTCTGGGGTTTTTTAAACAAATAACCCATAGCTTATGAACATTAAAATGCAATATCAGTCCTGTTTATTTCATTTATGCTAGTAGTTTGATTGTCACAAATGTATCCATTCTCATCCAGGTAAGATGCACAAAACTATCATTACCTCCAGCATAGATTCTTTGTTAATTCCTTGCATAAAGTAGTTCTAATCATCTTTCCTGCAACTAACCATTTTGACGCAAAATGATTTTGTTTTATGAGTAGTCACAAGAATAAATTCAGGGAAGCAGCTGTGTATGAGGAACAGGGAGCTGTGCAGCAGCAATGGTGCAGCTTCACTGGGGGCTCAGCTCAAATGCCTTTATGCAAATGCACGTAGCATGGGCAATAAACAAGAGGAGCTAGAGGTGTGCGCACATCTGCGGGACTATGACATCATCGGCATCACGGAGACGTGGTGGGACAGCTCCTGTGACTGGAGTATTGGGATGGGAGGATACAGGCTCTTTAGGAAAGACAGGCAGGGGAAACGAGGAGGAGGTGTCGCCCTCTATGTCAAAGATCAGCTGGAGTGCATGGAGCTCCATCTGGGACTGAATGAGGAGCCCACAGAGAGCTTATGGGTCAAGATTAAAGGCAGGGCAGGGACGGGCGACATTACAGTGGGAGTCTGCTACAGGCCACCAGACCAGGATGAGCGAGTGGGTGAGGCTCTCTTATAGGCAGATAGGAGAAGCCTCACGTTCAAAAGCCCTGGTCCTCATGGAGGACTTCAACCATCCCAAGATGTTGGAGGGACAACACAGCAGGGCACAGGCGAGCCAGGAGGTTCCTGGAATGTGTTGAGGACAACTTCCTCCTCCAAGTGATAGAGGAGCCCATGAGGAGAGGTGCGATGCTGGACCTTGTTCTCACCAACAAGGAGGGGCTGGTGGGGAATGGGAAAGTCAGGGGCAGCCTTGACTGCAGTGACCACGAAATGGTAGAGTTTAAGATCCTTAGGGCAGCGAGGAGGGTGCGCAGCAAGCTCGCTACCCTGGACTTCAGGAGAGCAGACTTTGGCCTCCTCAGGGATCTGCTTGGTAGAATACCATGGGATATAGCCCTAGAGGGAAGAGGGGCCCAGGAAAGCTGGTCAGTATTCAAGGATCACCTCCTCCAAGCTCAGGAGCGATGCATCCTGACCAAGAGGAAGTCAGGCAGAAATGCCAGGAGGCCTACGTGGATGGACAAGGAGCTCCTGCCCAAACTCAAGCAGAAAAAGGAGGCCTACAGAGGATGGACGCAAGGACAGGTAGCCTGGGAGGAATACAGAGAAATCGTCCGAGTAGCCAGGGAGCAAGTTAGGAAAGCTAAAGCCCTGACAGAATTAAATCTGGCCAGGGATTTCAAAAGGACAAGAAAGCCTTCTATAGGTATGTCAGTGATAGAAGACAGACTAGGGAAAATGTGGGCCCTCTCTGGAAGGAAGCTGGAGACCTGGTTACCCGGGATGTGGAGAAAGCTGAGGTGATTAACGACTTTTTTGCCTCAGTCTTCAACAGCAAGTGCTCTGGCCACACCACCCAAGTTGCAGAAGGCAAAGGTGGGGACTGGGAGAGTGAAGAATCGCCCACTGTAGGAGAAGACCAGGTTCGAGACTGCCTAAGGAACCTGAAGGTGCACAAGTCCATGGGGCCTGATGAGATGCATCCGCGGGTCCTGAGGGAACTGGCGGACAAAGTTGCCAAACCACTCTCCATCATATTTGAGAGATCGTGGCAGTCTGGGGAGGTCCCCACTGACTGGAGAAGGAGCAACATCACCCCCATTTTTTTAAAGGGAAAAAAGGAAGACCCGGGGAACTATAGGCCAGTCAGCCTCACCTCTGTGCCTGGCAAGATGATAGAGCAGATCCTCCTCGAAGCCCTGCTAAGGCACATGGATAAAAAGGAGGTGACTGGGGACAGCCAACATGGCATCACCAAGGGAAAACCATGCCTGACCAACTTGGTATCCTTCTATGATGGGGTTACACCGTTGGTCGACAAGGGGCGGGCAACTGACATCGTCTACCTGGACTTGTGCAAGGCATTCGACACTGTCCCGCGTGATGTCCTTGTCTCTAAATTGGAAGGACATGGATTTGACAGATGGACCACTCATTGGATAAGGAACTGGCTCGATGGATGCACTCAAAGAGTTGCAGTCAAAGGCTCGATGTCCAGGTGGAGACCAGTGACGAGTGGTGTGCCTCAGGGGTCGGTACTGGGGCTGGTGCTGTTTAATATCTTTGTTGGCGACATCGACAGTGGGACTGAGTGCACCCTCAGCAAGTTTGCCGATGACACCAAGCTGTGTGGTGTGGTTGACACGCTGGAGGGAAGGGATGCCATTCAGAGGGACCTTGACAGGCTGGAGAGGTGGGTGTGCGTGAACCGCTTGAAGTTCAACAAGGCCAAGTGCAAGGTCCTGTACGTGGGTCGGGGCAATCCCAAACACAAGTACACGCTAGGAAGAGAGTGGCTCAAGAGCAGCCCTGAGGAGAAGGACTTGGGGGTAGTGGTGGATGAGAAGCTCAACATGAGCCACCAATGTGCACTTGCAGCCCAGAATGCCAACCGTATCCTGGACTGCATCAAGAGAAGTGTGGCCAGCAGGTCGAGGGAGATGATTCTGCCCCTTTACTCTGCTCTCGTGAGACCCCACCTGGAGTACTGTGTGCATCTCTGGAGCCCCCAACATAAAAAGGACCTGGATGTGTTGGAGAGGGTCCAGAGGAGGGCCATGAAGGTGATCAGAGGGCTAGAGTACCTCTCCTACGAGGACAGGCTGAGGGAGTTGGGGCTGCTCAGCCTGGAGAAGAGAAGGCTCTGGGGTGACTTTCTAGCAGCCTTCCAGTACCAGAAGGGAGCCTACAGGAAGGATGGAGAGGGACTTTTCACAAGGGTGTGTAGTGATAGGACAAGGGGGAATGGCTGTAAACTAAGAGAGGGCAGATTTAGATTAGATATTACGAAGAAATTCTTCACCATGGGGATGGTGAAACACTGGCACAGGTTGCCCAGAGAAGCTGTGACTGCCCCCTCCCTGGAAGTGTTCAAGGCCAGGTTGGATGGAGCTATGAGCAACCTGGTCTGGTAGCAGATGTCCCTGCACATGGCAGGGCGGTTGGAACCAGATGATCTTTAAGGTCCCTTCCAATCCTTACCATTCTATGATTCTGTGATGAATATAATGCTGCTACACTTTTAAGGAACACTCTTGGTCAGTGATTATAGATATTATTAGGCATTATTTAGAGGCTGCATTATCATTTGTCAAGTTGAGGATGGACCTCCCTTTCCAAGTCACAGCTGGGAGCAAAGATCCAACTTTATTAGATTTTTGTACACTATGTATCTTCATTGCCTCTTCAGAAGAGGGACAAAATGTGAGAACATGCTAACAAACTGTTGTCCCATTTGAAGTGTTTTTGTTCATTTCATCTGATTTTGTATTTAGAAATATATTGACTTTAGGTTTGTTGGCAACAGAGCAAGTGCACCTCTAACCTTTCACCTGAGGAAGGTGTTATACGGACTAGGATGATGTGCTGGTTCTGCCTAGGCCAAACTTACGCTCTTTTTGCTTGCTCAAGTGTTTTCTTTGAAGTCAGGGAAAACTGCAAAGGCAAGCAGTACTGTTTGGGCCTTAGAGGATGTAGTTTAGCTGTGGAATTCCTGTTGATGTTAATGATTACCAGGGCACAGTGCATACTTTTTCCCATGAGTATTATGAGATCCCAGTTCTTAGACTGTATTCCTAATTAAGGGGGTGTGACTAGTCTTCCTGGGCTCAAGAGGAATTCTTACGTATGTGTGAGTTCCTGGTTTTGTACTGTTAGGAAGTGGGGCAACAAATTTAAAGACGACAAAAAATTCTGTGAGATCTGAAAATATTTGTAAGAGCCTGCAGTTTTAATTTGCTTCTCTGAACCCTGAATTGGTGTCATCTTTCTACTCTTTGAAAAACGCAATTATTAAACATGAAATCATAGATCCAAATTTTCTAGTTATTATAGTCAATTTCCTTCCAGACATCCTTAGTAGGGAACCTTAGTTTCCTTATTATCAATGAATTATGTAGTTAAAAAGCTATTATTTAAATCTTGTGCCAATATTTCAATGTTCTCTTGCTTTTCTCTTTTTCTCTTTCTTTCTCTTAAGACCCTTCTTTGTTCTGTGGGTTTTCTTTTGTAACTCCTCCAGACTACAGCTTTGTTCCCCCTTCCTCCACTCCTTTCTGGTCAGGTACTGCTTTACTGCTTTTATATTCTTTCTAAATGTGCTTCTGTTGTTTCTGCATGCAGCAAGCGAGGGAATGGACGAATCTGATGCTTCAGTTCTTTTCTGACTCCAGAAACTGAGTTATTACGTGTTATTCTTGGAGTGTAACAAAAATCGAACTCTTAACTTTTGAAAAAAAGCGTGTTACAGTCAGCAGTTTGAAGAGGTGTTGCAAATCTCAATAGTTGCAGCAGATTCAGTCTATGATCAATTGACTGTTTTATTTGCTATGTAGCTGACATCTAGAGCTATGTATATTTTAATGAATTTATTCAAATGCACATACCTGAAAATTTCACCCTTTGTAGATAAATAATGTGTTCGTCCCATCCCTGCAGCAAACCATAATGCAGCAGCATCTTAGAGTACAGTAGTGTTTTTGTAGACAATACTTTCTTTAATTTTTGCATTAACATTGTTAATTAATTTTGGCCATCTGTTTTCTAAATATTGCTTGCTTTTTTTTCTCATTTAACCATCTCTGGCTTTAATAAATGCAAACATTTTAAACTAAGAGTGTAGAAATGCTTATAGTAGTAGCAGTGGTAGTCTCAATTAGTGCATCAGTATGACTGTGACTTGCTCTGGTCTCTAAGACCTAGTCTTCAGAGGTGAACTGCACTGCTGGACAATTCAAGAAGAATTTTGCTAATAGAATTTTGCCTTCGAGGAGTGTATGCAAGGAGCACCTACTGTTGAGAATGCAGTGTTCACTCATGTGACACTGACACACCTCTGTGTACAGGGGGTGCAGGACTTGGACTAGGTTGTGCAAGTCAGGATTAAAGCTGGCTTTTGTGCTAGGGAAAGGGAGGTGACCAGCATGCACAAATGTGGATGTCATAATCTGACTAGGAGATCTGAGTAAGATGTATGTTTTACACCTGCCCCACAGAGGTCAGCAAAATTGCTTAGTGCTCTGAGGTGAATTCTTAAGGCTTTCCATGGATTCTTGAGGGGAAAAGGATGTAGGTGATAGCTCAGTAGTAGAATGGCCAGTGTACTTACATGTTCTGAGAGTGTCTCTGATGAGCCCTCCCTCAATTCGTGCTAGGGATTTCAATCTCAATGTCCTATACTGCTCTTGAATGTTTTGCCCCTCAGTTGTACATTGTTTTGGAGTCTGTTTCTTCCATTTATATCTCCTTACATACAGATTTTTTTGGGGGAGGGGATGATACTTTTACTTCCTTTCGGTAGTCACAACATTGACTGAGAAGCCAAGCTTTAAGGCACTCTTCCAGTTGACATTTACTTATATCAAGGGACACATCTGTAGAAAAGATGAATAGAAAGCCATCCTGGTATAGCTGTTTAGGATAGCATTCTGGTGTAGCTGTTTTAGGATAGAAGATCACCTCTTTCATTCAGCTTCACAGTACTTGATTGTAAAGTCTGTTCTTACTGAAACTGGTATCTGTTCCATGGAAACAAAATTGTGAAGTGGCCGACAGTGACAGAATAGTAATCAAGACTCAGGGTTACTTTTAGCCTATCACACATTCCCATATATTCCCATATATGGTTTCAACAAATGATAATTATATTCATTTTTTCCTGTGAAAAACTGCTGTATCAGAAAATTCTTAAGTGATTGTAACAATAAGTAAGGATTGAATGTCTTGCATATCACAATATGCTGTGTAAAGTATTTCTTTGTACAAGTACAAAATATTAAAGGAAAATATTGATAAGTAATTCTTCTTTTAAGCGTATCTGCCTGTTTGAATGGGATTTCATATTCTCATAGGCTACATTACTTCATAGATTAGTAAAATCATCTTTTTTTTAAAGTAGCCAAAAAATTTGCTTACATTAAATAAAGAAATACTTATTTAATGATATTACAAGTATTTTTTTCAAAAGCATCTGCAGAGCTGGCTTAGTTATGCTGATGCAGAAGTTGGTAACACAGGAGAGGGGTTAACCTGACTAATGAGGGCTGCTAGAGGTGCTGCCCATGCTTGTATAATACAGATGAGGTTTAGTTAAACAGTGCAAGTAAATATATGTTGTTTCAAGAAGCATGGAAACTAATACACGGGAGCAACCCTGAAGGGATATGGGTGCAGGAGAGAAACAATTACTCACCGCTTTTGTAATGGTACAGTGACCCTTGTGGCATTTAAGCACAGGCAGAAACTTGAGCTAGACCAGCCTGCTGTGATCACATGGAGCCTCTTTTGTTTGCACCCTAGTTCCTTCACCAGTGACCCAAACTAGTACTAAAATTCATTTGCAGCACATCTGTCTCATTGTCAATGAGAAACTTTTCCAACATACTCTAGTGTGAATCAAAGCTGACTACACTGTATTTTCTTCTCTCGGAGGAAGGAAAGGCTAGGTTAAGCAGAAGTGTGTTTTACTTATTCACACATGTACCTTTTATTCACCTCCCTTAGATTTGTCACCCTTTTTCCTGTTAATCCTCTGAGTATCTCCCTCCTAATACACGAGGTTTATTTACTGCTTTCTCAATAGCTTTGTTTCTTTTTTCTCACTTTTTCTTTATTCCCACTCTCTCTCATTCACATTTCTCCTGTTGGGCATTTTCTTTCCATCAATATCTACTGTTAATCCCACTCTCCGTCTCCTCACTCATTCTCCCTGTAGTATCCTCTTTCTGTCCTTCAGTTGGTGTTTCTTTTCTCTCCCATCTGTACAGTTGTCCATCCCACATGCTGACTGTCTTCTCTCAAGTTTCATTTATCCAGAGACAGCTGTGATTGGGAATTCAGGGCTGATAGTCTCTACTCAAGTTGTTTTTGTTACAATGTCACCAGAGAGATATGGTTAATATTTTTTCCAAAATTAGCACCATTATTTTCCTGTATTTCATCACTCATCTGGCTTCCTTTTGTATATTTCCTATCACGAGCATCACTTTTATTGAAAATATGGATGTTGGATTCTAAATTAGTCTAAATTCTGCTAGTTTCTGCCTCCAGACTTTTGGAGGTATATGGTTTTGATTTCTCTTGCTTCTTTCTCCTTTTCCTCTCTGGCTTCACAACTTGAAAAAGAGTTAAAGTCCTCCTTTCCCCCAGATCTGCCCATTTCTTCCCATCGTAATTTTCCTCAGTATTTTCCCTCTTTATTATTTTTCCATGCTTTTCTTCCCTCCTTAGTTATTTTTTTCCATGTTTTCCTAAATTTGTTCATCTTTGCCTCGTGTAATCTTCTTCCTTGCCCCTTTATCTCCTTTCTAGAATCTGAAGTGATACCTTGCTCCCCAGAATCACTCCTTCCATCCTGCGATGCTTCCCCAAATCTGCCAGTGATACTGCTGCACACCTATAAATGGTTACTGACCTTACAATCAATAACTTCTCTTTTTGTTTTTGTTTTTTTTTCTCTAAAACAATTGCTGCCCATGATGTGCTCTTTCCCTGTAAAATTGATTACTGAAATGCTGTTAAGTTATAGAACATAACATTTATGTAAGGATCTAAACAAATAGCATCTACATCTGACTTGCTTAGAGGGGGGAAAAGTCTGTTTGAACTTTAATATACTTAGTATATCACCTAGATTTTTACAGCATCTTCATATTGTAAATATAAGCAATAAATTGAGATGCTGATTCTCTCTTATATGGCATCCTGTACATCCTTATCAAGTATCTGATAAGCATACTCTACATAAGCAGTCTGAAATGTTGGACTAAACTTTAATGGCATGATATAAAAGAGAGCATAATCTGTTGCCAGGTTTTTAGGCATTCCGGTTTTGTGATATGTCTAATAATACTCTAAACATAGTATTCGTTGTTACTTTAAAACAAATTGTTTGTATTGTCTCCATAAGCCAAAAATATTGAAGTATGTAATAATTTTTAATATATTTAACACTATTACACAAAACCCTCTGTTTCTGTGAAATGTCCCTAGTGGGGTCAGAAGAAATCTTAAATACAAGCAGAGCTGAAACTGTCAAGGTTTTCAGGCTCATTTGCCATGTTTTGTGTTTCTGATTTAATGAAAGGCAACTAGCTATTAACTTTTGGTATTAACATTGTTGAAGGCATTGCTAAAACTAGAATATTAATGGTATTTCCTAAGGACCACTGGGAATTTCTAAGAAAATGGAAAGGGTTCTGAGAAAAAAGGTGTTTATATGTACATCATAAGTTATCTATCATGATCATATGAGGAATTCTTCTGAAATCTTCTCAGTAGGAAGCTTGCTTGTGCTTGTAAATTCCTATCTACAGTGACTTACATAGGAAAACAATGGCAACAGAAAATGGTATTAATGGTGGTGGGCGGGGAAGCTTTGGCCAAATAATTCAACTACAAAATGCAATAGAGTAGTAGATGTTTTTTCTAAACTGCTCAGTCCAAAGTCCTTTATCTCTTAGGTTCCATGCCCACTTTCCTTTCACTGGAAGAGTCAAGGGTTTCTTTTGCAAGTTTGGACTTTCTACATCAGGGTTAAAAACATAATTTCCTGTAAAATTATTTGGGAGACGGGGGCTGGTTTTTGAAATCAAGCTTTTTTCCACATTTGTTATTTAAAAATATTTAATACCTTTTTATTGCTTAAAATGGCTTTACGTTGGCAAAATGTGTACATACTAATGTAGCTTAAAATTTTTAAGTATTAATTTCACTGAAACTTAGGAAAAAATTTGTAAGGATTTTTTTTCTTCATGAGAAGTATTGTAGAACAAATTCTTTGGTGATTTACAGAATAAACTCCTGAAAACAGTAGATTTACGTCAGCCAGTGTTCACGCACATTGTAACAAATGATCCATACAGATTTCCTGTGGAAACTCTTTACTGTTTTGCTCATGCTGATGTTAGCTTCCGATTTTAAGTGTATTAATATTTAACTTGGGAGTTGTTTTTGAAAGAACAGCAGCTTATTCTGTTTGCTTTGCTTCATTAGAGGTACAAATTTAAATCAACTGTAAATGCTAATAATTCTTTTGGAAAGAAACTAGTGACCTGTAAAATACATTGATGCACGTAACTGGCAGCAAGTTTTATTGTGAAGTACAAAAATACATAATTGCAAATGTATTTAGCAAGTTTGGGGTGGGGAATATTTTATTGCGGTTCATCTAGTTTGACTTCTTTCTAAAAATAAAAAGAACTATTAAAAAAATCACATAAAATCCCTTCAACTTTTACACCATTCACCTATGTTTAAACCTTCTTGATCTGTGTAGTGGAGATGCTTTCATATTTGCATAAAGTTAATGCCAGTGTATGCTGTTGTGAAATCATTGTTTTATGTTTTATAGTATTGCTATTTACATTATTTTAGTAGCCTTTAACAAGCTCATATAATAATCAACATCTGTTTCATTTCAGTGCTAAGCCCGAAAGTGATAGGCATTGCCATAGCCAGGTATGACTTCTGTGCAAGAGACATGAGAGAACTGTCCTTGTTGAAAGGGGATGTCGTAAAAATTTATACAAAGATGAGTGCGAATGGCTGGTGGAGAGGTGAAGTCAATGGAAGGGTAAGGGAGTTTTGGTGTTTGTGGGTTTTTTGTTTTTTTTGGTTGTTTTCCCCCTATCCCCCCTTGGCCTCATTTCTGCCTTCACTGACAGTGATTCTGGAAAGAAAAAATAAAGTATGTTCCTGCATCATAAACCTTCTTTGTATATTTAAATTCACAAGTTATAACATGTTCTCATCTCTGTTCCATGGGAACCAGCAGAACTCTTGCCAGAGCTTTCCTAGCATCTAAAATTAATTGGTTATTTAAAGTGACCTACCAGGCTGAATATATAGGCAGATTATATGGTTGGAAAATAACCAGGATTAATAGTACAGCTACAGTTGAATGTTCTTAAGCTGTATTGTAAACATGTATTTGGGGTCAAAAGCTCGGGTTCGTGGTGCTGTGAAAGTCTGTTTAGCAGTTCAACAGAATGATTTCCACACCTTTCTGCAAGACTACAATACAATGAAATCAGACACCATTTTTTATAGGAGGCTGCTTCTTTGATCTCTAAAAAAGTGGCTTATATGGAGTGGCATATTTAGCAGGCATTTTTACAAAGTCACTTTACACTGCCCTCTGAGACTTGCTTGGAAGTAAAGTTGCAGTTTTGATCTATAAAGGCTGTATTTTTTCAATCTTGGTGTACTGCTCTTTAGTGCAGATTAGTCAGAAGTGTTTTAAGGCTGCTGTTTCCATGCCTAAAGAGCTGAGATGCAGGATCAAGGAATGCAAGGTGGAAGAAAGTAGGTTGGCTGGAAGCTGGAAATGAAAGGTATGGTTGAAGCAGATGTCCATATTTACTGCTTTATGCAATTTGGAGAACTTTTTTATGTACACAAGCCTGGTTACAGCCTTCAAGTGAAATGATCAATTAGAAAAGAAATAGGGAAGCACAAGAAATAGCAGCCATCCTACATACATTTTACATCTGAAGAAAACTGAGCGTCTCATTCTAATGCAGCTATCCATATCCTAAAAGACACCCAGTTATATACTAACATTCTTTCTGATAGCTGTCACAGCCTGCACTAGAGATCATAAGCTCACCTCTGGAGATATTTTGCAAGGTAGTCTAAAACAAAGTTTATGCAGTTACTCCTTTCAGTCATGCTCTAGGTTTGGTTTTGAGGTCTTTCACAAGTGTTAAATTGACTAAGGTGTAAAGAAGTCAGTGAAAAACCTAAAGCGAATAGGTAAGACAATAAGAAATACATGACATTGCTTCCCTGTGTGTCTTATATAATCCTTATTTGACACATCATTAATTTCAGAATGGAGATTATAACATATTAAGTGTAAAGCACTGGACTCTGCTTTCCAGTTCTGTCTTATTTAAAACTCCTGTTGGTGGCAATGGAATTTAACTCCATGTAATGCAATCAAATCAGTTACTATTTCATTTGTAAGAGGATTCCGTGGACCTAACTGAAGCCCATTAAATATTTAACTGATTGTTCAAAAAACAGCAGCATCCTGCCTGCAGTAAAACTACTGCTGCTCTTGGCATTTCTAGACTTTTTTCTGAATGCTTAGACTTCCAATTTGGGCAAAAGAGTCTTTTTGGGGGTATGGGAAGGATTTAGTCCCCAGGTCATCATATCTGCAAGTTATTCTTTCATTTAGGGTGTTACTCTAACTGTGGCAGGTCAGTCAAGTTTATCTTTGTAATCTTATATTTACCGAACAGACCCATCCTTGTTTTGCCTAGTTCTGCCATCTTAAAAAAATGTGCATCTCATGTATGATTTTGTTCTGCTTTTCCCCTTTGTAGGTGGGCTGGTTTCCATCAACTTACGTTGAAGAGGACGAATGAATTAGAAACTTTACTCTGCTGACAAGCAGTTTCAGGGATTGTAAAAGTTTAATATCTTCAAAGTGTTATTGGTCTTGTTAAGTATCTAAACAGCAGCATTTTTGTCTGTTTGAACCTTCCAGTCTTAATGTTGCATTTTATAAAGAAGCTTGTGCTGACAGATTATTATCTTGTGCAAGAAACAACCTGTTGGTTTGCCATCACTGGAGATCAGTACAAAGTCCAACTCTCACCTTCCTAGAAGATCTCTGGAAAACAAATTTCTTTATGCTCCTTTTCATTTTGCCCTGTACTACACCATGAATACTAGCTATGGCTGAATACTTAATAAGTCTCTCTTCTTCTAGCTGATATCTGTGATGATACAAGGAGATGAAGGCTTATTATTCCTTATCCCTATATGCAGAAAACAGAGTTCAGTCATTCCAGTGGGCATAGTCTGTAGAATTGTCTTGAAACATCCAACTACTTAGAACCTTACAAAGTTTTACACTCACAAAAGCATTCTGAAGGAAATATGAATGTAGTAAACATGAGTAGCATTCATGCATATATAGTTAGCTAACTGACTGCTTTGAGGTCCTGTCTAAATCTTCTAACAATTTGTTTAAAGACAACATTTTTAAAAGGTGTAGTGATGTGGTATTGCTTGAAAAAGTGTCCACAAAGTGGAATTTTGGGATCCTTTCTTTGTCATCCCGAGTCTTTTTGTGTGACGTTTTTTCATTTAATCAGCTGACTATAAAAGTACAACGGAGGATAGTCATGAAAAGATGAGTTTTAAAATTTTCAGCATTAAGATTACATAAATATTGTAGACCTATTCTGTAGGAGAATATAGTAATGCAAAATGATGTCACTTCTCAAGATCAAAACTGTTTGTCTTAACCTCTTGATTGATTCAGGTGAACTTTGATGCTTCCAACTCTGAGCTATCTTCCTAGTTAGACAGGAGTTTCTATCACCTTTTGGGCTTTCATAAGGTAATTCAAAGAGAAATTGCAGACAACTTTGCCCTTTCATCTTTTGTTCCCTCGGACATTAATGGCAATTCAGTGAGTGAGTGGTCTTGTTGCAGTATTACGGACATCCCCAAGGAAAAATGTGTCTAGGTTAGCAAGCTTGAAACATCAGGCCTTGTAAACTGATGTCCATCCCTTGGTGAGGCAGTGTTGTAGTATATTTATGGAGGGTCAGAAGTGCTGTAGTTACAAGGTAAAATAAATGTGGGTGATGTGCAGTTTTGAATAGTTAGATAATGTCTAACCTGGCTTGTAAACTTCTAGGAAAAGAAAGCTCTTAAATGCATTTTCTTTCTAGGGTAACGTTGACCAATCAAGTAGGTTAATTCATCCTGTCCCACATCCTCTCTTTTGCTTTTCCCGGTCCTTTTTTCACATAGGCATCTTGCAATTAGTGTGCATAGACACTGCACGATTTAACAGTGCAGTTTTTCCCACTCTACAAGTGACATATATCCACTGTTTGTCCACAGAGCAGAATCTACTAGTACATACTTCAGATTCTTTTTGGCTGTCCCCAGTGTTCTTTGCTGCTTTTTAGCTTCTTTCAGGCCATCAGGAAGAACTGAGCACAGCACAGAGGATTCACAGTAATTCCCTTCGTCTCTGCAACCACCTTACCCATCTGCTACACCTAGCATACACTGCTGTGTGACTGGGTGAAAGAGAGGATCTTCTAGTTCGAAATCCTGCACATGTGAGATTCAGCCTTGCAGATGAAACTCTGCTGATGCTCTAACTTTTCAAGGGTTTACCTCAATTACGTAATCTGTGATTGTGTTGAGTATATTACTTGATGGAACAATTGGGAGCATTTGTAAATATGTAGATGATGCATAAAACATATTTTGTAAATGATGTGTACAGCAGTGTAGACTAGGGTATACAGTCTTTGATCATGTTTTGCCATGCTGTTTTGTTGTCTGTTGTGAGCGTGAGCCTATATTCCTTAAGTAGATAAAGCTGATTCTTTCACAGTTTTGCCTGCTCAAGGGGTAGAGAAATAGGCTCTAGGCCTTTGAAGAGTTTAGTGCTTTGCTGTCATACAGTTCTGATAAGAGGGAGCTTAATTCAATGTGAGTTCAGAAATACATCAGTCATTTTCAGCAGCTTGGTTTCAGTATCACTTTGAGTAGTCTCTCCTCCTACAGTTGCTGTAAATCTTTTAAGCAATTCCTGAGTCCAGTAATCAGCCTTTGAGAAGAATGAAAGCCATAGCTAAACTTAGTTTTGTGACATAAATCTACTTGTCGTTGTCTGATTAATGCTGTGTATCAATTGAGTTAACGCTGCATCTTAAACTATATTTTGAGTACCAAAGACTCCCTAAATATTCTGGAGTGTCTCTTTCATGTGCTGCTTTTGCCTGTATGGAGGTTTTGTTGTCATGCAATAATGGAGCTACAGTGCTTTAATTTGTACTATTTTGTAAATATGTTAAATACAATAAACTGGTTAATTTTTTGTTTAATGGTATGTGTCAAAATGCATAGCTGGCTAGTATGAAGATTGTGCTTTATTTGTCTATCCACCTTCCCATTGTGAGCAGAAGTTGGTAACATTCTGTTTTGGTTTCCCAGATTTGTATAATTCTTGTTTAGCTGTAAAACTGAGTTGTCAATGGAAATGCGATAGTATAGCTTTCCTTGAGACTTTTTGTTGTTGGGATGCTTTGCCTTCTGCCACATCCAGGAAGGTGGTGGGGGTTTTTGTTTAGCTTTTTAGCTATAGAGAACATTGTGGAATCAGTCATATACTATTGATTTTTGTCCCTCAGAGATGACACTTGTAGTATTTTGATTGAAAAAAAAGTCGTTCTGAAAAAGTTTCCTTTTATGTGTCATGTTTCATAGCAATGTCCTTTCTCTTCCACCTTCTGCTTTCTCCCTCTGTCATGTGAATTAACGTATAAACTCAGGTTGAATTGAGCTCAAATCTGAAAATATAGTCTGTGTCCAATTTCATGGGCTGCTTGGTAACCTTTTAATGATGTAACCCATTCATGCACTTTTACAATAAAACATTAATTATTAATATGCTTATAGAAATATTTCTGGACAGGTGAATTGTCAGCAAGGTCGGTGATGATACAATTGCAGTGTTGTTTCATTGTGTCCCTTCTGTTTTTCAGTAACAGAGATTTTCTTGTGGAACTGCCCTTCTAACAGATAATTATTAAACTTAATGAGGCATTTACTCATCTCTGCAGATGTAAGGCATAGTTTTCCTGTCTCCTATGAACATATTGCATAACTAAGTATCACACCTAACACAAGATGCAAAAATGTTTCTTAGTTAAATTCTCTTGTTAACAATCTCACATTCAGTCACAGACATTCTTCTTCCCCTTATATGCAAGATGTGTGTGATGGTTGAGAAATTGAGAAAGCACTGTAATTAGGGCGTAAGAACCACTTATGATTACGTTCTGAATAATTTTTTCAGTTGTAAGGCTTGGGAGCTTATTTAAAAATCTCATCTTGAAAAAAATCTAACTTGAACAATGAAAATTATGCCAAACAGGATACCTTTCTCCTTTGCCTCACAGGCAAACTCTAGATGTTCTGTGAAGGAAGAGAAAACATCGATTCTCACGGTTTTAGCAGTTCATTAAGGTTAGAGAGAGGTGCTCTCTAGGAAAAAAGTGGGGCTTGTTTATACAAAATACCTAGCCTCAGACCCGGGTTTTGTTCTGTTGACTTTGATGTTCTGTGCAAAAATGCTTGTTTCTGTTTCATGATCAATATCAAT
This sequence comes from Opisthocomus hoazin, assembly GCF_030867145.1. Taxonomy (NCBI): domain Eukaryota; kingdom Metazoa; phylum Chordata; class Aves; order Opisthocomiformes; family Opisthocomidae; genus Opisthocomus; species Opisthocomus hoazin. The sequence continues at coordinate 23,085,443 of NC_134419.1, forward strand.
ATTGCCAACACTTTGGAAAAAAACCTTCAATGGCAGATATAATTTATGCACTATACTGTCATAGTTTCGCCAACTGTATTGACACTACTGTAAATTAACTCTTGTCTCTTTGCTACAAACTGGGCTGCTGAGAGCCTTATATTACTATTTTGTCTGAATTACAAGTTCTTGTGTTGAGAGCACTGCTTATTCCATTTGAGTGACAGAAGAAGCGCTCTCTCCTCTCAGTTTTATTGTTGAGCATGACATTACATGACGTGGAATATCTCTTTGATTAGTTTGGGTCATGTACCTGATTGTGTTCCCCCCCCAACTTCTATTCACTGGCAGGGGGAGGGCACAGAGTAAGAAACAGGGAAGGCCTTAATGCTGTGCAGCACTGTTAAGCAACAGCTAAAATACCAGAGTGTTGTCAGCACTGTTTTTGTTGCAGATCTAAAACACAGCACTGTAACAGCTGGTATGAAGAATGTTAATGCCACCTCAGCTAGACACAGTACAGCAGGCATAAAGGTAAAATGACAGACAGAGATGCTGTATGTGTATGTAATGCACATTGCTTTAGCAAGCCACAGTAGTATCTGTTCTCATCAAATTGAGTTAGGATCATCACTGGCATGCAACTTTGAATCTTGGAATGTATTAATTGAAGAAAAAGAAGTTAATACATTCCTTAGTCTTTTTTGAAACGTGCCGTGGAATTTTAGCTCTTACCTAGGTGTCCATTATATGGAGGAAGGGTAGTTTTGAGTAACTTTAACTTCATAAAGCTGTGAGATGTTAATGACATTCACTTTTTCACAAAACACTGAAATGTATGATGCATCTATAATTAGCTAATAGAAATACAGAAAGGATCAAACATCAGGAATTTACTGCAGAAGGGTGATGAATCACATTATGTGAGCAACTTCCTTTTCAAGAACAAAGAGCAATTTGTTTTTATAGTAAATGAGATTTGGGGTTCTAATTTAATTTTATAATTCCTGATCTGCTGTAGTGTATTCTGCCCATTCGTTATAAGGATCTCTGCTGCTTACTTGACTGTAAAGTTAGATTTTATTTAATAAGCGTCCTGAAATGTTTGACTTACTGGTGACTTTTTCTGGGTTACAATTTTTTTTACCTGGTAATGTGCTTTTCAGAAAATATGTGAGTTCATTTTAAAATGTTGCAGTCTGACCTGAAGTAAACTCATAGTTACAATGAGCGGCAGGTTCGGGGGTGGCTATTTGCCAAGGGGCATGAGGCTGGTTTGCTTCTTTCAGAACTGTTTTTTTATTTCAGTAGTGTAATATGTGGCTTTAGGAAGAACAGAATATTTTTGTACAGTTCTTCTGTTTAAGTGATCTGTTGTGATCGTGCAACAGAATAGCTTGTTATAAGGAGGGGGAAAACTCTAAACTGAAATATCCTTTAGATAGATTGGGTTGTGTTCAAGATCAGAATTCACTATTACACTTTCTAGCATAACACAAGAATCATATTTTCTTTAAGCTTCTAAGATGAAAATAATGTCTGAAGCCCAGACCATGGGGGAGGTAGAACACAGCCAACAGCCTCAGAAACAGCTCAAGCTTGACCAGAACTGAGAAGTTCAATTGAAACTGTGGACCTTTCATTGTCAAAAGGACACAGACTGGTGCAAACTGAAGGCATTTGGATCAGGTCAGGTGTGTGCTCTTGAGACTTGTTCAGCTGCATGAGTTTTAGTAGTGATGGAGCCTGAGGAGATGTCTTAGAGTAAGTCATAGTTCTCTGGCAATCACATAAAATAACAGTCCAGAAAATTATATTCCAACCTTATCTCAAGCAAACTGATCTTCAGTGCAGAGGGAGGAACACGTCAGCATCCTTGCATCACATGCATAAAAGCTGAGGTTAAAGACATAACCCCAAAGTTGCACAGAAGCCTCAACTTCAATTTCTGCAGTGGGAGCTAAGCATTCCGAAGCCCGAGTCTGAAAGCTACAGTAATACTAGAGTGTCAGAAATAAACTCAAGATCTTTTGCTTTTACCCATCTCTGTTGTCCATTAACGGAGATGATTTGAGAACAGCTTTTTGCAATTTGGATGCGTGATATTTTTGATAAAGCTTTCTAGGAGGAAGAATCTGCTGAAGAAAGTTTGAGAAGCATTAATTGTGACTGCCTCCTTCCTGTTTAGTGTTGCTTGAGGTTTCTGATTGCAACAAATGTAAATGCAGAAGAAACCCAAGTATTTCCACATCTGTTGGATTCGGTTACAATTTATCCAGGGGGCAGCAAAGCCCTGTTAGCTGAAAAGAAACTGCTCCGTCTCTGTTCTTGAATTCTTGGGACTGAGAAACTAATGTTATCCTTACTACATGTGTTAGTGTTATGAATTAAAAAAAAAATAAAGCAACCCTTCATTTATCTACTTTCCTAATAATAAAAGATGGTCAACAACTGTCCTACATGTGACGTAGTCAGGAGGTTCACATTAAGCTTTCACATCAATCTGAACATACTAAAATGAAAAACATGCAGTTAACAGTAGTAAAGAGCTGTAAGTATGTTCATAGAAATGTTATGCAGTAACCAGGTGAACAGAAGTATGAAACTTGACAAATGAAATTTACAGGTGTTCAGGCAATTTGCTGACTTGAATGGAACTGGGATTTCTTTATGATACTGCAGTTACAGTAGTCTCAGACAAGACAATGTTTGCTTTTAAAGACAGTGAATATTTCTGGGAATTTGTAATTTATGGGTATTGCAGAAATGGTCAACAAATCCCACAGAGAAAAAGTTGTAGACTGTCCAGGGTAATGGCTGTGACAAAGATTCCACTTGCATTGACTGTGTTTCCTTCCTCTAGTATGGGCAGAAATGCTCACAGGCAGACTAATTGTTCTTTCAGTGGCAAAAAAAACTTTGACCAGTGAGTGCTGCTTGCTGGAGTGCCTTAGACCAGTGAGTGCTCACTGGTTAGTAGTTAGTCACTACTAGCTAGATAAGTGTTTTCATGTTTTTAGAATTCTGCATATACCCAAGAATTCCTAGTAGGTATACAGAAAGGACAATATAGCAGAAAGCTGCCTGAATGCTAAGTGACCATGTTTATCAAATTTGTTTTATTTTCCTCTTTTATTTCCCCTTCCCTAATCTTTCTCTTAGGAGCTGTTGAAAAGCATGTGTTCTTTTGTGTTATTTGTATTGTCAGACTTGGAAAGTTTCTTACTTGACAAAGTGGCTTCGTGGGTCCTATGTGCTATATGAAATGTTGATTTGTTGAGTTTGCTTCCTTTGAGGCATGCTGGTGTGTTACACTGGAGTCAGATGACTGTGTACAGACACTATTCACAGTAACTATGAATCGCTTGTAAACAACTGGTACTTTTGCCTGTTTTTGTATACAAATAATAGTCTTTTTGCAGCTGAGCAGATCATGTGGTTTCTAATATAACTAAACAAGCAGCAGCATGAAGATATTGCCTAAAAACAGGTGCTAGAACTAAACAAATGGTTTTATTGATTCTCTTAGGTTAATTAAAATTTCAGAAAATCCCCACCCTGTCTCTTTCTGTAGCCTTGTGAATTATCAATACAGTGTAGCTATGGTTTCCTTATTAGTTTCTGGTACTGTAAGAACAAGTAACATCACACATAGACTTAAGGATTTCTTTTGCTATGTTTATACATGGGGAAGAATGGATACTTATAACGAAGAGATTACTATCCCAAAGGCTTTTTCTTTTTTAAGGTCTCCCTCTTCATAATAATGTTGGAAATGGATTGATTTCGAGAGTTTGAGAATTCTATTGCTGAAGAAAAGTGTCATGTTTGTGAGGGGTGGGGTGAGGGCTGTGTGTGTGCAAGAAAAATGAGCTACATGAGTGACAATGACAAAGCAACGGGCCTGAATGACAGAGTATTTTGAAGGCTGGGTAAATGGCAAAGGGATATTTTAAATTCACTTCTAGGAAAACACCTAAGCTTCCAAGTACTGCAAAACAAATAACAGTTGATCAGTAAGGTGATGCATATGTCAGGGTGTTGTGGAGAGCTGCTCTAATGCTATTTCCATCACACATTTGGCCCCACAGCTGGCACAAGGATCTTCTGAATTGTTTGGCAATGATTAGTGGCCAGCATGAAAAGAACAATCCCAAAGTCTGGATTGCCCAGTACTACAGATATGTGGGCAAAGTCCACCAATGATTTGTATTCATTATTCCTCAGAAGGAAGAAAGGACTACCACCAGTGTATTTGAATGTAGGAAATCAGACGCTACTATGTTATAAATGCATGCTGGAAGATGTTTAAGTCTGTTAACTTGTTATGCTTAGTGCAGTCCTATAGAGACAGGATTCAGGGGAAGCTTTTGATCAATATTCTAATCATTGTTGTGGTGAGAAAAACTGCTACCTGGAGAGACAGAGATCTCTGCTGGGACTGGGGGGAGAAGTGGTTAGTTCAGGGGAACCCTATAGGGTACAGTTTAAACTTGTACCAGAAGGAAAGAGACATTTTAAAAGAATGACATATGATTCTAGAATGCACTGTCTCCATAGGAAATACAAGTCAAGTGCACCAATAAATGAAAGAGGAAAATGCCGTGGATGGCAGTAAATCAAGAAGTAATTGAATGGAAAATTTAGAGAGCTTAATTTCAATTGCTGAAAGTGAGACAATGGCATACTGCAAAAGTCTGAGTTTTGGAAGGAAAGACTTGCAGTACTTACTGTTCAGACCTCTTCATTACTTCCCAGAAAAGGTGTGCTGGAGGAGCACAGCAGCTGACCCTGGAGGACATAGACTTATTCCTCATTTTGGTACACTATATAGCTTCAGTGTTTTCAATAGCTTGACAGTTTAAAATTAGTTTAAAACTGGAGCATTTGGCCACTAAGCCCTAGATTTGGTGGGAACGGAAACTCTCTAGGAGCACTGCTGTTCTCTGGTTAGCGCTGAAGCTCCTTGGGCACTGAGGGCACACTAGTCTCAAAGTGCTGTAACTACCATTTCCATTTGCTTTTGTGGCTTATACTGCATTGAATGCTTATTAGAACTAAACTGAGGTCAGTCAAGCTACTGATAATTCCAGTGAAGTTACACACTTCTCTCATCTCTCCTAAATTTTTCACTAATAATTTCATGTTTGATTTTTGATTATATTTTAACATTTTCAATTGCAATAGCAATTATTCTTTGTCAGAACCCAGCCATTACTCTTGTCAAAAAGATATATGATGCATTAGCTTAAGGGCAATTGCTAATAACTGCATAGGTGATGTTCAGTTACATAGGATGAGCACGTCTACATATATCTTTGTCAAGTGGTCAGGGTTTGCATACCCTGTAGTTTACACTATATGGGAGCACTGTCGAACTAATCATGCAAAACCAAATCAAAACAAATTTCAGTTTTGCTTTGATACCATCTTGCTATAATTAACATCTGCTCTCTCCTGGGTTCACTGAAGTCTTTTCACGTTCGTGCTTTATAATTGCAACTGAAATGAGCTTGTGGAAGGAGGTGTGAGGGGGAGCATTTGGTTGCTGTATAGTCTCTCTAAGCATTTGTGATGACAAAGCTTTCTGATTACTGGGAGGAAGGGACTGAATGATATTTTCTGGCACTGTTTCAGCTTGTGCAAGATACCCTTTGCTTTGCCAGACTCTACTGCTCATGTTATGTTTGCTTTCACTTGTTACCTCTCAGGAATGTTTTTGGAACATGATAAAACATCCTGTGTCTTGTTTCATTGCTAGTGGACCTGGGGGCCAGATTTTAGCCTATTCAGATTCACTTGGGAATCCCATGTCATATTTGCATCTTTGGAGCTTTTAAAGATCAGGTTCAACTAATACGGCTGAAAGAGGCCCAGGTGTTTTTTCTGTTGAAACAAGAAGAGTAGGAGTTTGCATCAGCTGTGCATGAGGGAGGGGAATAAGCTGCTGTGCTGGTGTGATGCAAATATATTTCCCTATGAAGAGAAAAATTCTCATGGCAAAGACCTAAGACTGAGGTGTGCAGTGTTCCTCACGTCTTAACACACTGGCAGGCCTCCATTTTCTCACAGAGTTTGACTTGATACTTTTTCTGTATGAAATTGTGGCTACATTGAAATCAGTGACAGAACTTGGCGAAATTCAGGAAATGGGATTTCACATGCTAAATACAGATGCCTGTGTTTGATAATTCTACTTTAAATGTTTAGTATACAGACATTGTTAGTCATCTAATTTGCCTTTAATATTGTGCTGTTTTGCCCTTCTTCACCTCATTCAACAAGGAAAAGGAAAAGAATGGATTATTTTACTTTTTGGATCCTTTTCATTTTCTGCCTGGTTTTACACAAGACTTCTATACTGGAGTAGCAGTCACTAGAGGAGAGTGTTTAAATATTGTGACATTTCAAGTCCAAACCAGCAATGAAATAGTAGGATCATTTATATCCGATTACCTGAGCAAGTTGTACCTATAACTTCCCTTTAAGGCTTCAGGAGACCAATATGATGCCCACCACCCTCTTTGTTCGGAAGAGATCCTCTGCTCATCAGTTTGTCCCTTTCGGAATGAGAAGGTGGGTTTGCTAATCTTCCTTTCTTCATCTCCCTGTGCTGCTTGAGTGAAGCATGTCCCAGACGCCTCTGACTACTTTATCAGTGTGTGCTATTTTTATGTACCCTCCTACTTCCCAGTAGTACCTGCTCAGGCCATACTGTCCTTTAACAGTCTGTTGTCAGCACTCACCCAGTCTTACTGTGTTGGTGTAGTGCAGTACCGCATCTTGTTTCTTTACAGGGACTTCAGGGGTAGGTATGGACCATTTCTTCTTCTCAAATCACATACTTTTTACCGACCAGTTCCTGCAGTCCCTTGTCTTCTAAAAGCAGTGTTCCTTATTTATGCTTTTAGTTATCTAAGGTAATCTAGTTAACCTGGCACCTAAACATTTAAAATGTTTGTTTTGGAGAGTAGCAGCTTTCAGCTGATAACCAGAGCCCTTCAGTTGTCTTTAACATTATTTTCCAAGTCATCATCCACATGGAAAAGACTGGTCCTTGGGCGCACACACTGAGAACCTAGTGACAAAAAAATCCCTATGGACAGCACTGTGGATAGACAGGATGATTTCTTCCCAGCTGTTACTGCAGTGCTTCCACCAGCATGTTTCCACCTTGGATCACCTTTAATTTGCATCAAGAAAGCATAAATCCTTCATGAGACAATCCCATGTGTGTCTTTTGCAACAGGTCACAGAAGTTGTGAAGACAAAGTGGCTGCAAAATTTGCACAGATATTGAGTTCCTAGAGGTGCAGACGTACATAATCTTATAATTTCCTTCTTAATAAGATACGAAGGTGTAGTGAATTTTTCCATTCTGCATATTACAGTAAACCTCTCACTTGCAACCAGAGCAATTAGCACAAACCCCAAAGCTCCAAGGCTATGGCAGCATTTGTGTCAATATTAAGTAAGAAATTTTTTTACTTTTTTTTTTTAAATGAACCAGAGCTGATTTAGGAATTTAGAATTTCTTGTAAAGTGGCCATTTGAAAGCTGTGTGCTGGTTTTCCAGGAAGTCCTTACCCTAGAGGAGTTTGCCTGAACCCATGACTGTTCTTTTCGTCTGGGAACACTCATCTTTGAGGTCCATCTTTGAAGTTTATTCAGTCACTGGTACATTAATGAGATGCAACTTTGTAGCTGCCATTTCTTGAAATCTGTGGTCATTAAAACTTAATTAACAGGGAACAGTTCTTATCTGTTGTGATTCTTTTTAAAATTGTTCACTATTGGAATCTGCTTCACAAAGAATGAAAACGCAGAGCTGGTCAGTGAATGGCTGCAGTGCTTTATGGTACCAGCATGAAAATGAAATGGAAATCATAGGCTCGAAGAGGTGAAAGTACAGGTATGTAACAGAGCTGTAAAATTTTTTCCAGTAACCTTTTCTGGCTCTCTCTGAAGACAACAAGGCTTATGATGCTTTCACTTCAGTGGGAACAGGAGCAGGCCCCCAGAGAAGAGTGATGGGATCCATATTGTAAACCCCCATTGCTAATAGCTCTGTTAAATAGCTTTGATGTTGACAGAAGTAGCAGCTATGCACACTCTTGGCTGCAGAAAGAGAGTTGGGGAGATCTGAATATATGTGGGAACATCTGGTGTGGAAATTAATCAAACTGCACCAATTATCTGCTCTGTTCTACTGCTTGATTGTTCTTCTCCATGCCAAAAAGAAGAAAAGGAGGTGAGTGTCAAACCTCTTCAGACAGTGCAGCAAATCCTCCTAAAATGAAGAATTTATTTATTCTCAAGTTATTTTTCCTGAAAATGAATCAATAGACCACCTTTTTTTAGGCAAAGTAAAAGCAGCTACTCTTCATAGGATGGGCGTTTCCCCTTCCCACCTGCCACACATGTACCTGTGCTATGCCTGTGTATATAGGCAAAACCACCCTTTGTTAGTCATTTATCTTCCTGTTTGAGGAGACCTTTTTTTTTCCGCATGTAGTCTGATGCACTAATGTGCTCTTGCAGCAGGAGTGGTTTGATTCCTGCGACAAAAATCAAAGTAATATTTAACATGGCAATATTAGAACAACAACTGCAGATATCCTGGCAATTCTTATTCAGATTAGATAGGTATATAGTTTTGAGCAAAATATTATCTGCTGTAGTCCAGTTAACCAAAAGTGCATTATTTGTAATTGTGGTTTGCCTTTACAATTCTATGCCAGCTTGTCTAATCCAGAACATGAAGCTGATACCATGTTACATCTAATTGAGTGAAATAATTTTCTTGCATTGCTCAAGAGCTGTTTTGTATTTGCTGAAATTATACAGGCATTAGTATGCTTATGTTCATCCGCATGGTATTCAGAAGTTTAGTTAAACGGAGTGTTATGTTCCTTGTAGCCACAAGATGTCAGGCTACTCTGAGTAAGGAGCAATGCTCGGGGGTTTACTCTGCGTGTCTAAGTGTGCGTAAGTATTTATATATACGTGTGTATATATAAAAGTAGAAATTAAGATGAAGATAATGATTAAATCTGGCATTTTTAAGGGCATCTAAAGAAGCCGGACAATCAGTTATTTCTAAAGCCCAAAGACTTTGATACTCACTTTCTTTAGAATGATTTAAAACTCTCAGCCCTTACTGTTTTGTGCTAAGACACAATTAGGTAGAAAGCCTACATAGTGCCAAGTTCTGTGAACTGAATGCAAGGATTTTGAGTTTGTCTTTTGGGTCAGTGGGCCCAGTGACTTCAGCTCGGAGTGGAGTTATGTGAATAATGAGTCTAGAAATGCAGTCAACACATGGTTCTAAGAAGGCTTTATAAACACCATTTCACCCCTTCACTCCCCACTTGCTCAGCATTGTTGTAAGAAGTTTAGAAAGTTCTAATCTGTATTAGAAAAAAGATGGATTTTTCAAGATTGGGGGTGTGTGGCTGTTCTTTTGGGCGTGCGTGTGTGAGTTTTTTTTAAGACCTGCTCTATGGCTCTTCTGACTTAGCAGGGAAACATTAAGCAGGCAAGACTTAATAATCGGCAACCTGACCTGCTGTCAGAAGTAATGGTGTGCAGCAAAAAATTTTAATTAGGGGCTAAACTAAAAATTTTCTGCATTAGTCAATGATGCTTGTGACATTTTTGAAAAGTATACCTCTTTCCCCTTGACCTGCCAATGACCATTATTTCTGCTGTCCACATTACTGACCCTATCACCTGCCCTCTGTCTATGTCCTTGCTCCCCCTGCCTCCCTCCTCCTTGCTCCACGCTGCTGGTGGTGATCCCTGCAGTCACTGGCTGAGAGGTGTTGCAGGCGCTCCTCTGACCATACAGGCTCAGTCTCTGAGGAGTGCAGCTTTGGTTACACAGATTGGCACCCCTTTCTTGCTCTGTTTTAATTAATGTGGGTAACTATAGTCAAGGTACAGGCTCAGAGTGACAGAGACATCAGTTCATACTGTTACAGACCATGGGTATGTGCTCAGGTTTTGCACAGAACTTCATCTTACACTTGGTGCCATTGTGCCTTTATGTGCTGTGGCTATAATTTTGGGTGGAAAAGAGTATTTGGTGAATCTTGTATTTAATATTCCCAGGGAGCATTGCGTTTTTGCTGCAAAGGACCATATCGATGAAACACAGATTCTGTTGATGAGGGACTCCAGAAGGTCTCTAAGTTTTATATACTAAGAAGCACATAACAGGCAGAAAAGCATCCTTTAGCTGAGGAGAAAGTACAGAGGATAGGGTTGATTTAACTTACAAAGAGATTTGCAAATGAGCAGGTGGGTAGATATTCACACACAGTTATTACCTGTGTACGTTCATATAAAATGCAAATACTTTCCTATGTAACAGAATTGAAATATTTGTAAAGCCCTATAAAATCTTTGGTTAGCAAATAGTATAAGCACATGAGCATGTATGTGTGTTCACCTACATAATTCCAATATGTTTAAGTATGTATTACTTAAATAATACACCTACAGTTGAGTCTATCTTTAAAGGTCGCCTTTTTCCTGCTGTCAAAAGTCAGTGCAATCCATTTCTTCCAGTTTTTCTTTTTGCTTCTTTGACTTGAGCCCTTTTGCAGAGAATATCCTTTCTGTATCTGAAAAATTCTGAGCTGAGTGTGAAAAGATTCAAGAATATGTCAGTTAATAATAATTGAGGATACGTGCTATGTCTTGAGCTGTGTCACAGTTTGAAGACATGTATGTGCTAAAGAAACTCACACTTTGAGACAAAGATCATACAGAAAGAATGGGAAACCTACCAGTAGACACACTAAAATCTTTATATATTGATAAAAGTACAGACCCTGGATAGAACAGAATCTTCAAAGATGTCAGAGATTGCCAGTCTCAATCTGGTGCAGTGTAGTGACTTAGTTGATGACCCATTACAACTTTCAGTGTCATTCATGAAACAGATGTAAGTCTTTGAGTCCTTTTGTAAATGGATATGTGTTACTGTCACCAAGGATACCACATGTGATACTAACTGGTGAAGTGACAAAGAATTTAAGGGTGTTTGTTTCTCAGGCACTTTGGTAATTTTGATTTATACTATTTCCTCCTCCTTAATTCAGCCTCAGTAATGAAGCAGTCTGGGGGGGTACCTTGACCTCCAACACAGATTATTTGGTGTTAGCTCACTTTGTGTATGTTTGTGTACTGACTTCCTAATAATACAGTAGATAGTTCCCATGCTGGCAAAGATACAGAGAACATGAATGAAAGCAGCTCTTGAGTCATTTTACACTAGGTCCATTTAGTTCATTTTGTCATGGAGTCATGACAAATTGGGCTGGAAAGGAGAAAGTTTAATGTATCAGCCTAACAACCCGAAATGTTGTTCTTTTTCTCCTTTTCTCCTGAACCCGTGCTGATTTTATACTGCTGCATGTGTCTATCCCTGTTCCTTGTTCTCAGTGAATACCAAAGACATGCCAGGAAGCCTTTTATCGAGTTTTAGATGTTTCTATAAGAAAAATGATGCAGGTTTAACAGCATGTGCAGGTATTTGTAGAAAAGCAAATGTATTTCCCTCTTGGCTGTTTAGTTGTCTGTAACAACAATGTCATAAATAAATAATGTTTCTGTGAGGGAAAAGAGGAGATGTTTATCAGATAGAATATATGCCAGTTAGGATAACTCTGAACACAATGTTAACACGGATTAAACAGGAAAACATGTTGCTGGCAAACAAATTGTTGGTGAAAACGGCTTCAGCTAGGGAGTTCCTTTCTCTGTTAGATAGAAATGGTGCCTGCCATGCAGAGCAGCTTTTAAAATTAAGACATTTGTCACCACAACTGCTGAGTCTGTGGAAACATTCAAATGAGAAGAAGCGCTGCAATAGAATAATGCACAATAAATAGTACATGGAACCATACAAATGTTGCAGATTATAGTAGGATCAGAGATAATGTCTAAGAGATTACTTTTACCTTTCCTGAAATTATTTTTCGATTGAATTGAAAACCTGATTCTGTTTTGTTGCGATCAAGGTAAGGCTTTCCTTTGCATTTAGTGGATTCTTGAGCAGGTCATTAATGAGTGTAAATTGGTCAGTCCTTGGAGAGTGTCCACAGAATAGATTCATCATGTACACTGAAGTTCTATGTTTTCTAATACTGTTTTGTCAATCTATTTCCTCTTTCTCTGAGGCCTGGTTTTGAGACATAAAAGGCTACCTCATCTTTATTCCACTTCCGTTTGGCTTCCTTTGCTAAGATTGACAGCTAGGGAAAAAACACTGATAGCTTTTCTTAATCAGTGTGCACATCCCCATTAGCAGCTGTACTAAGATTGCCAGCTAATTGCCACACAAGAATTACCACTCAGGATCTCAAGTCAGCAGAAATAACGACAAAGCCATGCCTGTCTTTGTGGTTTGTTTTTTTGTTTTGTTTTGTTTTAAAGTTGTAGAGGGCTGGATGACTGATAGCATGCAACTCACAAGTGATGCGGCTTCAGAACAATCCTACCTCTTCTTAGCCGTTGCAAGCTATTCGAGGAAAATAAAGTGGGCATTATAGATTAGGAAGAAAAAAACACACTGCAGGGGGCTTTGTTGTTACTAAAGTACATACTCCAAGTTCAGCATGTGCTTCTGCTTTTTTTAAAACACGGTTGCCATCCTGAACTGATTTCTAAAGTGGTCTTTGACATTTGTTATGGGAATTTTACATTTGTAGTTTTCCTCTCCTCTCTTTTAGAGATGTGTTTTTGCTTGATAGTTGGCACATTTTTAATATCAGTAAGTGGTCGTAATAAACAATGTGGAAATAGAAAGCATGTAAAAATTCCTGCTACAGAATCACACTGATTAATCTATGATTATGTGGTTATTATTTATGTACATCATCAGCCCACTGTGCTTGGTTCAAAACACAGGAAAAATCTGGTGTTTAATAGAAAGTATGCTTATTGGTTAAACTGGTGTATATATCTGAAGACTGGGAAGAGAGAACAAAGGAGCAAGCTAATGTTTGAAAGCAACAGAAGAAAATGTGGAGACATTGGAGATGATAGATGAATTATGAAGAAGGTAAGTATATTCAATCAGTTGCTCTCTATTGGCTTGAGGGTAATCTGCCATATTACAATGTACTGATTTATGGACTAATTAGTTGTACAAACCAAAAATATTTATAGAAAATATTTCTCTCAAGCAGCCACCAAACCAATGAGAAAATAGGAAAATGGATTTTGTGTATTAAAAAATTAAATTCAATATATATTTATGAGCCCATTCAAAATGTAGTTTTTTTGCTACCAGATTTCCAGTAAGCAGAAATATCTATATATCAAAATCTAATTGTGTCAGTATCTAGACATTTATGGAAGAAATTAAATGCCTAAACTATAGATATTTCAAGCTATAAAAGATATTATATATTAATTTATAAAGTCATACTATTAGTATTATATGAGCTTTAATACATACAATAAAGAAAAAAACAGACAAGGAGCGGAAAAAATCCCCATAGCCATCGCTTTCTTTTGGAAGAGGATTTTAGTGTTTTACTGTTTTTTCTGTATACATGTCTTTTAATTTGTCAGATGGATAAGATCCTTCCAATTACTTTGACTCACATATACCATCCCTTCAAAAAACAGTAGTTTTGGTTTTCTTGTAGCCTTAGACTGAAACACAAAAGAGAAAAACACAAACCAACAAAATCAGATGTGTGAGTTACATATCACAACACTGAAACTCCAAGCATGATAGATAAAGACAATGTTTTGGGAGATATAATGTAAAATAGACTTGGATAAGATAATTTGACGTGAGTAGCAAATATATGCAGATGGAAGACTATTTAACTTCAAATTTGTATGATTTGGATGAAGTAGGGAACTGTAGGCCTCAGTACTTCATGTGGTGGACAAGGTGTCAGAAATAATGTCTCTTTCAGTAATTGACTTTGTAAGTCTCTCAACAGCTTCAAGCTTCAGTCCCCATGAATAAAATGGAAGCAGCATGCCTCTGCTTTGCAGTAGTGTCATGAGGCTAACCTCAGCAAACTCGAGGAGATACTCAGATGCTACATATTGTCAGTAAAGAAGAAATCTGTCAAAACATTGTTCACCACTGAATCTACATAGTTTAGTCATCATTTCTTACATCCTACTCAATGAGAGAATTATAAAAGTAGTTGTGACTCTCTACCAGATCTAGGGAGGCAAAAGAGCACTGTTCATAAGTAGACTAGTTCATAAGTACCAATCCACCTACTTTTTGCCCGTTGGAGATCTTTAGAGCAAAGTAATAAATACATTTTATGAGGGCATAGAAAAATCTCTGACATGCGGGAAGAAAGCAAGCTGTAGGATGGCAAAAGAAAGCTGTATAATAAATGTAATTATCGGAGTGCTGTACGTGCCTGTTCTCCCATCCTGCCTAGCAACAGTAATTAGAGGTAAGAGGCCTTAGCAAGAAATTCATTGAATGAGTCAGTGTAGCCATTCAGAGCCTAGTTCAGTCTCATGTTGAACACGGTGACAGCAGATGCCACTAGAGGGCTGTGAGTGCTTTTTAGCTCTGTTAGGTGAGCAAATCTCAATTTATAAATGTGATTGGTATTATGATTTAGCTTACTGGTTTTTGGCATATGTGCCAACTTTGAGCTGGGCATGTATTTAGCAAGAATTCAACAGACAACTAGTCAGTAAAAATAGCAAAAATTAAATAAGAAAACTAAGTTATTTTAGTGCTTCGGGTCCAAATTTATTAGTGCATTTTTGTAAATACATTAAATTCTCCTCTCATTAAAATTACTTTTATTAAGGTTTAAGAAATCTTTTGTGAGACATCATGATAGTTAAAAACATTATTTCTATCTTTAATTTTATAATCCATTATATGTTATTAATTCTTATTAAAAAAACAGAAAACTGACTTTAAACTCTGTGTTCATAACCCTTAATGAAGTGTCATAGTTACCTGTTCAGGCAAGGAATAATTTCACACCATTTGGGATACATCCATTTGTCCTGCACATCACTTGCGAGAACATATATTGGTTTGATTCCCATTTTAAAATGAGGGGGTCTGAAGTAATGTTTTGTAAATAGTTATATATGTTATGCAAAATAATATTACATGTTCTATATCCTAATACTATGTATAGTGGTAATTATAACCAAAGCTACTGAGAAGTTTTCAGTACTCTTGTAGTATAACACTCCATTCACATTCAATGGGATGTGGAACTGGAGTGTGTTGAACTTGTTCCCTCCCTTTGCCAGTTGCTTTTTGGGTTGTTTCAGGCAACTCCATTTACCTCTCTGGGTCAAAGTTTCATCATCTCTATTAAAAGATAAATGATACAGAATTTCTGTTCAAAGTATCTCAGCCTTTATAGGTTGTAGAGAATAACAATATCTAGCATATTGTCTCTTCCTTGAGGGTTTTTAGAGTATCTCAATTGTGATAAATGGAAGTGCTTTGACATTTTGAGTATCATAAGAACCTTGTAAGAATGATTTTGCCTTGTGTTTTATTTAGTTACAGTAAGCAAATACATATTTTCATTCAACATATTTATAGAATCTAGTCCAAGAGAGCCCAAGCCTTTGAATGAGATCTCTTGCTACTGCCAATTATAAACAACAATTGTAGACTAATTTTGCATCCACAATTATTTGCAAGTGCAAAGTGAACCATGTTCCCAGTAGATGTATAAGGATCGAAATGTTTTCATTTGCATGTTCAGGTAACACTGGAAACAGTCATTGAAAGGTGTGAAAGCATCAGCTAGAATCCAGGCCTCTTAAAATCATGGAACTTCAAATATAGCTTGCACAAATTGGCAGAGTAAGGGCCTGAATGAGTGTACATTTCATAATGTGTTTTTTGCTAGTTTTGTGGAGGAGTGATGTTGCACTTCTCAATGTAGGGAATGCATTAATCTAAAAACAACCAATATCCCAACCAGAAAAATTTCTAAAAAAAATATGCTCATGCTATGGAGCTGAATCAGAAATCAGACAATGTGCAGAATTATTCTGGGTTTTTTTGTTGTTTTTTTTTTTCATATTGGTACTGATCTTTACATTACAGGCAATATTCTTCTCCAAATGTATCCTGCTGCACTATATTAATTAACTTTGGGTCTAGCACAGTAGCTGTGAACCACTTTTATGAATGATGTATGAACAATGTTCTTCTGTTGGGATCACACAGGAATCTCTATGACTTTCATGGGTTGTCAATTGACGGTATGTAAAGTGGTTTGTGATAGCATAAGTGGGTAAATAACCCCTTTTAGACTTGATAAACAGAAAATATTTGCTAAGATATTTTGCATAGTGGTATGCAGCAAAATTGTTTGAAGGGATTTTATACTAATTTTTGTCAACTTTGTTTTGAGGAGATTAATGTAAAAAATTTATTTTTTGCAAGTTTTTGGTTTGCTTGTGTTACCTTCCGCAACATAGCTAAAAAGATTTTGTTTTGGGAAAAACATTGAAGAACTGGAAAATACTAAAATTTTTGTAGAATAAATGAGAGAACTATGTTAGGATACCACTGAAAATGGAGGGAATGAAAGAAAGAAAATTCCACTTGTGTTATGACCGGAGTTGTGATTTGCCTTTGCGTCAAAGAAGAACAAAACCACGTAAAATATGTAGACATGGCACTGAGGTACATGCTTTAATGGTGAACTTGGTAGTGTTAGGTTCATGGTTGGACTCGATGATCATAAAGGGTCTTTTCCAGCTTAAATGATTGTATGATTCCACGTACAGGACAATGTTAACCTTTCCCCTCCATTACCTAATTAACAGTACAATCTATATGAGAGAACTACTATGGCTTTGTCATAAGTGTCTGAATACAGATTGAGTAGAATTGGTGACTCCATTTTAAGGCTGTCAAATTATTTTTGGAGTGACCAGTGGTCCCAGAAGTGGTATTTTGGAACACACATGACTAGAGAACTAAAGACAAGTTAACCTAATTTAAAAAGCCTCGCTGCAGTAATTACAGAGACTCAAACTTTGATGGCCAGTAATCTGAATTCTGAAAGCTTGTAGAATTTATAGAGATACTTACAAACTTAACAGTTAAGCATCCCTGTTAGATCAGGAGTGTTTGTAGTACTTCCAGATCTAGGCTGCAGTGATGGTGCTGGAATTCGCTTCCGCTTTATTAGATATGGCTTGTGAACCTGCAGTATTTCTTCTTGGGGAAAAAATTTAAGCTAAACTCCTTTCTCTGTTCTGTCTTCAGGTTGCAGCTGTGGGCTCTATAGGTTCCATCACTTGGATTAGGTTAGTAATGAATAAAACCTGTTTTTTTAATTATATCTGGAGTTTTCCACAATAATAGAATATTACTTTTTTATATAACTTAGTGTTTGAAAAATATTACACTTGAGATTTCTACCATAAACTTTTCATAACTCTTCTATGTTGGAGTTGATGTAGCTTGAGAATTAGCATGACTAGGCAGCTTAAGCAAAACAGCATGATTTAATAGGCTGCTGGAAAAGGCAGCTAAGAATAGCAATTGATAGCAAAAACAAGATGTTTTCAAGGACGTGGAGGCGGTCTGTTGCTATTGGCGTTAGTGCATGGTTACCAATCATAAGGGAATGTGGTTCGTGTGAACAGTGTGTGATTTATGTCTGTAGCCTATCCGATGTAAGCGTAATCTACTGTGTCCAGTTCTGGGCTCCCCAGTTCAAGAAAGATGAAGAGCTACTTGAGAGAGTCCAGCGGAGGGCTACGAGGATGGTGAGGGGACTGGAGCATCTCCCCTACGAGGAGAGGTTGAGGGAACTGGGCTTGTTCAGCCTGAAGAAGAGAAGGCTGCGAGGGGACCTTATAAATGCCTACAAATATCTGAAGGGTGGGTGTCAGGAGGATGGGGACAAGCTCTTTTCAGTGGTGCCCAGTGACAGGACAAGGGGCAATGGGCACAAACTGAGGCACAGGAAGTTCCGTCTGAACATGAGGAGGAACTTCTTCCCTCTGAGGGTGACGGAGCACTGGAACAGGCTGCCCAGGGAGGTTGTGGAGTCTCCTTCTCTGGAGATATTCAAGACCCGCCTGGATGGGGTCCTGTGCGGCCTGCTGTAGGTGACCCTGCTTCGGCAGGGGGGTTGGACTAGATGACCCACAGAGGTCCCTTCCAACCCCTACTATTCTGTGATTCCGTGATTCTGTGTGTACAGATATGGCAAATGTATATAACCGCACAAGCGGGGGAATAAAAGTGTCCGACTGTGCATCGTACCAATGCGTGTGAGAGTCATTCCCATCCTTTCACGGATGCTGAGACCCGACACTTCTATGTATTAAAGATTGCACAGATTTCATAGATTATCATATACATTGCTTTGCAAATTACAGTACAGTGGAGAAAGACTTTCATTTCCTCTTCCACTAAAACAGAAGAGTCCACTTGACTCGACATTTGTTATAATAAGAGTAAGGGACAACCTCTGGGAGCTGTTGAACACAGAGTACTTGTGAAGATCAGGCAGTTTCTATTTAGAATGCTAAGGCATTAAATTTAGGGAGATTTTGGCTTCAGTGTCAGTGTGTGTGTATATATATGTACATATTTAACTTTTAACACTTACATGTAGGACTTCTCAAGTCCTTTTCACCACTATGAATGCCTCTAATATTTCTTCTCTTTGAAGAAGCATACTCTGTCCTGAGCCTATCTTGCAGTCTTGAATGTAAAGACTGACATTCTATAGGATTGAACTGAAGTCATTATTCTTGAGAGGTCATGTTCAGATATATAAATTTCAGAATTAACTTACTAGTAATTTGTTTCTCGGATGTCACAAAGACCTGCACAGGGTACTTGAGTGAAAATTACACTATGTGAGAAACAGAAAATGCTCATCCAAAACCAGTTGTATTTTTCTCAAAACAAACAATCATAGTCCCAAAATCCACTGCTGACCCTCTTTTCCCAGAATACACTGTTACTGCTTCCATTTCTCAACAATGGTTCACTTCTAGTACAAAAATTGTACTTCCAGTGACAACAGTACACTTGAACATGTGTACAGCAACTCCAGTCAGCAGCATCATGTAAGTAGCAACTGTAACTAGAACGTGCACATCAGTAAACACACACACAAAAGTTTTGATGGGGGAGTGATGCCCGGGTATGTCCAGGGTGAGCTGTGGTTGCCCCTGCTGACAGATGCAGGACTGACACTGTCCTGTTGTGCTTTCTGTAACTAGGCTGTCACTTTTCTTCTACTGACTGCCATGAAACTCTGATTCAGTGCACTTCCGTGATGTGATCTTTATCCTGGTCCATCTGAAAAATATTAGCTAGCAATGTATGCAGGAATTCAACCCTGAAGCCTTTACAATCTGTTTAGGTCTACAGATTGCATAACATTCGTCTTCTCTGTGTTCTTTGAGGCTATAGCATTTCTTGAGCAGTATTTTGTCATGTATATGTTTGAGTCTGTATAGATAGTGATGGCCAGAAAAACAATGAAGGGAAACATACGCTTTGGACTGCAATTTTATCTATTGCATATTGTGGCAAAAATGGTGTTTTGGTGAACATACTGTACTGGTGATGAACTTCCATTTCATTTCATGAAATTCACCATGTGGTGCAAAATGCTGCTGTTCTGCTTGTTTGTTTTGTATACACTTCTTGCATCCTCCTCTTTCTGATACTGTATGATAGTGGGAAAGGTATTAATTTGGTTAATATAAAATTTCTGATTTATAATGCCAGATCTGCATTTGGTTGATAAATGTATGCATCCATAAATAATTAAACTTACAGTTTTTCTTCTGAATAAATTGATTAAAACTATGTCTTGATATTTACATCTGTAACTTTGCATTTGCACAGGCAAACATGAAGACTGGGCTGGAGGCTGGCTGAAAATCTGGTCTTGCATATTCTATGAAAAATTTTACTCAAATTTCTCACAGGTGAATAAACTGCATGCACAGATGAATCTAGTTAATTCAATGGTTTAATAAACCTGGAATCCCAATGAGGCTATAACAAATCCCCCTGGCATCTTGGAGTTATGACAAAGATGTATAAAATTATATGCAAGCAGAAGAGCTCTTTCTAAACTTGAGGAGTCTTTTGCACATTTTTTTTTTTATTCTGTTCACTTCATGAAATAACTTCTTATCTGTGGCTCAGTCATGATAAAGTATTAAATCAATTATTGTTTGAGGGCAATATCTGGGGTCAATTTGTGTCTGACTAGATTTTTCATCCTTTGGATAGTTTGTTTGTGAAACACTTATGCAGCACTAAGACAGATGCCTCTCTCTTATGGTCCCTTTGAGAAAGATGGCTAGGTTGAACTGAAAATTTCTGCAGCTCCCTTGTCAGGGAGCAGCACCTTTTCATAAGCTGCCCCATTTTCAGATGTTAAGCATTAGAACTAATTCTCTAGTTAGAAACACAGGAACTGCAAGCTGACTATGACTCATTGATTTAGCAAAACAACCCGAACTAATATAACTCCATAAATTTAATTATGAATGCTAGGTTTAAGGTCATTGTACTTTGAACTATAATCTGGTCAACTAAGCAGTGTGAAGCCTGGTAAGTTCTGGGATATTAAACCTTACAGGAAAGAAATATCATATAGGAAATAATAATTTTGTAGTAGGTTTCTTTTGCTGCGTTTTGATACAAAACCAAAATCCTAGATTAGTGATCGTGTTGCTCTTGTTATTTGTTCAGTATCAGGTATGAGGCATTCAGAGGGATAGGATACCCACTCAAATAAACCTAGAATATGTTGGAAGGGGTAGATGTTTTCAGATGAAAAATAAAGCAGATACTGCAACTACATGTTATCATGGAAAGCTTAAACCATTTCTTCAGGTAAAGTTCTCTGTTGTTCTTTACAGCTTCTGAAATGGGGAATAGGCTCTACCTTCATTTTCCACTGAATTAAATAAAAAAGCAGGTAAAGCAATGCTGAGTGATATAAATCTCCTTCTTTCTCAAATATGCACCTGTAATTTTACAAATATACTTGGAATACAGTACCAGAAATATATATTCAAAATTTTCAATTAGTGAAGTTCTGTGGAGTTCAGAGTTAAAAATAATGAAGCTGAAGAAAAGCATGATTGATAAGAAAACTTTCCACTGGATGTACTCCTGTATAAAACTGTAATTTTATTAATAGGTAAGAGCAGATAAAATGCATGAAATGGTAGCTAAATATGTGGAAAGCCATATACTCTGGTTTAGAAGATCATAAGTATATGAAATTGGAATGCAGCTGAATTGATTGTGATCTGATATTCATTATACTTCAGCACTGCTGACAGAATCCTTTCTAACCAAATGTGCATAACATGCTTTCTTAGCACTTTCACAAAGCCTTGAGTTTATAATGATAATTAAAATGCATCTTTTCCAATAATTGCACAATCTGAATTTAGTCTGTGCTAATAAGTTTTAAGAAAACTTAAATTCCACATTTTAATACCAGAAATCCATTTAATTATAGGTAATCTCCTGCTCTGCATGTCACCTGTATTAGCATTTATATTCCTCATTGAGTCTGCAACATAATTTTCTGTTTATTGTCGGGAACATCCATCTAATATGTACCTGCAATCTCATGTAGGCCATGGCTGGCAACCAGCAAAGATCTTAATTTGTCTTTGCCTTATGTAGCCTACCGAAAGAGTGGCAGTGTGAACAGCAAATGTTCTGTATGAAAGACCAAAGTGACAGCATGAACCAGCCTGTTGTCTTCATCATCATCATCATCATCTTCATAGAGTTCTTTTAGAAATGAAGACCTGATTTGCCTACCTATTTCTGGAGGCTGGGTACTGGCTTGCAAAGCTTGTTTCCTCAGTGGAAAGAACTTGTCCAAGAAAGCAGTGCGCTAAATTCTGCTCTTTTCACCGTTTGGAAGAGGCAGCCAGGTAGAACTAATTTCTCTCAGGAATTTTTCTTTTGCTGATTGTTTTCCATACTAGGCTATTATGTTGGTAAAATATTTACAGCCATTATAATGAAAATTGCCAGGAAATGAATTCACACAGTCTTGTTACCTTTTGATTCCCCCCCCCCCCCCCCCCCTCTCAGGGCTTTGAAACACTGCTGTGGTTTTGGCTTGCCTCTTGCTATCCTTTTCTGTCACACTCAGTAATTGGCCTAATAAAAGGTAGAAACAAGAATTTATTAGGCCTTGGGAAATACTTGAAACAAACTTTATTTGCTGGAGCAGCACTTTTTAACTACTTGCTGCTTGTATATTTTGACATTCCTTCTAAATAATAAATTTGACTTTATTAAAAGTTAAATCTTGGCTTTTTTGTGATTGCTGCTATTTTTGCAGTTTCTTAGACACACTAATACATATATAAACATATAATTTCAATTAAGCTTTTGGAGAAACAATATAAGCTGTGATTATGTCAACTTCATTACTGCCAAAATCATCAACAATTGTATGACTTAAAGACTGGCTTCTTTAATACTTTGTAAATTAGTCTTGGAATAATTTCTGTGATGAACTGAGAGAACAAAGATGAGAACTATTCAGCTTTTCATCCGTTGTCCAAGCTTGGCATTTGATGAAATCTTCCCCAAACAAATGATGTCCCTTACCTTTAAAATTTTGAAAAAATAATAACAGTAGTAAAAATAAAACCAGGTTCGATTGTTATGATGTAATTTCCACTGTTGAATCTGTTTGTCTTCCACATTCTAGGTGGTAACAAAATTTGTTTGTTTTCTAAAAAGGCCTTAAGAAATAGTAATACGTCATCCTGGAACTATTTATGCAGTAATTTTTATTCTTTGAAATCTTCCAGTGTTAAAGCAACAAGAAAACATTTAGAATGTCCTTTGGTGGAATCTTATTACACTCGCTATATATGTAAACTGATATTCTTTGATGCCAGCACGTTGCCCATACAGAGAAATCTCTGCACAATTAAATGAAAGGAAAAAGAAAAGGACTAAATAAAAAGTAATATTTTTCTCTTATGTGATTAGAATTAAATACATTAACAAATTGTCTGGTAACACAAATAGGCAATAATACAAAAAATCTACATTGTACATTATTTCAAGAAAAATAACTTCATTTGAATACAAAAGGATAAATACACTTTGTCCTATAGCCACTCTTGTACAGTAGGTGAACACAGCATCTTACTGATGCAGTGCTGCTAAGGTATACAAGGATATGACTGGCTTGAGTTTTATTGAGGGGGGCTGTTACACATGTGCATCACTAACATCAGACAAAGAAATCTTTCAACCAACAAGGGTTACAGAGCAACGTTCACTAAAGCACAAGTTGGAAAGGATTCGGGGACTGAAGCAGGCCAATATGGCAGCTTTTACAGATTTCCTTATACCCACAATGCACTGACAGCAAAGAATGCCTTTATTTGGTCGGTCCACACACTGGGCGGAGGTACAGTAGCGCACCGTATAGGAGTAGCAAATGTTTTTTATATTCTCTTCCCATTCTGAGTGCTGTCAAAGCCGTTTCAGTCCCGTGTAAGCTTTGCAACTAGCACTGCTTTGACAGAATAGGCAGCTGCTAACTTGTCTCCAGTCAGAGGTGTACAGTCTTGACTCGGAGCCCTGTCCGTAACTGATTAATATGGCTTAGTTCAGTTAGGCCTTCTTAGTTTGTATGTGGTTATTTTTTCTCTCTTTTTTTCATTTTTAAATTTCAGTAGCAAATGCTTGAATTTTCTTTGTTTTCGTGTGGCACATTCATTTGAAGCAGTCTGAATGTGATGCTATCAACCATATGGAGTCTAGCATGTGCAGAGTCCAGCTGCTCCTAGTAGAGCAGTCAGCAGTAATAGAGGCCCTTGTGATATTGCACCCTGGCCGGAGTTCTGGCTGCAGCCTCCTGCATCCCTTTCACACTTCAACTTCTCGCATAAAATACCAGTGTAAGCTGGAGGGCACTGGCACCGTATGTTGTTGATGCATGTTCCTCCATTCTGGCAATGCAGTAGTTCATTGTCACATACGTTTGCTGCAAGATAACAGGGGAGGGAGGGAAAGAAAAGCAGAATAAATATAAGTTCGTGTACAGGATAAACTTGGCACTAAAACCGTAATTAAAACACCACCTCCCCTGTCTTCCTGAGACATGTAAACAGGGGATGTGGTTTTTTAAACACTTCAAGTTTAAATGCTTTGTTTAATTTGGTATGGTCTCTCTCTTTTTTTAGGCTGTAGTCTTGGAGAACCATCTAATTCACTTCAGACCACTGACTACAATCATATTAATTAGTGAATTAATATTAATATTAATAATGATAGAATATTAATAGCTGCCTTGTGCCAGTGTCTGCAGTTTTACAGTTACTAGTTGAGCTGGAACTGTAGGTGAGTGCCTTATTATTTGAAAAGGGCAATATATCTACAGCTTTTGGAAAGCATGAACAGGAGTTAAAAATGCAACATGACTTTGCTGAAGTAAAAAGATTTGTATGAGAAGACAGGGTTTTATAATCAAGAACTGCATGTATTAATGACCTGAAAAATTACACAAAAAAGATAAGGCAAACACAGTCAGGAAATTCAGCGTGCCATTTGATGGGGATTATATGGTATATACATATGGAAATAAAAGATAATGTTATTTCCATTACAGATCAAATATTTCTTCTTAATTAGATTTGCTGCTTTGGTACAAGAGTAACTGGCATCTTAAAACTGTCTTAGATATTGTAGCCTGATATAATAACTTCACAAGTCAGATTTGGCAGCTTTACTTTGCATTACTTAATATGAATAGAAATATTTCACTGGGTAAATATGTAGAGATATGAGGAACATACTACTTAGATTTGTCAATCTGTGTTTTGTTCCAAATGATATCACTAGTGTAATATATGCTACATTACAGCTTTCTCTTCCATAGGAGTGGTGATTTTTAGTAGACACCTTGCACCTACTATCTAGGCAGAACATAACAGTAAAAATTTTGCCTCAGAGAATTAGAGAAAAGATTATTTGGCTTAGAAGCAGGCTCAACATTATATCCTGTTTATGCATACCTTAGCCTGGAAATACACTAAATAATTCAGAATAGGGAAAATATTGTTAATTTTACTTTAAACACTTCTATTCTTTGCTACAAAAAAGTACGGTTTTATAAATGTTAATTTACTTATTTTTAAAAGTAACCCAAATATTATAAGAACTAAAAGCGAAACAGTCCAGGTTCTTAAGTGATGCAATTCTACATAAATCTGCACAATTTTGTGCACCTGTGACCTTACTAGTAATCTTATCTGTCCTGGCTTTCTTTCAGAAAAATCATTTTCTCTCTCTAGAACGACTCTCTGACAACTGCTTTCTAATGTTCTGCATCCAAGTGGGCCAAATAATGATGCAGTGTAATAGAAACTCATAGATGCAATTGAGAGAGAACAGTTAAATAATTTTTTTCAGCAATTCCTTTAGCAATCAAAGTTTTTTACTAAGAGCTATGGATTTAACATTGTTGTCCAGTTTCTGAATTGTGATGTCAAAATTTGAATATTAAGGTACACAATTAACATGTATTATTGATGACAGCCATATGTCTGAATTTTAATATTCTATATATACATTACAAAAAATAGTGTTCATGTTATGTACAAGGAACAGTAAATCACCACCAAATAAATGTGATGAGATTAACAACTCAGAAAAATATGGTAACAGGATGAAAAAATGAACTGTATTTTAAAAGTCAATATTTGAGTTACATCTCCTATAACTGAGGCTATGTATCTTTAAATATGACTTTATTATTCATATTCTATATATTTAGCAATATCAATATGCAAAATCAAAATACTTTATCTGATGGTACAGCTACTGAATCCACTTGTTCTGGACTACTCATTGCTAGGATGCTTCCTACAGTTCAGGCAATGAAAGCGGTGAAATATCTGTGCCATCAGTACTGACCATTGTTTCCCTTGAACAACTGAGTGGAAATAAACAGTTAATTAAACACCCCTTCTTAAACAGCAGATGAGATATTTCACTTCATGTTTGGCCCTGAATATATTATCCACATTTTCCTAAGTATTCAGTAAACTAAATTTATTTTCCAATAGCTTTCCTGTTTTCAAACTTATTTTGACAACTATAGCCTGTTACTTTCAGAGGCCATCAGCCCAGCTTCTGATCTGTAGTTATGGATTGCCAGCTATGTGTGGCTGAAGTGGCGTTTTGCTACCTGCTAGATGTTCTGCCTGATGATACACTCATGCAGGCTGCTATCAAATGCCTTTAATCATTGCTGTCTACAAATTCTGGATACAATTTCTCATTAGAAAGCTTTTTTAAAACTGCTTAAAGAAGAGATGGATCAATGACCATGGGACGACATACACAGCACCAAGCTTGCTGGCATCAAATGGGAACCAACTTTCTCAAAGGGTGAAGAGGATCTTTGCCCAGGAGCTCACGGGGCTCATTGACAGGGCTTTAAACTAGAGGTGAAGGGGGAAGGGGAACCTATCAGGCTTGCCAGCGACAGGCTAGGGGAGGATACACAATGGTTAAAGGGATGGGGGGCTAGTAGGAGCCATCAACCCGTTACCCAGCAGCATGCCAGGGACACTGCAGCAATGTGGAAGTCTTGCAGAAGGGAGCTGGAGGTGCCTGAGGTATCAAGTGCCAACAAGAAAATACCCATGAAACACCTCAAGGGAAAAAAGGGGTGCTCTGCTATGAAGGTAACGAGGCTGACAGCTCAGATGAAATGCCTCTATACAAACGCACGCAGCATGGGAAACAAACAGGAGGAGTTGGAAGCAATCGTGCTGCTGGAAAGCTATGACCTGATTGCCATCATGGAAACTTGGTGGGATGAATCCCACGACTGAAATGTAGCTCTTGATGGCTACAGGCTGTTCAGAAGTGACAGGCGAGGAAGGAGGGGCGGGAGTGTTGCCCTTTACATCAAGAAAACACTACAGAGTGAAGAGCTGTCCCTGAAGAGTAGCCATGAGCAGGTCGAAAGCTTATGGGTAAGAATCAGAGAGAGAGGCAACAAAGGGAACCTAGTGGTTGGTGTCTACTACAGGCCGCCAGATCAAGAGGAGCCGATAGACGAAGCGTTCTTCCCCCAACTCCAGGAGGCTTCGTGCTTGCAGACTCTCGTCCTACTGGGGGACTTCAACCACCCCGACATCTGCTGGAAAAGCAACACGGCAAGCTGTAGGCAATCCAGCAGGTTCCTAGAACGCATTGAGGACAACTTCTTAAGCCAGGTAATAAGCAACCCTACCCGAGGGGATGCGATACTTAGACCTGATGGTCACCAATGCAAGTGAGCTCGTTGGGGATGTCAAGATCGGAGACAGCCTGGGCTGCAGTGACCACGCGCTGGTGGAACTAACACTACTGAGGGAAATGGGAATAACGAAGAGCATAGTCAGGACCCTAAATTGTAGGAGGGCAAATTTCCAGCTCTTCAAGGAGATAGTCAGAAGGACTCCCTGGGAAACGGTCCTCAGGGACAGGGGAACAGAACAGAGCTGGCAGGTCTTTAAGGATGTATTCCACAGAGCGCAAGAGCTCTCGATCCCCAAGTGTAAGAAGTTGGGCAGAGAAGGGAAGAGACTGGGATGGCTGAGACAAGAGATGCTGGTCAAACTAAGGAAGAAGAGGGGACTGCACAGGCAGTGGAAGCAGGGACTGGCTTCCTGGGAAGAGTATAAGGAAGCTGCCCCGTTGTGTAGGGATGGGGTCAGGAAGGCCAAGGCACAGCTGGAGCTGACTTGGCAAGGGATGCGAAAAATAACAAGAAGGGCTTCTACAGGTATGTCAGCCGGAAAAAGATGGTCAAAGAAAGCGTACCCCAGCTCATGAGCGAGACCGGCAAACTGGTAACAGCAGATGAGGAGAAAGCTGAGGTACTCAACAACTTTTTTGCCTCAGTCTTCACTGGCAACCTCTCTCCTCACCCCTCCCGAGTCGATGGATGGCATGAAGGAGACCAGGAGGGTAAAATCCCTCCAGCTGTAAGGGAAGACCAGGTTCGGGACCTCCTGAGGAACCTAAACATACAGAAGTCCATGGGACCTGATGAGAAGCATCCCAGAGTCTTGAGGGAACTGGCTGATGTAGTTGCCAAGCCACTCTCCATGATATTTGAAATGTCATTGCGGTCAGGGGAAGTCCCCAGTGACTGGAAAAAGGGAAACATTGTGCCCCTTTTCAAAAAGGGTAGAAAGGGAGACGCTGGGCACTACTGACCTGTCAGCCTCACCTCTGTGCCTGGGAAGATCATGGAACAGATCCTCCTAGAAGATATGCTAAGGCACATGGAGGCCAGGGAGGTGATTCGAGACAGCCAGCATGGCTTCACCAAGGGCAAGTCCTGCCTCACCAACCTAGTGGCTTTCTATGATGGTGTAACAACAAGAGTGGACAAGGGAAAACCAATGGACGTCATCTATCTGGATTTTTGTAAAGCCTTTGACACGGTCCCCCACAACATCCTTCTCTCTCAATTGGAGGGCCATGGATTTGGTGGGTGGACTGTTCAGTGGATAAGGAATTGGTTGGATGGTCGCAGCCAAAGGGTAGTGGTCAACGGCTCAATGTCCGGATGGAGACCAGTGACGAGTGGAGTCTCTCAGGGGTCCGTACTGGGACCAGTGCTGTTCAATATATTTATCAATGACATGGACAGCGACATTGAGTGTACCCTCAGCAAGTTTGCAGATGACACCAAGCTGAGTGGTACGTTTGAGACACCAGAAGGACGGGATGCCATCCAGAGGGACCTGGACAAGCTGGAGAGGTGGGCCTGTGTGAACCTCATGAGGTTCAACAAGGCCAAGTGCAAGGTCCTACACCTGGGTTGGGGTAATCCCTGCTATCAATACAGGCTGGGGTGTGAAAGGATCGAGAGCAGCCCTGCCGAGAGGGACCTGGGGGTACTGATAGACGAAAGGCCGGACATGAGCCAGCAATGTGCGCTGGCAGCCCAGAGGGCCAACTGTGTCCTGGGCTGCATCAAGAGAAGTGTGGCCAAGCAGGTCGAGAGAGGTGATTCTGTCCCTCTACTCTGCTCTGGTGAGACCTCACCTGGAGTACTGCATTCAACTCTGGAGCCCTCAGCACAAGAAGGACATGGAGCTGTTGGAGCGGGTCCAAAGGAGGGCTACAAAAATGATCCGAGGGCTGGAGCACCTCTCCTATGAGGACAGGCTGAGAGAGTTGGGCTTGTTCAGCCTGGAGAAGAGAAGGCTGCGGGGAGACCTGATTGCAGCCTTTCAGTACTTAAAGGGAGCCTATAGGAAAGATGGGGACAATCTTTTTAGTAGAGACAGCAGTGACAGGACGAGCGGTAATGGTTTTAAACTAAAACAGGGTAGGTTTAGGCTGGATATGAGGAAGAAATTCTTTACAATGAGGGTTGTGAAACACTGGAACGGGTTGCCCAGAGAGGTAGTGGACGCCCCATCCCTGGAAACATTCAAGACCAGGTTGGACAGGGCTCTGAGCAACCTGATCTAGTTAGTGGTGTCCCTGCTTGCTGCGGGGGGGTTGGACTAGATGACCTCTAGGGGTCCCTTCTGACCCAAAACTTTCTATGATTCTATGATCAAAAGCTTCTCCTTTGTTTTTCTTGCATGCCTTTAAAATTTTGCCCACAGAAATGCATTAAAGTAAAACCATGTAGATTTCAATGGTCTCAGCAAACTACATTGTAGCTGAAAATTCTTGAGTTGTTAAGCTTGTATTGTCACAGCTTTCTTTTCCTTAGTTTCATCCTTGTAGTTCTTTCTCTTGCACACACACATGTACAAGCATAAGTGTATCATGTAGATAGCAACTGTGGTGATTCAGAAGCTAAATGAAAATTTTGAAAATGTTATGAAATCCTCTTATTTATTTTGTGCCAATTTTGTTTTAATTTTATTCTGACAAACTCTAATACCATTTCCACATTTCTAAAAGCATAGTCAGGATTACTTTTAAAACTTTAATATTAGGTAATTATATTTATTCAGTTTAAGAATTGCATTAGCTATAGCTAATGAGTTTAGCACATCAGCATAAAGAAAAGTACTTTCAGTGGAATTTAAAACAAAATTTATGCCTTAAACAAAAGTAGCTGACGTGCTGCCAAGACCAGAGCAAGGCAAGTATATTAATTGTTGTTGTGAAAAATAACAATGTTTCTACTGTTAACACAGTATTTTGCTAGTCACTATTTCAGAAGTGACTCTAGGCTTTACTCGGAGAAGGCAGTGACCTGGGAGCTGCTGAGCAGGGCAGGAAGGGCCAGGACCTTGCAGACCCCTTGCTCTGTGGTGAAGCTCAAGCAGAGCTGCTGCAGCTGGTGCTGGTGGGTGAACGTAGGGCTGGTGGAGCCCCAGCATGTGCCTGGCCCTTGGCCTTTTTGCTTCCCCCGAGCAGCAGGAGCAGTGAGCCTGGCAATATAGGGTTTTCCTGCCCATTGTAACCCTCCTACCTTCTGCTACCTACCATGCCCTTGCCCCTTCTTATACTCCAAGCAGTGAAATGTTGCTGAGAGGTGTTGAACCAGATCTGCTTTATCTTCATCATTAAAAGTAATAATAATGCAAAGTTAGTTTGAATTAATCTGAAATGAATCAGGTATCAAGTTCTCATCAAAGAATGAAACATGGAGATGTGATGCAAGTAAAAGAACTAATTCTGTAGTAATCACACATGACTATTAAGACTTGTGTGGCTGAACTAGTTGTAGGTTTGCTGGCAGATTCTCATCATTGATTAGAAGACAGGACATAAATTGATCAGTTAAACAAAACAGAGATATCTGATTTGCTCTGGAGAGCTTTGCAGAACTTTTGGGGGGAATATTTCTGAGCAGAGTATCCAGATCTGTGCTACTGTGGGAAGTGAAATGTTTAAAGTAAAACAAAGGAAAATTTTAAAAGTTATTTTCATAATTCAATTTACAATCCATGCAATGGTCTGATTATGGGATCCTTAAAACACTATACTAAGGACACAGAAAAAAGCGACATGTAAAAGTAGATAGCTATCAGAAGCTTCTCAGTCCTTGGGACAAGCCCGCCCCCTTCCAAACCAACAAACCCCTGCAATTAATAAGAGATGTTGTTATTTTTGAATTAAAATGTAAATATCTTCTCCAAAGTAATCATTAATAAAATATTGAAGCCTCTTTTTTAGGATAAGACCTCTATGAATGATGATGAAAGATGCCTTGCCACAAGTTGCAAAATATTCTTGATTTGTAATTTCAATTTATTACAGTTTATTACATTTGGAAATGGAATAAAAAAGGAAAACAAGGGGAAAATGTCCAGTCTTTCAACCAGCTCAAGCAGTTCAAGGGGTAAGTGATGTGCTAGTGTTTCACAGAATTTATATTGCATGCTTAATGAAATGTATTGAGAGTATCATAGTTTGACAAATGTCTAATGTTGTCTTAAATATTCAAGTCTGAATAATACAATGAAAACTTCTGAGTATGTCCGAAACTCAACTTTAATACCTTTGCAGCTTCTTAAAAGAAAAAAGATAAATATGGCTGATTTCAGTTCTGAAGCAGCAACGTAAGACACTGTAACGCAAACGTAAGTCTTGTTCTCTTCGATCTGGAGGGCGACCTCAGGCACAGCATTGTGCTGTTGACATATGTTCTTTCCAGTTGCTGTGTCTGGGCAGCTTAAGAGCATATGCACAGGGCTTTTGGTCTGCCTACTGCTCAGACAGAAAAACAATACGATATTGGACTTAAACACAATTTCTTTTAGCCTCCCGTCTTTCCTGAAGGCCATCCAAGAGTGGACAAAATACATTTTGTACCTTTCTTTGTGCTACCTTAACTTTTGTACAGCTTGCCTACAGTAACATCTTATTCAGGTGGGTCAGACACATGAATATGAGAAAGCACAGGCTATTGATTTAAGAAATGAATATAGTCAAAAGGACACCTTTTTTGCTGGGATAGGTGGTGTTCACTTTCTGCATCAAAATCTGGATTTCCTATAAAATTTTCATTGTTTGTGAGAACAGTATAAAAACCATTAATGATAAAGTCACAGAAAGAAAACTTTTTATTAGAGGTCCTTACTTCCTTTCTTGATTTCTGAAGTCTTTCATTTCAAGCAATGTTTTGTATGTTCTCTCCCATTGCTATTTTTCTTCAGTGTGCTCTTTTTGTGGTATCATTTGGTACAGCCTTCTCTCTCCCTCTCTCTCTTTTTAAAACCACCTCTTCACTTTTCTCCTTTTTGTCTCCCACATCATAAGTATTATAGTCCCTGGACAGTTTGGTGGGTTGACAGCTGTGAATATATTAGAAAACATTTTGGTCTATTCTAAAGCACTGATGCCAGCTTTGACCCTACTTGTGCTGCAGTGAATTTTCCATAGTGTTCATCAGTATTTTGTGTGAATAGCACTACTGAAATCATGAGAATTTTTTGACCTTGGATTCCACCTATTGTTTGTAACTTTGAAAGCATGCAGGTCTAGTGGCTGAAGAAATTATTCTTGGTTGTTTTTTCTCTAATGCATCTGTTTCCTTGGTACTTCTTATCTAGTAAAGAATGTTACTTGAATTCGTTTATGAGGAAGTTTTCGGCACACATGCTAACAGAATGTTCTCTCAGCATAAGAAGTGAGTAAAAAACCAAGCATAGTGAAACCCACGTTTTCAGTAATGATGTTGATAGGTAGCTTCGATATATGCAGTGGTTGTCTATATACAGAGCTGTGAACAGCACATTGAAATGCCATGAAAAAATTAGGTTTCTTCTCACTGCATAAAGAAGTTCAGTAAATTGAGGCCAAGCACAAGCAATTTCTTGTCAAACACAGAATTAGTTCCTATGAATACTATAAAGATTCTGTAACTAACAGGCATTATTATCTAAAAATGTGATCATTTAATCAATAAATGGTAAAAACAATCACAGAATATAAAAGAAATTGCAACAAATGAGGAAGCTTGTGTGTATGCCTAATAAGATACATATAGCAAACATGCACAAGAAAACCTCTGCAGTCGTGAAGGCATTAGTAATGTTTTCCCCACAATTTGTCAGATTGACACTAATGGAACTGGGGAATGCAAAACACTTAGTATCATTCAAATGCAAAGGTTTAAAATTGTTTCCGGTTCTATCAGAGTAGAAGTGACCACAATCAAAATATTTTCAAATTGCCAGAGTTAGCAACAACAAATTATTTCCATTATTTTGAAACAATCCTAAAAATACAATATATACTTGTTATGTGTTAAAGATCGCTTTGTGGAGCTCCACTGACTCATGTGATTTCACCCATATAAAGTAAATATTAGGAATGAAGACATAAGGGCATGGAGAAAACTTCCAAATAGTCAGGCAGCTTCTGAAAGTTTACAACTATTGCATAGCACATGACAAAACCTCAAATTTTTATAACTTAAGTGTCTTATTCAATTAAATATCCAGTGGCTAATAACTGACTTGGAGGTCTTGTCATTTAGATTTCTCCTCCTCCCTGTTTCCCATTTAGATCTACTGTTAGATTTTTATTAGAATTTACTGCTACCAGTTACAGTTACTGCCAAATAGTTTTAAAATATTTTGCTACCATGAATACACGTGTCAGTGTTGATCAGACGACTTCAGTGGTTTTAATACCCGATACAAAAAAACAGCTATTGTTCTTTTAAATTCATAAGGACTTGTTTTTTGAAGTGACACTAATTTAGCATCTGCTGTAATAGGATCAGTAAAACTATCTTAGGATACTGTCAAATCAAGACAAGGTAGATGCTTTGATAGCATGAAAGGAAAACTAGTTTGTGCTTATCTACCGAGGCATATTCATTGTTAAGACAAAATAAATCAGCGTAGATAAGTATAAGCCTAAAGCACATCTTACTATGTCTAAATTATGGTCACAAAATGACAAACATTAATACAAAGATCTCTGGTGCAAAGTTGAAACAATGTTGTGATTAATTATATTGTCAACAATACGGAGAAATAAACATTGACCAAGTGCGAGTCCTTTCTAAGGGCAGACATCTCCATCTTGGCTTGTCTTAGATATGCCCGTTAGAGGCACAATTGAAATGATGCTTGATTTTTTTATCAAATCAGTTTTATGAAGTTATCAGGGAGTAAATGAATAGGTGGGTAATGGAGGTACTGTGTTTGCTGAAAATTTCTGGTAGAATTTTTAGGTTGTTTGCCTACATGTAATGTCTGTCCTTTCTGCACTTCAAAGCTAAGCCAGTTTTAATCAAATTGCAGCAAAAGTCTTCAGAGTTTCGACAAGAAGATGCAGCTACTATGCAGAGTTCTCCCCAGTGCACAGCCACAGAATGCATGGTTCCTCTCTCCTGTAAATAGGTACCAATTTGTCCTGGCATCCACATGGTAAGCTTAGTTAATTATATTTCACTACTGAAAGTGCAAAATCTTCTACAGAATCAATTTTATTTTAACCATGGTAGAAGGATAGCAGAGGTAGAAAGTTACTCTATTTCACAGGTTGTATCTGTGCTTTCTCATTTTCTATCTGTATTCTTGATCTAAAATCCTTGGGTTTAATTAATATAAGATAATGAGAAGAAATACATCAAATCTGTCAAAAGGACAAGGGGGAGAACAGAATTTTGGAATTGATGCTCTTGCATGATAGAGAAGCCATAGTAGCTTTGGCAGAAACAACAGAAGATTGCTCGTTAAAATGGCTGAAAACAAATCCAGTTCTAAGAATTATGGCTGAAATAATATCTTCCCATCCTCATTTCAAGAAATGATTGATTAACCTTTCAGTTTTCTGATTTTGATGGTTGCACTTTTATATTTCTCCAAAAGAGGATGATATCCAAACTGGGGGAAAAAAATCCACATTCTTTTTATTGCTTTTTCTTCTGGACGAGCACCACTGAATTGGTATGATCCTCATCATATTTAGGATAATCTCAGGAGAGCAATAAGCTATATCATAGCTTTAGTTGCTCAAAAGGGACTACATACCTCTCTCATTCATATTCCACTTACAAAGCTGTAAAGGTGCAGTGCCATTATTTCTATCTTCCTGCAGATAAATGAACACTCTTACATGATCTGTCTTCTCTTCCCGTAACTAGGAAGAGAAGCAATTGTAACTACAGGGTATTTTTTTTTGTCTAGTGCCAATAGCAAGGTCAGGCTTTGGTTGTAACTAATACCAGTAAAAACCTGGCCACGCATAAAAACTCCTTAGATACAGAAGATTAAGTGGTCGTCAAAAGGCCTCATGAACAGTTGGAGGGTGGGATTTGGCTCCCTAAATAGAAGCAGCTACTGCCAACTGAGGTGCATTGCTTCCCTGCCTGCCTTCGATGTCTGCCCTGACCCAGTGCAGCTGTGCACAAACACTGGCCACAGCTCTGGTGGAAACCCCAAAGTTGTGAGCAAGAGCTGTGAAAAGCCTCATCTGAGGCCTCCACTCAGGCACCCTCTGCCCACCAGCCTGGGAGTGCATTTGGTCCTGGTCCTTGCTCGAGTGGCCTGGTGGGCTTGGCCTATCCTGGCCTTGCATGTATGAGCCCCTGGTGTGACCCCAGACCTGCCTCGGCCCTAGAGGCTTCTCTGGCAGTCTGCAAGGCTGCTACCGACGCCACTACTGCCACCGGAGCTGCTCGGCTTGCCTGGCTTGGGTGATGCGGGAGGGACCCTGTGCTGCGGAGCTCCCTGCCCTGCCCTGCTGCCCACCCATCCCTCTTCCCCCGCACCAGTCCCCTCCTGGTCCTGACTTGCTGTCTCCCTGTGGAACCACCAGCTGCCATAGCTCCTTGGCAGTGGCACTAGACACCTATGGTCAGGCAGTTCAGTCCTATCCAAAAAGCTAACAGGATGGCTTTGCCTGAATAGCAGTATTTTCAGCTTCATGTACAGCAACAGTATTTCCTTAAAAGTTCCCAAGAACTATTAAACAGAACTGCAACAAGTATCGCTTTTACAAAAAGGCAGAAGAAAGCCCGGAGAGCAAAACAAAGCAGCAGCATGCAAAGGTCAGCAATTCAAATACATGATTATGAATTATGTAAAAGGCTGAATGTTTCTGCATCCTTAGCTGCTAGGGTGTTTGACTTGCAATAATATTTTGGACACAAAAGAATGCAAATAATTTCTCTTTGCTTACAAAGACAAAAGTTTGTCTTCCTGCTATTCTTCCCAATGAATGCTGCATTGAAGAACTGCAAAACTGATTAAATGGTCCTACAGACTTATTATTTGGCAGCAAAACTAGAGAAGATATTCATAACTGATTAGAATTATTCTAGTAATTATTTTCCTAAAATTTTTTAGGGAAGGGGAGAGAAAGAGAGAATATGTTGGTGGCTTCTAATAATAATATTAATTCCATAATAGTACTAATCTGAGGACAAATATTGGATGTATTGGTATTCCTCAAAACATCTGCATGGCCCTGGATACTGAAGTTCACAGACAAAACTTAAAATGATTTCAGAGAGCCTGCTGAGTAAGAACTTTAAGATTAAATTGTAATCTTAATTGTAATCTTATGTTATTTAATGACAGTATTTAAAAAAATTTATACTCTCCTAATTTTTCGCTTCCCAAATATATGATGTGTTTGTGCATATGTGTGTACTTTCTGGCAATCTGAGCAAAAGTGGTCATGACAAGTTTGATAAAGAAGTGGAGTCTAATGAGTTGTTAGAAGTTTTTATTGCCCAAAGCAGCATAGCTATTGTAGCTTAATAACGTATGTTCTGTTTCTGGTGTTAAAAAAGAGCTAAATTTTAATAATCAGTTTAGTATCACTCAGATGGAGTAAGACTGGTTCTGCAAGTTTTATTTTACAACACTTGCTGTGTACAGCAAACATTGTGTAGAACAATTCTTTGAATTCAAAGTAATAATTTTGCATTGTAATGGCTAGTTTTTTAAAGCAGACTTAGTTGTATTTATTTTTATGCAGATTATATTCATGTCAAGTTAAATTTTGAACACTGCTATTCTAAATTTATTTGTGATCTAAAATAATTTGAATGTTGCCAACTTTCTTCTTGCTACTTTGGCTTAAAGCCAATTGCATGCAGCATTTTGAAAAATTAGTAAAAATATCTACCGGAAATACATGTTACGATCAACTTCTAAACTACATAAAATAACATTTTTAATGGAAATATCAGCAATCTTTAATTACACTATCCTAAAAATCAAAGATGGAAAAAGAAGTGGAATGGGTACGTAACTAAAAAAAGGCAGTCACACTAATGTAAATGTGACTTATAATCAGCTGTGTTACATTGACCACAAGTAAAGGTAAAGCCAAGTTTATATGTCATTATGTATTCCTATTGTGTGCATTTTTCAAAACAAAGAGATTTAAGATACCAGGATAATACTCTACTATAGGAGACCAAAACACCAATGTGCAAAGTAAATGGTGTAGAATCTCTCAGGAGATGAACATTCAGAGTTTATGTGAACATTAGTTACAATGCAAAGGTAAAGGTGAAACATTTACATAGTTCCTACAAAACATATTAAATGTAAGGGATATTTTTTTTTTTGTTAAAGCAACAATGCTGGGAATCAGGAGATCTTCCTTCTGATTCTACATTGACTTATTGTTTTGAATGTGGATGAAATGCGTCAGAGTGCTTTTGCTGAGCTAGCTCTAGAACGGGGATAAAAACACTGCCCTGCAGGTCTCTCAGAGCTCTTCACAGTAAGAGCTGTTATTGCCAGTGAACAATGGAGAAGTTGATGCCAAGGAAAGTCAAATGATTTGCCGTTATTAACAAAAGAAGCAAACCAACACGTCCTGTGAATTCCAGCTCTATTTACTAGATTGCACTGTTTATTAGCCAAATGCAACAGCAGAACTGATTGTTGTTTCCAAGGGATTTTGGAGACTCTCAGCTATAAAAAGGATTATAAACTCTAAAGTTTAAAAAAGGAATATGCAATCTTGTCCGTTTAAGTGTCATATGCAATTGCATAAAATGCTTATATATTCTGACAATGAGAAATACCAATGTCATGTATGTACCTCCTTCTAATCTCATCAGTCAGAACTTTAGCAGCTTCATAGTTGTACGGCATTCATATGGGACCAAACTATTCTCTGATATATCAGAAACATGGTAAAGATTTGCAAATGTTTATCCCCTCTGCTTTATCTTGGCCTTTAAATATATTATCTGTTATTGTCTATTTTTAATTATTACATTAAAATTAAAAAATGACACTTAACAGTGGATGATTCTTATATCATAATTCCTTTCTGAGATATACTGAATGATAATATGCTCTCCTGTAAGTGGGGTTTTAACTGGTGTAATGCTTTACTTTCCAACTCTTTTCATCAGAGTATCAGTAAGATGACTCAAACAGCTGGCATGTAGCACTCTATAAAAACGAGATCTAAGAAATTAATGTATAAAAGAATTAAAGCTATTAGATGCTTCATGATAGTTTTCATCAACAATATTTATTGCTACACACAGACTTGCTCTAGGTATCATTGTATGTTTATCTTCATGACAGAGTAGCCATTAGATGGGAAAATATAGATAATAGATGCTCACTTTACAACACAGTCCTCTTGAAGCACACTAGTTTTTCTGCAATGTGCTACGCAGGTGTAACCAATGTGATGGACATAGCCATTGTTTTAGCTGAAAACGCTTTTTAAACTGACTTATAATATTACATCGTTCAGCAAAAAAGTCCAAAACATGCTCACACCAAAACACAAAATAACTGTCTTTGTTTATCTAATTATATTGCCTCTTAACAAAATTTCAAAGGCTCTGATTATTTGTCTTTTCAAAAGTGATATTTTGATAAGTACGCAGTTAGAATTCATAATTCATTATTACACATTAACCAATACAGATAAAGCCTGCATACAGGCAACCTACATATTTTTCACAATATTATTATGCAGGCTACTACTAATAAGTTATTGCATTAATAACAGGATTGCACTAATCTCACTTTGTCAACTCTACAGTTTTGCTATGATGTAGAAAACATCTGAATAACAATAGACCTGGCTTAGACTTAGAAAGAGAGCACTAAACATATCTTTCTTTGGGTTAATGTCTGAAAAGTTCTTTCTACATGCATATGAACTAAAGGTAATGCCTCTAAACATGGATGTTGAGCTTGCTTACTATGACAAAATGTTAAGATAATTCAGAATACTAAAAAGTTCAGAGGTAAGACTCTCATGACTAAGCACTCTTTCCCTCTGTGCTTTATATGGTTCTTGCATTACTTTTGACATGCTAATTAAACATAATTATATTTCTGTTTTTCAATCCTGATGCACAAAGGTGTTAAAATTTAATTATTAGTGAAGACTGAATAACCTGAGATCCTCAAGGAACAGATAACTGCAAAATATTATTTCATTTCCAAGTACTTGCTTTATTTTATTTAAAATTACTTCCTCCAATTTTTAGATTGTCTAGTCATGCCAGAGTTGAAAAACAAAAAAGATATCTCCATTAACCTAGACAAAATAAATTCCTTTATAATCAGTGTGTTATATATTTCTAAAGGTATATTGTATCAATACCCTTGATGATGAAAAGAAATCATTGTGTTGCTCGAAAAGTTTTACACTTGCACATAAGACTGAAAAGCTGAGATGGTCCTTTTTTCATGCTCCAGAGGAGCTGTGCAGAGAACAATGTTACAAATTCGTATACTCACCTTTGGTTTGGAGAAGGA
The DNA here is from genome assembly GCF_030867145.1 of Opisthocomus hoazin. NCBI lineage: Eukaryota > Metazoa > Chordata > Aves > Opisthocomiformes > Opisthocomidae > Opisthocomus > Opisthocomus hoazin. The sequence continues at coordinate 23,125,157 of NC_134419.1, forward strand.
AGGGTCACACAAAATTATCAAATTGCGTGCTCAATTTTTATTAAAACACACTTCTAGAATGTTGTATATTCTTCTAAAAAATAATCTCTGGGTATATTTTAAAACATAATGTCCATTTCTTTGTAGAACTCTCAGAGAAAATGGAAACAGATTTCTGCTACATAGAATTTGGATGATGAATTATCTCCTGACAAGTTTACCCCTTTGGGTCCAGTCCGGTCCTCTGCCCCCAGCCATCCCCCCCTTGCACACCGCTACCTTACATAACCTGAATCCTCAACTGCTATCACATGCTTGTCCTTCTCTTTCAGCAGTCTTGGCAGCAATGGCAATGGAAACCTAACTTCTCTGATCACAACTCCTCCAGAACTGTGTATTCCTTTACATTGCCTCCTATGGTGGGAGCTGGTGTCTGCCGCATGTCAGTGCAGAGTGCCAGCTGATGGGTGGATGTGATATTGGAGGACGAGAAAAGGTTGTAATTCCAGGTAGGATTACTTTTGGTAGGGCTGGTCTCTGCCTGGACCCTTCTGAGGGGTCAAACACTGAAGATAAACACCAAGCCTCCTCCTGCTCCATGAACCCACATGGCAAGCATGGCTAGCCAGCACGTAAGGCCAACTTCTGCACAGACATGCTATCTTGGGCAGCAGATACTCCAGCGTGGTTCCTGCTCAGGTTTGAAACACAGGCCCAGTGAAGTGAGAGCATGAGAGGAGTGTAAAATGCAAAGGTTTTATGCGGCCTGCATGACACAGCATTTCTTAAGTGGTAACCTGGCAGATCTGAGTGGGATGATGGTTTTCTGAAGACTGCACGAAAGCTATAGAATGAGTAGCTGTTAAGTTAAAAGAGAAAGACAAATGCTAAAGGGAAGTGGTTGGAATTGGAACAGAGGGGTTTGGGACAAAGCCAGGATGGGTGGGAGGAGGTGAGGGAGGTGCTCAACACATCTGAGCTGGCTGTTTTGTATTTGCAAAGCAAGTCAAGGTCTTCTAAGGGTGCAGGGCAGTGTGGGGTGCAGTATCATCGCTAAGTTGTCATGTTGCCACTGAATAAAAGAGAAGATATAACTGGAGTACACTTCTCTAAGCATCTTTTCAGCTGTTTTTTAAATCGATAATGGTTTTGTATGAACTAGCAAAGCTTTCAGTTCATGGCAGACAAATTATAGCAGTATATGGCTTTATTCTGATTGGTGGTGTAAATCTTGACCCAAATTTTCAAACTTTTGCAGAAGTTATGCTGCATGCATGCAAACTTTCATGTTTCTCCCAAGTTGTGTACCAAATGCCATGTGTGCGTATGTAATTTGAGGCATTCCAAAACATCTACCTCAATTTCTGAGACATTTGTGTTGCAATACACTCTTGTAATCTGTCTGTAAAGATATGTGGAATAGGATGCTTTTTCTGAGAACTGAAGCCTCCTTGCAGAGAGCTGGACTTTGCTGCATAATGTTAACATAATGGGGCTGATTTAAGGATGTTATGTTTGCCTTTAGTATGAATTTCCTTGCACTAATGGCCCCAGTGTAACTCTCATTGTGGGATTCTCCTGTTCTTGAAATCAGTAGGAAGTAAGCCCACTTTCTGAACCCTGTGAGACTAACTTGTTCTCCTTGGACGCTAGTCAGTGCTTACTGCCTCACTATCAAAATGCAGCTTCAGCTCTTTAAAGAAAGAGCTACATGTGGTGAAACCCTCTTTACTCTCCTTGGAAATGAAATTCTAAACTCTTCAAAGTAAAAGTCCTATTTCAAGGTTCCTCTGGCTTAAAAGGGAAGTTCATTTCCCATTTAAAGTATGTATAACACTCAGACCTCAGTGATGCAGCATCTCACTAACAGAACACCCTGCGGAATTGTCTCCTATGGACAGCTGTTTCTCTACTGAGGACACTGGAGGCTCTTGTTCCTCCTGCACCTGTCAGCATATATGGGGACAGGTTAATGTATGTGGGTAACAAGGCTGGTAGCTCTTTTGATTGTAGCCCTTTGTATCCTTGTCCTATAGCTGCCTGGTGCTATTTCTTAAGGCTCAAGGGACAGTTCCTCCTCCAAAGAGATTATAGCTGCTCTCCTTATAACCTAGCAGTTTTGAAGTGCAAGAGTAGATTCTTGAGTCCATTGGAAAAGCTTTCAAATTTAAGCAGGATATAGAGTAAGAGCAGGGGCTAGCACACAGGTGTCATAGAAAGATACAGGTGTCTTTGTGTTTGGCTGTTCAGAGATGCTCAGTATACAGCTCAGCCACCAGCTCCATAAGCTGGAGCAATATTTTGATTTATCCACAGACAAATTTTGGTATGCTTTATTCTTTGTACATCTGGAAAATACATAGGGTTTCATAAATATCTGAAAAGTGTGAAAGATTTGGAAAGTTACTCCACTCAGTCTCTAGGAACGAGATGAAGTCATCTGCAAACAGCAGTACAAATCAAAATATTGTCTCTAGATTCAGCCAGTGGCATCAATGCAATTGTTATTACATGGTTTTCCACTTCCATCTGAACAAACAGATAGTCACTGGAAAGAAAAGAACAGCATACAAAGAAGTACTTGTCCAAGCTGTAGTTATAAAAAGACAAAATAGTTTTGGGCATAATGCTTTAATCATTGTGGATCCCAGCTGTATATTGAAATCAGTCATGTTGATGAATGCAGCCTCTTTAATATAATTATTTCAAGATGATTTCAGTTATAAGTAATCTTCCACAGACATTGATTACCAACAACTGAATTACAATCAAAGTCTCTTTCCCCTTCTCTGTAGAAATCTTTAAACTTCCAGCACTGTCACATCTTTCTCTTCTCACCTGATGATTACAGGTAAAAGTTTTATTAAGAATTTAATTATTCTCTTTAGAAGCCAAGATAATTATAACAGGCTTGACTTGGCTTCCATTAAAAGTCTCTTTTAATGATTTTGTCATTAACTGTAGTCCAATGTGAGAGAAGAACAGTTTGTAATCAACAAAATCATATCCCAAAATTGTGCAGGGATGGAAGAAATTGAAAGAACAATATCATTAATATTTTACAGAACATCATGGCACTTTTGTATGGGTTATCACTCCCCTCTAAATATATACCAGCTGAATCCTGTAAAGTTGTATTCACTTTCATAGTCATTATTTGTATGAATAGCTTGAACAAAATTTGTGCCATAAAGAGTAGTAGTTAAAGATCTGACAAAAAGCTGGACTGACATTTATAAGATCAAGCTTTTGTTCCTGATGTCATCATACCCATGTTCCTTGTCAAAATGTTTACTTGCATGCTTAACTTTAAGACTAATGCGAAGTTACTGGAAGGGTTAGTACATGTCTCAAGGGTATGGGTCTAGGGGAAGAGGAGATGATGATGTAGGCACTTATTAGATAGAAATGCAAGGAGAAGCTAAAGGGTCAGAATGCTTGCTGATGATTTGGGGAGCTGGTCCTATTAGAGATGCAGAGTAAAGTGAGTATGCAAAAAAACGACTACTATTTAAAAGGATTTTTATAAAAATTTCATCATTAGCAGCAGAGTAAAAGAAAACTTTATAAAAAATACATTTACAAACAGTAAAGAAAAATGTTGAAATTATGAAGAAATAAAGGAATAAAGAAAAGAGTACAGATTCTTAGAATTTAGCTATAAGAACATCCTACAGTACCAAGAAATGATTGAGCAATGTACTAAAGCTATAAAAATCAGCAATAAATTTTTTTTTCTAAACACATCAGAAGCAGAAACTTTCTAGGAAGTCTTTAGGGCAAAAAAATGATGTATAAGATAGGGAAGGGAAAAATTGACAAAGTATTAACTATGGAAGCGCTTTAGGAGGTTACCAGGCTACTGCCTATGTTGATGGGGGCATGCTCTGGAGGTGTGTCTCAAAGTTTATACAAACCATTCTTTAAAAAAGGAAGATAATCTGTTGCATCAGATCACCAGAGGCAAATAATATTGATCCAAGATTTTGGAAAAATGCAGAAAAAAATTTCTGATTCTTACCTGTGACTTTACTAAATTAATTGCCAGGACAGGCCTGATTAAGTATAAGAAGGGACTATGGCAGATGTGATTTTTATTATCATATAAGGAGATTGAAAGGAACTAAAGACTAGCAAGTAAAATTTCTGCAGTAAGCAAATTGATGGAAATTGTAATAAAGAATAGAATTAACTGACAGATGAATGAGCATGATGAGCACAGAAGAGTGAACTTTTTGTAGAGGGAAATAATGGTGTACAAACCTATTAGATGATGTTTCTAAGGAATCAGTAGGCATATGGATGCAAATGATGAAGCTGATAATGCATCTGAATCTCCAAAAAGTATTTCACAAGATCTCTCAGCAGTGTTTTTCAAATAAACCAATATGAGAGTTTTTGGGCTTTTTTTCATGGAATAATCATGGACTGAATAATAGGAAACAGGGTAAGAATAAATTTCAATAAATACTCAGTCCTGTAAAGACTGTTTCAGGACTTCTACATGCTGAATTGTGGTAGAAAAGTGAGTGAATAATAATGTAATAAAGTTTGCTCATAGTACAAAAGTATTGTGGCTGTAAAGACCTTCAGAAGAATTTCTAAGGTGCTGGGTGACAGCACAATAAAATGGTAGATGAAATTCAGTGTTCAAGAGTAACGCACCCTTGTAGATACTTGTCTTTTACCATTTAGGAAAGAGACCTTAAGAGTAGTTCAGGGTATTTTATTGAAAACGTTGACTTAATGCTCTTCATCAGTCAAAAAGGCAAATAGATTCTTGAATTTTTGAGGAAAGGAAAGGAAAAAAAGAATGAAACTGAAAACAACACGTCACCATATAACTTCATGATGCGCCCATCTCTTGAATGCTGCATGAAGTCCTGCATATTAAAAAGGTATGTAGTACTACAAAAAAAGGAGAATAAAGGGTGATCATAGATATAAGCAGTTCCTGTAAAAGGAGAGATTAAATAGATTAGGTTTCTTCAGCATAAGAAAGGGAAGCTAGATTGAAGGAAAATAGACATCTATGAAATCAGAAATGTTATGGAAAAGGTGAATTGGAAATGATTATTCATTTATTCTTATTACCTCTTCCTCCCAAGAACTAGGTAGTACCAAATGAAATTGTCAGCCAGCCAGTTAAATCAAAGATACTATTATTATCACACTTTGCATAACTGTGAACATGTGCCCAGGACATTTGGATAACCAAAGTATGAATGTCTCAAGAAGTGATTAGGGAAATTAGTGAATGAAAGGCTCATTGAGACCAGCTGAACATGAAGATAATGATGAACTCTTTGGCTAAGAAAACCCATAAGCTGTGGCCTCCTAGGGTTTGGATGCCTGTGCTGAATGAAACACCACTCAAGCCCACTACTTTCAAATAGAGGACACTAGGGTAAATGATCCCTGGTCTAACTCAGTACAGCCTTTCTAATTTTCTAGTGTAAGATATTCCATTGTCTATAAGGACAGAAGCATGAAGATAAACACTTGACTCACAGGTGTGAAAGGTTTTGAAGACCAGCTCTAAAACAGGCTAGGTAAATGGTCAGAAAACAATAGGGTGAAGTGGGAATCAGGAAATGTATAAAGGCAATTCTGTTAAGTGTTTTAGTTAAAAGCTCAGATATTGAAAGGTCTTGATTATTTTCAGAAATTCATTGATGAAATAATCGACCTGTTGATACTAAATAATAACTCCTTTAGTTCAACTAAATTTCTTTGGCAACTTCAGTCTGATGAGGGGCTTTTTTCCCTATATATTACTAATAACATATATTTCACTATATGTTACTCATAACAAATACTGTCAATGAGGAAAGACATCTAAAATCTCTTGGAAAGTACCTCAAATAGTAGTAATATGTAATTAAAAAGCCTTGAGTTCACTAGCGGATAAATACTACAGTACTCAGCTCTGTAGAAATACAAACCTGAAGCTAGAAATGCTGATTGCTTTAGGATTACATCCTTTCAGCATGTTCCCATTCAGGGCAGAAACACACCTCAGCATCAGGTGTGCCCCTGTACCTACAAAAACTCTGAAATCCATTAAAGGTGGAAACTAGTTGTTTAAAATTTAAATTTACAGGTAGACTGAATCTTGGTATACCTACTTCCATGGCATCCATTTATTAATGCATAGTATTAAAAAGCACTTTTTTTACTTCCAGTAACACCAGGGGAGCTTAGCTTGTGTTAGGGGAGGCAGTCCGCACCTTGCAAGTTCAAACCTATCAGCTCCTTCTAAACTGAACTTTGGGTTTTATATTGCCATCATTGTGAACAGCAAGAGCTCTTGGGAGAGCTGTATTTGCATGTGTGTAAGTGCAGTCCTAATAATCAGCACGTGCTGGTGTGAATGTCAAGATAGGAAGTGTTGACTGTCTCTAATTGCCTCAGGTCAGTAGTTTTTATCTGCAGTCAGGTAGGGTATAGATTATTTTACTTAATCCTTTTAAGACCCCTCCATAGAAATATCCGATCTGGGCATGTCTCTGGTGCTATTGATCTCTATTTGTACCCTCATAAAAGGCAGGGAGCAGGCAAATGGTACAGAAGTTATGGCCCCTGAGCAGGTTTAAAAGGGAAGTGTGACTGATTTTTCAGAAGAAAAGTAGTCCTGCTCATCACTGTTCAAATGAACATTTAATAATTCATAAAAACTGAGTTATAAGTTTCCCCTTCAATACTTTTCCAAATGTGAATAGATTAAATGGTAATTGCTATCAAGCTTTATGTTCTATTTCATGTACCTAATAAAAGTTTATCTAGTGGAGCTTACGTTGTATCTTTTTGATCTATTCCTAACTGACTGCAATACACTATATTAAAATATTTATCATTGTGCTATCAAATATTAACCATTTTTAAATTATCTGACTAAAGAAAACAAATAATGCTACTTGTTTAACTTTACATGAATTTCCTAATATTTACTTGTTCAGAAATCTCCCATGATACAGCACCAAAACACTGAAGACCCTAGAAATTGTATTCACTGTTTTAAAATAGGGCTATTTTGAAACACTCTGCTCGGATCTGGCACCACTGTTCATTTCGGCTCTGCATGCAGATGCTAGTTTCACTGTCAGTACAAGAGAATCTTTGACAGTTGTTTGTTCTTCTGTAAATTAATGGGTTTTGTAATTTTTTTTTTGTTTGCTTTTTGGAAAAAGCTTTTGAGAAGTTTCCCTAATTGTCCACCTGCTTATCCATCTGAAATTATGTGGCTTTGTCTAGTAAAAATACCAGCAACTTGTTAGGCTACAACGTGCATGATCTAATGGTGGAAAGAGGAGAATACTGATGCCACAGATGTGCTACAGTTGCATGGCAGCCTAGTCCACCCTAACTGCTGGCTGCCAGGGGTACATCACTCTCCAGCTGAGTGCGTTATGCTCTCCTAGGGTGCTCCTGCTTGCTCGACCCGTGGCTGATTCATATCACAGAACTAACACAGCAGAAAATTATTCTTGTTTGGTTAGTGTCCTGCTGAGTTAGATCTGAAATGGTTCAATGAAAAGTCAAACAAGTGCCTGAGAGATTGCTAGGGGTGTGGGACTACATAGCTGGGAACTGGGAGAAGAGGGATTGCAGCACTTGCAATCAGAGCAGTTTAGACAGACATGGAATAGCGGCTTTGAAACTGACACCTGGGCAAGATCAAGAGGAGAACAACCTCTTTGCTCCAATCCAACCCTTCACCTTGCTGGGGAGAAATTTTTCTGCTAAAGGCCAGGTGTATACATGTTGCTTCTGAACCACTTCTTTGAAAAAGCAAATCTGATCACCAGGTTATCAGAGTAAATCTCCTGAAGTGAAGAGCTGCAGTCTGTTGAGAGTCTGGTGCCTCTTAATAAGACCCCTTTTCTATGCCTTATTCTTCGATTGATTTATGACCTGTTATTTTCTTCAACTTCCCCCTCCCACAGGTGTTACCTAATTCACAATCCCCATCCTGTTCATAGCAGCCTTCCTTCCAGCAGAGAGATGCTGAGGTAATGTCCTTGAGCTCTCACCAATGCCCCTCCAGTCTATTCCTTCTACAGGCTCCTCCATTTCCACAATATTCCACACACTTTGTAGGCAGCAGTACTAAAAGCACCTTGAGACTTGATTCCCAACCTGGGCATGCTACAGTAGCTATGTAGATCTGTATAATAACTATATAGAGAAAGCATCCTATGTTTTCATCTTTTCTGTGGTTTTCATAGAGGAAAGATGGTTCACTTAATCATTTCCATTAAATACAGTGTTTTTGTTCTGACATGTTTATTTTGACTAAAATATCATCTTCCCAGAGAGATCAACCTTCTTTTTCTCCTTCAAATCAGTATACCATTAAAAAATACCATTCCATGATATTCATACTTCAGTGAACAATCTTCTATGTATTCCTGTATCTGTGTGGTTATTCTGTGGGTCACGTATTTTGGAATGAATATGTTAATATGCAAATTCAGTTTGTCTTCTCTCAGGTTTAAGAGACCCAGTATATCAGTATGGCATTACATGTATAAGTCATCAGCATAGTTCCCCCGAGGTGAGTGGAATCAGTGTTTTGCACGATCTGAGAATCAGGCCCAATAATGCTGTAATTTGTTTGTAATCTTGTTTTGCTTGTCTTGCATCTGTAAGCCATACTTGGCCTTGAGTTGCAGCAGTGGGACTCGGGATTGACTGAAGGAGAATTATTCTGGATTTATATTTGGAGCCAGTTGAAGCAGTCTATTTCTCTTACATCCAAACTCCTATATGTGCAGAATTTCTTTAATCTGCATAACGACAATGTAAGATAGATATTGCAAAATCAGTATTTCATGTATGAAGACCAGGGGCAGATTGTTCCTTGGGGACAGCAATGTTCAGCCCCATCAGAACATTATCCTTTTTAATAAATCCTTCCTATGTTTTACCTCCCTACAGCTCCAAGCATGGCATTGCACTTACTCGCACCACTCCTGGTACCAAAACACATCGGAACTGAAAGTACATACAGCACCTGTGCAGAGGGGAAACCTCACTGTATCCCGACCAGCTAAGAGCATTAAAACTGCTACTGGTAAAAAGATTAAAAAGATGCTAAAAGATATGGATGGATTGTCTATGTCTCCCCACAGAGGCAGTTGCAAAAGTAAGCTGGAAAGCAGGGCATCCTGATTCTGAATTTCTATTTCTTTTTACAGACTATAGTTCCCCAGGCACAAGTTCAATGTGTAGGTATTGAAGGACTCACAGAACACATCTGTGTACAAACATGTATAAAAGATCACTAACCTTCAAAGGGGGGAGACAATTACATTTATGTATTTAATCTGTCTAGAAAGAAGTGCATGATGTATTTTTTCAAGAAAGGTGGTTTTTTTTTTATTTAAGAAATGGATGGTAACATACTTTTTCTTGCTGAATTGTAGACACAAACTTCCAAAAGCAGGTGTTAATATAAGTCCCAGGGTTACAATTTCAGATTTGATTTTCTTTGGCAATTCAATCTGCGTGATGATTTTGATCAAATGCTTGGCTTATAACCTCAGGAATCCCAGGCCCTGGAGGCAAGAGAGGAAGCCTGCAGAAAGGATGACCCTCCCCTGGTCGAGCAGGACTGCGTGAGGGATCGCTTATGCCATCTGGATACCCACAAATCCATGGGCCCCAATGGAATGCATCCACGAGTGCTGAAGGAGCTGGCAGATGTCATTGCTGAGCCACTCTCCATCATTTTTGAAAGCTCCTGGAGGACAGGAGAGGTGCCTGAGGACTGGAGAAAAGCCAGTGTCACTCCAATCTTCAAAAAGGGCAAGAAGGAGGACCCAGGGAACTACAGGCCGGTCAGCCTTAGCTCCATCCCAGGAAAGATGATGGAGCAGCTCATCCTGGAGGTCATCATTAAGCAAGTGGAGGAAAAGAAGGTTATCAGGAGTAGTCAGCATGGATTCACCAAGGGGAAATCATGCCTGACCAACCTGATAGCTTTCTACGATGGCATGACTGGCTGGGTAGATGAGGGGAGAGCAGTGAATGTTGTTTACCTCAGCTTCAGCAAGGTTTTCGACACTGTCTCCCATAACAGCCTCCTAGGGAAGCTCAGGAAGTATGGGCTGGATGAGTGGTCGGTGAGGTGGATTGAGAACTGGCTGAATGGCTGAACTCAGAGGGTTGTCATCAGCGGCACAGAGTCTAGTTGGAGGCCTGTAACTAGTGGTGTCCCCCAGGGCTCAGCACTGGGCCCAGTCTTGTTCAACTTCTTCATCAATGACCTGGATGAAGAATTGGAGTGCACCCTCAGCAAGTTTTCTGATGATACTGAACTGGGAGGAGTGGTGGATACACCAGCAGGCTGCGCTGCCATTCAGCGAGACCTGGACAGGCTGGAGAGTTGGGTGCAGAGGAACCTGATGAGGTTCAACAAGGGCAAGTGCAGGGTCCTGCACCTGGGGAGGAACAACCCCATGCACCAGTAAAGGCTTGGGGCGGACCTGGTGCAGAGCAGCTCTGTGGAGTGGGACCTGGGTGTCCTGGTGGACGACAAGTTGACCATGAGCCAGCAGTGTGCCCTAGTTGCCAAAAAGGCCAGTGGGATCCTGGGGTGCATCAAGAGGAGTGTGGCCAGCAGGTCAAGGGAGGTTCTCTCTCCGCTCTATTCAGCCCTAGTGAGGCCCCATCTGGAGTACTGTGTCCAGTTCTGGGCTCCCCAGTTCAAGAAAGATGAGGAGCTACTGGAGAGAGTCCAGCAGAGGGCTATGAGGATGGTGAGGGGACTGGAGCATCTGTCCTATGAGGAAAGGATAAGGGAGCTGGGCTTCTTTAGCCTGAAGAAGAGAAGGCTGTGAGGGGACCTAATAAATGTTTATAAATATCTCAAGGGAGAGTGTCAAGAGTATGGGGCCAGACCCTTTTCAGTGGTGCCCAGCGACAGGACAAGGGACAATGGGCACAAACTGAAGCACAGGAAGTTCCGTCTGAACATGAGGAAGAACTTCTTCACTCTGAGGGTGACAGAGCACTGGAACAGGCTGCCCAGGGAGGTTGTGGAGTCTCCTTCTCTGGAGATATTCAAGACCCGCCTGGAAAAGGGCCTGTGCCGCCTGTTCTGGGTGACCCTGCTTCGGCAGGAGGGTTGGACTAGATGACCCACAGAGGTCCCTTCCAACCCCTAACATTCTGTGATTCTGTGATTTGTAACACATGATAAAATGCAGGCAAAAAAGCTTATATTTGAAAGAATCTTATAAGTTGAGTGCACACTATGACAGAATATGAATTATCTAACAGGCTGCAGAGTAATGCCAGTTCAGTCTGGAAGACAGATACAAGCACTGAGCGTAGTTTGAGCATAGAAGATAAGAGTGTAATCCTCTGTCTGCTTTAACAAAAGCTATTTAAAATGAACAAAAAAAAGAGTAAAATAATAGAAACTATTCAGAGCTTGATATAAAGCATCTGGCTGAAAGCTAATTGTACAATATTTACACCATAGAACCCAGATGACTGAAAACAGTGATTCACAATAAATAATGCACTGAATTTAACTCAGGTACAAGGTACCACTGGTAACTCTTGTACTCAGTTTAGGCCCACGACGACAGTGGGACTGCATGTTCAATCTCTTTATTTGCTCATTGACTATGTGAAAGGAGATAGGGGATACTATTAATCATTGGACCTTTCCTCACCTGTTCCCCTGTGGGGTGATCATGCCTAATAAAAATTCGAGCTATGTTGGTAAACTGAGATTGGCAAAAGAGTAATTTTTTCTTTGCCTGACTGGATAAATATGCAGCTGGTTTTGGAATCAATTCTTGGGTGCGTGAAATTAAAAGGTGTTATTTTTAAATGCTCCTGTATGTATGCAACAGAATTTAGTCATCTGAAATGTCATGGCCAAGAAATACAAAAGATGCAAGACTATGAGCAGTACACTTAGAAAATCAAATGAATGCTCCTGCTTAATATTGTCCCTTCATTGTTTTTTTTAAAACTCAGGCAGTCCTTCTGTATGTAAATATTTCTACCTTTTGTCACATGTTCCTCTTATCACAAAGCACTACGTTCAGTTTAAGATGGGCTCAAAACAGCTGTAGTTGCTGGTTAAATTTCTTGCCAGGCGTGGAGCTTTTTCTTCTGTTTTTATGTTCATTTTTAAAGGAAATATAGTTTGATTTCTATAAAACAGAAAAATGAAATATAGCTATGTATTTTGTCATGTTTCTGGAATTCTAAAAGGGTTTTACGACCAGACTGTTCTGTTCTTAGTTCATTCCTTGCACTTTGATCTATGTATGCATGCTGGTGAGAAAACCATTGTTGGTATCTGGGAGGGAGGCAGAGAGCTATACCCCAGCAGCTTCCCCGCACGCACAACGCTTGCAGCATGAATGGTTCTGGGGGAGGGCTTAGAAGTACTGCAAGGCACAGTCACATCTATTGTACCTCTGAGGGCAGCAGACCTTCCTGTACCAACTAGACCCTGCCGCCCACTATGTCTATGCAGCATAAACCCTGAATTCAGTAACAGCTGTTATCATGGTGCTTTTTATCTGGGAGGCAAAGTCTAAAATTGCATCTGACCTCTATATACACAGAGACGCAAGTGATGAGCGCTCTGCCTAGATACTAAAAGGTTTTGGATGAAATCAGTAAGAGTCAGGTACCTAAATGAGTAAGAGTCAGGTACCTAAATTAATACTCTGAGGATAATATCTTCTGTGTCTTTTGCCGATGTGTGCTGTAAGGTAGACTAACAAACAGTAATCTATCAAATGATATACTGTGAGCCTTAGAAAACACCACAAGTCTTTAATGTTGCTTTATCCCAAATATTTCCCTAATATGTATAAAACGAAGCCACTCCATTTACTAATACAATCATACAAGTAATTAAAATACATGTGGTATAGATTTAACGTTTTTATTTATAGGTTGAGCTTCTGGTTGTCCTAGGTCAATGATTTTTAGCAACAAAACTCCATAAGAATAGATTTTCTTAATAATGCCAATAGACTATACAAAACAAAAAGTAAACAAACACATCTTGGTCTGTTAAGTCTCTGTGTGTATCTTTGCATATATACCTTTCTGTACAGCACAAGCTCAGGGAAACAGATCAAAACCACAAGCTATATGTCCAGACAAATAATCTTTTTAAGCTTTGCTCAAATTGCCACACTAAAAAATTAAATGAATTGGAATTCTGTTCCTCCATGTAAAGACTTGAAATGAGATTTAAATCAGCATGTGCTTGGTAAAACGTAGCACTTTGATGTCTGCTCCATAAAACTGACAACTGCGTGTTTTTCTTCTGAATTTGATTAGATAAATTGGTCAAACTTGGAGAATATCTAACAGTTACACAATCAGACTGAAATTTGTTCAGAAAATCATAACACAGTGAGGGAAACCTAATTAGTTTTGTCAGCAAATCTAAAGGCACTAGCTTGCATTTCCAGAAACTGTCTAAAGCTTTTACAAATACTCTAATTCAGGTAAAATCGGGCTAATTATATGTTGGGCTCAAAAAATCCTCATTAAAAGAACATTACTGGGTTTATAATGTCCAAATCTGAAAAGACAGGAAATACTGCATTTAATAAGCAATTGGTTTGACAACCTGGTACATATATTATTATATTAATTACACGACTGTAAAATTTGCTCCACAGACCTCCAGACCTGTACAATATTTAGCTACTTAATATCCTTTTTAGACCCGCTGTGTGGACATGGTGTTTACTGTACTTTATTTGAGTTCTGCTGCGCAGAACCATATTGATTTCCTTTTTCATGTTTTTCCCTGTGGTTCCTGTCACTACAATATCTCAATGCTTCACAAATTCTAGTGCTTATTTTGCCAGTACCTAGGGTAAGACACAGGGGTGGTGACAACCGCCTTCTACATAAGGGGTGCAAGGTAGAGGGAGATCCTATGATTTTTGAGTGCTTTTTTTGAGATACCTAGGATCTGATTTTTCAAAATATTAATAATAGAGAACTCTGAGATTTGAAACACTATACCTGCTTTCTGCTGCAACTGTAAATGCTCAATAATTTTATGAATCAAAACTAAAGTGCAAGCATCCAGAAAATGAGAATACAGTTAACAGCCACATGTGAAAAGTATAGTTTAAATAACCTGCCAAATATAAACAGGAGCTTTCTGGCAGAAGCTGAGAAAGTCAAATTTTCTCAGGTAATAGTTAACTCTGTTGCCCACTCAAACTTCCTTTCACTTCATGTACTAGCTTTAATGCTAATTGGTTAATTATTACAATAAGTCCTGAAATTTTTATTCATTGATTTTCTTTCCAGATATATTTGTTGAATTTTCACAAGCCCAGATTTTCTACTTCAGAGGTACTCATCGCTTGGAGAGGCAGCAGTAATCTTTAGCTTTATTGTTGGTTGTCTTTTTTTTTTAATTTATAAGATTTGCTTTTGTTTTAGAGCATTTAGAGCATTTGTGTGGCTATATGGCAAATTTTATAATATTTGGCTAATAGGTGTCAGTAATTACATTCTCTCTTATGTTTCTCACTCTTAAAAATCAAAAGCAAGCTCTTGTAGAAATCTCTTTAATGTGTGTGTATAAGAATGGAGAAAGGCAGGGAGAAAAGGTGAAAGAAAAACATGAAAGGACTCTCCAGATTTTCTGGAAGTAGATGATTAAAACAGTTATAAAGAATAAATCTGAAGAATTTACTACAGAAGAAATTTTCAATAGAAGTCTAATCCTGTGTGTACAGATGTGGTACTTCCACTCACTTGTTTACAAGACCTGTTAACCAGAAGAGAAGCTAAATAGGCAACTAAGCATTGAAACATTGAAACAACATCTGCTCTAGCAATATTTACACAAAAATTCAGCTCTTATTTTTAAGGATGTTAAGTATGCCTCCTTTTATTTTTTTTACCTTTAGCTTTTGTCTAGTTTTCACTAATTATAACAGGTAATGGGGCAGCGTTTTGCAGTTTTATTGTGCAGGGACATAGTTTTTACATATGAAAGCATATTTAAGTTACTCAAGAAGTTGCAGTTTAGTACAGAACAAAGTGAACATGCAGAGAAATCACCTTTTGTCTTTTAGTAAGAATTTTAAATTTGGAGTTAATATGCTGATGTTTTAGTATAGAAAACTTATTTCACAGTTGGCAAGACACACATATTTACATATTTCAGTGGGAGCTTCTCCAGGCGCTGGTGAAAGAAAGACAGAGAACACTGAAAGTATATTGAAATAACTGGAAGGCACAGTCAATTTACTGTTGTCATCTGGGAGTGTCCAAAAAGGTTCAGGCAGTATGGTTTGTAGAGCGTTTTGCTCATTTTCTGCTCTTAAGTAGCTGCACGTGATAGCATACAGACGCAGAGGCAGCAAAGTTGCAGGACAGGGGCGACTCTCAGAGTTACTTACGTTGACAGCCCAAGCTGTGCCAGATATATCCCGGCAGACATTTATCACATTTAGGCCCTGATGTTCCCTCCTTACACTCACAAAATCCTCTGTCATTACAGCGATCATGGACTGAACCAAAAGGGTTACAATAACAGTCTGCAGAAACAAGACAACACATACACACTGGATTCAGGTCTACATATGGTGATAATTCATTCAATACCAATAAAGGGTGCATTTGCAGTGCTAAAGGTAAAGGAAGACTGTCTATTAGTAGTGAACGTAACTACTACAGGTCCATTTATTTGTTTGCATATGTCATCTCAGGAAGCGACATTTTATGTGGTAAAGAGAAAAAGTAACCAGAAAAGATATAAAGGCAGAAGATACCATGTTCTTTGAGGATAAGTGATTGTAACAGATTTTCTTTGGTAAGAACATTTTTGACAATTTAATGAACATTAGAAAAGCTTTGTATAGTATGGATAAATCAATGTGCCATCAGGGTGAAATGTTTCACATTATTAAAATAGGCTTATCTATATTAATCAATATTGTCAGAAGTGCTGAATGTCTTTACAGGGCTATATAAATGCACTTTACTATTTCCAAGAAAGTCTTCCTTTATAGTTTTGAGCAATATAATAATTTATGTGGCTATTTCCCATTCAATTCATAAGATTGTATTTATCAGTGACGTTAATAAACCTTTTACATATTCCACAATGAAAAGCTTAAGTGAGCAGTAATGTAAAGCAAAACTTAACAGAACTGGCTTTACGCTGTCATTTTCATTTCTCTCGCCTCCCAGTGGGCATATGGAAAATGCATTGAGGCTCATTCCCCATTGTATATTTTCCACGTGTGTTCAGCTAATTAAAGAATGACTAAGGTAACCCATTTCCTCCCACAGCATTTACTGTGTTGTTCATTCACAGCCCTTTTTCTTAACGTGATTACAATATCTGTGTTCAGCTTTCAGCTAGCTGAACAAAGAAGACAAGACAGTAGCTACCAGAGCTCATTTCTGGCACTCGTGTTCTTCAGTTTGTTTCCTATTATTAGTATTATTTTTTAAATGAAGGTCTATATCTTACTTGTATGTAGACCCATGTAGACCCAGAGTAACTCCACTGTCAACTGAGACCACAGGCACATTTTGGCAGCATCTTATCTCTGCTGCTGCTGAATGCAAAGGATATAGAAATCGATTCCTGAATCTGGGCAACCTGCTGGGAGTCTGGCTTTATATGTTTGTGAATCAGTGCTGCTTTGATGACTACCTTTGGCAATTGTTCCCTAGCATTAGGTTAAAGCTCAGCAATATTGTAAATGACAGATTGGAGTTGAACCGGGAAGTAAAATATTAAAAAAATCGAAAGGAAAAACTGTAACAGGAAAAAAATTACCAGGAAGACATTTGTCATCTGTTGCCTCAGTGTTTATTAACTATAAATTACAGATGGCACTTTGAACATTTGGCATGCTGAAGAAGAATAGTTACCTTTGGCAAACAGCTCCACAATAATAAAAGAGTCAATTAGCTGGCAACATTCATTAATGAAGTTGAAAACTGACAGGCCAAAAAATACTGTCTAAGGCTGAACAGAATTAATTCACTGAGCACAGTGAGTGCCATTTGAAAAGCTGGCAATTCTGATGTTAATCAGATGTATGTTTTGTTTATGTAAACAGGCATAGAACTGAGATATGTATTGAATGCAGGAAGTAAAATTTGCTTGAAAAGTGTTTATAGAAAACCTCGAAAGACAAAAAGCTTGGAATTACATTAGAAACCAAGGGCCCGGTTCTTGTACATTAAAAATAGCTTAGTTTGGACGTAATGGAGTTACAGTGATTTAAACAAGTAGTTGTGAAAGAAATCTACGGCCTATGATATTGAATCTTTATAGATACATAAAGTTAAATTTTCCAGAGAGCAAGAACCTGACCCTGAATCAGTGAAAGCTTTCCTACTGATCTCTGTCATATAAATATGTAAGAAGTACCAGGCCCACATATTGCTGTTTAAGGGAAAGTAGATAGTGGAAACAAAACTTTAAGCCAGGCCCTTTTACTAAAGTAGTAGATCAAATCAGAACACTGCACAGACCTAGTAACCTTTAGTAAGTAAATCTAGCCTCTGTCTTTCACAATACACAATTGATACCACGGATATATAGCCTACAGAGGTCCACAGAACATCCAAGCTCGTGGTTCAACACGGTATCACAGACCGTGGAACACCTCCCAAGACCTGCCAAATACTTAAGATATTAAGAAGCTCTAAAGCCACAAGTCCAGTGTGCCATGGGGAGGCAATCAGTGTCTCCAATGCCCTTACAACAGGGCATTAGATAACATTAAATTAACATTCCCAGATCATCCTAATAAGCAGACCACACACCATGTTCCAGGGTGGGGAAAAAGCCTCTGCAGATTTGAACTGGGAAGGAATTTTCATCCTAACCTCCATCTGGTGACTGTTTGAAGGATCGGAAGATGACAGCAGTAGTCATCTGTTCACTGAGATTCACTGTATCAACGTGATGCTGCCAACAAAACAATGAAAAATCAGTTAAAGAGGAGGTTGAGAAAATGGGCCAAAGCTTGCAGGCTTGCTGCTTATCAGCCTGGGTTGACAGTGGCTGCAGGACAACCCTCAGGGTTCACTCAACCATATATCATTAAGGTTTCTAAAGGTCTCACAGGTGTTAACTCAAGCTTAAAGCCTAAGTGACTGAAAGGTTAGTTTTCTTATAGGTGTGACAATAATTACCATTTCAATATTTATGTTGTGAGGCAAAGGAAATGTTTTATTACTCTGGGTCTACTTGGTGGTTTCCATGCTATCCATGCTTGCCAGTGTGTGTATTCACTGAAATAAACAGTTATTAGGACTTTATCAAGACCTTGTAAAAATAAAAAGCTCTTCAAGTTGTTAAATTCTCTTTCACTGTAAGCATGTCAAGTGAATGATTTTTAACTTTAAAATACCTTGACTTAGTTAGAAACTGTAGTTGCCCATATGAGATAATTTTGCAGTTAACTGACAAATCCACAAATTTTTGATATTTCATTTTGGGAAATAAAATCTATTTTGCTTCTAAAGAAATTAAGGACATAGCGAAATTAGATTTAACCCACTGTATAATGTGTTGCATTTGGTTCACTGGTAAAAAACTTCTCAGTATCTCAATTCTTTGTAACTTGACAGTTTCAAAAATGAAACATTTTACATTTTCTCCATTCAGTTAGCATTGGCTAAGACTCACAGATTTGTTATTCATGTACTTACCATATATATCTATGAAAACTATAATTTGGTTAAATTAGAGCCAAAGTCCTGATAGCTGCCATTAAACTAGCTTATCCAAACATTTTTTTATTTTTCTATATACATGGCTCAAGAAGAAAGAATTAGCCTGGAAAAATGAGACTTTCATATGGGAATAAGACTCGCACGTCACTGGAAATCTGCTTATTAAAATGTTCATGCCAAAATTCCAGTCATACTTAAAACGCAAAACACTGATTTTAAACTCAGAGAAAAGAGAAATGAGCGTTTCCAATAGAGCAAGACTCTTTGTGTTTGACCTAGAAGGATGGTGAGTCCATCAAATCTGAGAGGTGAACATACTCTGTGCTTTGCAGGATAAAATCTTAGAAGCCCCAGTTCCTAAGGACTTTAAGCGCAAACTTCTCCGCTTTCTAAAAAGCACTCGGGTATCTGCTTCACTTCACTGACTTTAAACAAGAAGTAGCATGAAAGTTGTCTTAGGTTGGCGAATTAGCTAGAATACATATATTTTGTATGCAGTATGATCACTATGATCCTGAAAACTGTCTTACTCCAACAAGAATATTATTTATTTAAAACAAATTACCTAATATGTAGCAAAACCAGTGTTTGATCCCTCAGCACAGGAAAGACATGGACCTGTTGGAGCAGCTCCAGAGGAGGGTGACAAAAATGATCCAAGGGCTGGAGCACCTCTCCTATGCGGAAAGGCTGAGAGTTGGGGCTGTTCAGCCTGGAGAAGAGAAGGCTGCACGGACACCTTTTAGCAGCCTTTCAGTACTTAAAGGGGGCCTATAGGAAAGATGGGGACAATCTTTTTAGTAAGGTCTGTTGCAATAGGACAAGGAGTAATGGCTTTAAACTAAGGGAGGGTAGATTTAGGCTAGATATAAGGAATAACTTTTTTACCATGAGGGTGGTGAAACGCTGGAACAGGTTGCCCAGAGAGGTAGTGGAGGCCCCATCCCTGGAAACATTCAAGGGCAGGTTGGACGTGGCTCTGAGTTGAAGATGTCCCTGCTCACTGCAGAGGGATTGGGCTAGATGGCCTCTAAAGGTCTCTTCCAACCCAAAGTATTCTGTGATTCTATAGTCATCTCACATGGTACAATTCTCATGGGAGCCCAAGAGAATTCTGCTTGCATTAAGAAGTGAAAGTCAGCAAATGCATCACATTGCCTCTTTTTTTTTTTTTAAAGACAATTGGTAAATGACAAGATTTTACTTTTATTTCTGCAGAGTATGGGCAATTTCAAAGTGCACAGTTGTTTTACTAAGACATTATAAATACATCACTTGCAAATTAATTTAAAATTTTCTTATTTTTGACTGCTGTCTTAGCATTTCAGTGTACATGGGAAAACAATTTACTGATGAACTGATGAAAAATCTCAGAGTAATTTAGTTCAATATTCATTAGACCTATTTAGGCAGATGAAATTGTACAGCCCTGATGTCATACTGATGATGTCCATCATCTGCATCAAACAAGTATGAGGGACAGTTTTTTTTTCCAAGAACATTTAATTGGGTTAATCTCCTCAGCAAAGTCATACAAAATCCTGACTTTCCTACTAAAGTTCTTAAAAGTTCAGACTAATTAATGTTTTCTGAATGTGTTGTCAAGCAAAGTTTAAAGAAGGACATGTGAAATGCAGTGCGTGGATGGATCTGAGTGGTTATCACGACGTAAAATGTATATCTGTCAAGCTGCAGACTGAAACAAATAATAGCAACCTAAATAGTTTCTGGCTTTAATCTCAGCAATGGATTATAAAGAATATTAGAATATAATTTGTATACTTATAGTCTATTTTATCATATAACTACTCTTTCTTTTTGCTTCCTGGAAAATGGAAAGAAAAACATCACAATGAAAATCCGTAACGGGTTCTACTGATCCTTATGTCTATAAAAAACATAATACAATAAATTCTCCACCTCTGTTATTAGAACAGTGCCTTTTGTGGCTACCTGTTAAGTATGGGTCATTGTATGAGGCTTCCTTTATTGACACTCCTCTTCCAAGTAACAGGCAATAGCACAAGAGGAAATGGCCTCAAGTTGCACCAGGGGAGGTTTAGATTGGATATTAGGAAAAATTTCTTCACTGAAGGAGTTGTAAAGCATTGGAACAGGCTGCCCAGGCAAGTGGTTGAGGTGCCATCCCTGGAGGTGTTTAAAAGATGTAGAGATGCAGAGTTTAGGGATGTGGTTTAGTGGTGGAATTGACAGTATTAGGTTAATGGTTGGACTTTATGATCTTGAAGGTCTTCTCCAACCTAAACGATTCTATGACTATGTTCAGTCTTCACCTAAAGTGTCCTAACTTTTGCTATATACTGTCTGTGGTGACATGATAACAGTGCATGTCTTTCTAGTGTGATAAAAGATCTTATATTTTTTCCCAATACCCTTTTTTATTGCGTTCTGATGGTTTTTTTAGTTCTACATTTTTTGATATTTCTAGCAAACACTAGGTCTAAAGCACTGTTTTAACCTAAGAAATCCTCATCTAAATCAACATCACGTCAAACTGATTTGACAAATTCTGCTCCTAACCACGTGGGTATAATTTCAGTTAACTCTCTAAGGAGAGGGAAGGTAACACTGCATTTACAGCCCTGCTCCTGAAAGCAGAATTAGCTGCAACATGTTTTTATGAAATTTAAGTGAATAAAAGGGGTTAATCCACACCACTCCCCATGTCCTGTTGATGGAGCTGGCAACTTTTGTAGGTGTCTGGGCAAATATTCAAGAGTCTGTACTAACAATCCCGAAAGTTAGTCTAGGAACAGGTATTTATGACTTAACCCTTCAGTTTTCACATGTGCAACTCCAGTGTGGCTCCCTGCTGGGGAAGGACAGCACAACCAGTTTCTCTGGGGCTTCCTGGGAAAGTCTTCCCAGGATCCCTTGCCAGGGAGGTTCATCGTCATATAGAGATTAGCCCTGGGGCTACAGGGGCAACAGAAATGAGATGAAAAGTCTACACAGATGTTCTTATCCATTGAAAAAGCTCATTCTGGCTCAACTGGCAAGTAAGCAGCAGTGGTCCCTAGCAGCTGCCAGTAGCTGAAAAGGCACAGAAGAAAAGCCGCAGTTATCCCAGGACTGACCTATGCACACATTTTCATCATCCAGCTCTGCAGAAGCATTTCTGAAGTAGCCCAGCCTGCATAACTCACAGTGCTGACCTCTAGTGTTGTGCTTACAGCTCACGCAAATGACCGTATTGAGCAGCTCGATGTAACTGCACCGGTTGGAGTGCCCGAAGCATTCACAGTCTTTCAAGGAAGAACAGAAATGTATACAAAATGTATACAGCAGCAGAATAATAGCACATTACATGCTTAGTAAAAATGAACCATGAATAGAAGTATGAATGAATGGCACATACACGTTAATCAATGCAACATGGACAACAGCAGATGTTTATCTGCAATGAAAGTGAAGTTTATTTCAGGCAGGTTAGCATGACCCAACGACCATGGCATGACGTCAAAGGTTGGCTGTTGTTGGCAGACCTGATGGAACTGAAGCATTTGCAGTTGTAAACCTTTCAGGGATACTGGAGGCTCAGTTTCCGTTGATAGAAATACACATCTTTTTGCATTTTTGAGACAAGTATAAATCAAGATATGGGAAAAACTTCCTCATACTAAAAATCTTAAATAAAGTGGACAAAATTGTCAAACCATCATGCTTATATCCACAACTGTAAGTAAAATAAAAGCTCTGTTCTGACATAAATGGTGAGTATTCAAAAATACTACTGAACTCAGGGTGCTGTAACTGGTAGGCACCTTGGGATCCAGACTGCTTTATTTCAAGACCAAACAAATCTCTAGTTTGACAATTTTGGCCAGCACCTCCTAAAACAATTAACAGAGAAGAAAAGGAAAGAAGAGAGGCGTTATTTAAGAGCTATTTCTACTGTACTTCCGAGGTAAGCATTAACCCATTTTCATATTCTGACATGAGAAACAATTGGGTCAGAAAAGATAATGAAAATTCTGAAATGTGTACTGAATAGAAAGCATGCTTACTGCAGCCATCTGAAATGCATTTGGCATGACAGCCACTTTTTAAAAACCCTTTCATTAAACATAGAATGTCAGTGCCTTTTAGTCTTTAATCACAAGCAATGCTAAGTTTTATGCAGGAAGAAGTAGAAATTAGAAATGTATCAATATCATTATTGAAGGCACAGCTATGCTTTGTGTAGAAAGCTTCTGTAAGTCTGATCACTCAATTCTGAGATTATGAGCCCAGAATGAATGCAGGGAAGGTTATTAGGATGATCAGAGAAGTAGAGAGCCTATTTAAAAAGTGAAGACTAGGAGAATTTGTCTCGTTTAGTCCAGGAAAGTGAAGACAGGGGCTATGACTGGGCTATAAATGCATCAAGGAGATAGCCTTCTGCCATCCTAAGTGAATAGCTGCACTAATGGACAACACTGGCACAAGAACAAATGAGTGTTAACTGGCCATTGAGAATTTCAGCTGGAAATTAGGAGATGGTATCTAGCCATTAGGGCACTGAGGGTTTTGAACACTCTTCCAATTTGTAGCAAAACCACTGATGGTTTAGAGATGTAGTTTATTAACCTGTGAAAGAGATTATGGTATGTTTCCTGCAGTAATGGAGTACTGGATGCAGTGACTCGGGAGGGCTTCAAGGTCTTGAAATTAACTTAGTCTGTAATTAGATAAAGCTGTAGCAGACGGTGTGAAATGTTTTCATACATGACAGGGGCCAAGTCCCCTGTGCTGCACCTGTGCTGCCCTTCCTATGGTATGCTGCCGATTACGTTGGGGCACCTAATGAGCCCACTGATCGTTGGCATAGGGTGTCGGATACAATATTTGTGCCTGTCTATGTTTTTATAAAGAAATAGAAATACTGGTACATGTTTATGAGCATGTTGTGCACACCTAATGCATATATATTTCTTTGGCTGTTGTCTGATGTAGTGGACTGTAAATAGCATCTATTCTTATACTGTAGAACGCTTAGCACAACATAGGTTTTGATGTTGAGAGCTGTCTTTCTGCTGCCAGGAAACATTAATTCAATCTTACATATACACATTTAGTTAACATATATGCATTCTTGTTCTCTTTAAAGTTATACTGCTAAACCGATGTTTTGTGGTTCACACCAGTCTGATAATTTTGATGCCTATAACTGCTGGAGTACAGCAAAACATTTGGTGTATCAGCTCCGGTATGCTACCACTTCACGTAATTGAGGGTGGAGGAAAAAAAGTGCTAACGTTGTCTTTTGCAGCTGGTCAGTGTGATTCAGTGTCTCAGCCAGCAGCTTTTCTTCCCTAGTATATCCGTCTTGCTCCAGTGAAAACTGCCTGTTGCGGGCAGAAGCAACAGATGTAAAAGTGGAAACTAGCACTAGCAAACAGGAGCCACAGGGAAAATTGTTACGATTGTAAGTACTTATGAGTTTGATTTTTAAAATAAGAAAGACTGGTTAGTAATAAGTAATCTGATCCTTCTGAATCTCATATTCAGAAGCAATGCTATCTTAGTCTCTGTCTGACAAAGGACCTGTCTTCTACTACCATTAGACAATTTGTTTTGGCGAGACAATACCATACTGGTATGTTTGTCACACTTGTGGCTAAACTTAATCATACTGTAGGTGAATTTAGAGGAAATAATTTAGCTTGTTTTTTGAATCAGTAACAGGCATTAGAATACTACATTTTTATGTTTCAAAAATATGTAGACTATAAAGAAGTGCCAGTAAATCAGACTATGCTACATCATCTTTTGTGTTTAAAGTTGCAAAAAGAAATTGAGAATATTCTGTGAATGAATGACTGCACTACTTCCACTCTGAAACTGTGATATGACGTTCAATAATACCACTACCACACGTAATCAGCCATTACAAAAGCACAAGAAACAAAGCTGCACATAGAGTAATTCACTCTGTAACAAGACTTGCTCCAAGTTATGCTTTGGACTGAAGAAACATCTAATAATTATGAAGGACTTAGTTTGATGTACACATGTGCTCCTAGACATACACAGAAGGACTAGGCAAGTTCAGATGTGGCTCATCAACATTAAAGGTAAACAACGAGACCAATTCTTATACTTGGTTGCATTCCTATGGGTACTGCTCTTTTGTAACAGCTGTGCTGTGTGAAAGAATGCCTTTGTCTCAAAGTTAACTTATACTAAGATACAGGAAAGCTCTAGGAATCTTGATCATCAGACTCGTAAATGCTACATGGTATAGGAAAAAACCCAGTTAACTCAAAAACAGTCTAACATCTGAACAAAGATTAGCAATGTGTGCCTTGCTGGACTTGTCAAATGCAAGACAAAAGACATGCTTGGACTGAGGCGTCAAGATCCGAAAAGCTAAAAAATGGTGCAATTAATTTGCGCTTATCAGACAGAAGTAAGGGGGGATAGCCCATCACTGTAAACCAAGTGATCTGTGGGGCGCCGCGGAGGCTGTGCAGCCAGAGATTCCTTTGGATAAAGCACAGATGGCCCCTGGAAGCGCATACCAAGATGCCCGCTCTGAAGGCGTGTCAAACTGCTGAGTCCCGCTTCTGACGACACGAGATTCCATGCCAAGAGCCAATCAATACACAATAATTGACTTCGTCCCACCTCGCAAAAAGATTTTCCAAACATATAAAAGTTGGCAGTTGATAACTCTCTTTGGCAGGAGGAGCCAAGCGAGAACTTCACCTGACGGATGGGTTGACGGGCCTGAACCTCTCTTCCCCCCCCAAGAAGGGACGCCTTTT
The DNA here is from genome assembly GCF_030867145.1 of Opisthocomus hoazin. NCBI lineage: Eukaryota > Metazoa > Chordata > Aves > Opisthocomiformes > Opisthocomidae > Opisthocomus > Opisthocomus hoazin. The sequence continues at coordinate 23,150,632 of NC_134419.1, forward strand.
TGGTAAGAGTCGTGCCTCTGTCAGACGTATCCCCAGGAACACATTGTTAACTAAAGCGCTAAACCATTACTTTGAGCTCAACTTTTGTAGACAGTGCATTTATCAATGGCAATCCCGAATCTGTGATACCTGTTGCTTGAATAAATTACCTACTGTTTCAACTTTGCGAAACTGTTTCAGTGAAAGCCCTTGGAGCAGCTCTGACAGGCAAGTTGAATTTGGTAAATAGCTACACACTTCACCCTTTAGACATAAACCGTTGACTAAGTCTGGGACTAGGAGTTGATCCAGCCGCACCTAGACTCTCCTCTGAGAGTTTAGAACGCAAGGGGTTCTGCTCTGAACCTCGTGACTCAACGGGAGGGCTCTCCTTTTGCTGCTTATCAGACTCCCTTACCCCTTTTAACGCGACACATGGCACAAAGGAAAAAAAAAGGCACGGCAAGTAACGATTAAATAATTCTTTTGCTAATTTTTACTCCCCTATTTTGCTAGTGCAATAATATGAATCTATTTTGCTTACCGCTGTTGGCCTGATGATTGAATCATTTTTACATCCCTCTATGTTTATGAAAACAAAAGCTATGTAAAGGGTCCTTATATGATTGAAACGGAATTATTTTCTCCACTGACTAAATGAGGTGCTACCCTAAACCAGTCAAACATAACATGTAGAACTGCATTCAGCATCATGCCAGCTGGGAAGCTAATACCCATCAATGCTGCATGGCCTTTCTAGCTTATGTGATTCAGCTTAACTAGCACACCAAGACCAGAAAGTATCCTGCTTATCAGACTCATCAGAGGCAGAGAGTAAGGTTTTTAGGCACATGTCTTTGGCTAGCAGCCCAACCACTTTCATGCACTGGCAAAGCCATGCAATCACTGAAAGAGATGGGGAAAAGTATCAAAATCAGGCTGCAAATGGTTTACCAACAATGAAATCACATGAGCATACAGTGGTAGCAAATGCTGCTTTCAGTTCTGAGTACCACATGTTGGAAAAGAGACAGATAAATTGGAGACAGTTTAAAGCTGAGTAACAATAAGGAGTAAATGGTTTAGAAAATAAAACCTCAGAGAAGAGGTAAAGATAGCTACATAAATTTAATGTGAAGGAAAAAGGGAGAAGAGATAGCCATGTTAGATTTGATAATTGTCTTTGGATGATTCAAGAATTGTCAACTCCCTTGCCAAGTCACAGAAGGACTGACTGGATGAACCTTTAAAGACTATTTCCAATGCAGTGATTCTATTGCAACAATCTTGATCCTGTTGTAGAAAGCATGATAAAATTACTCACTGAAGGAGGATTATAAAGAGGTCGATCATTTAATTGTTATATTTTTGTAAATTGAATACTTTTTTTCCCCACTATAATGCTATGCATTTACATCTTTGAGATCACGTACTAGTGTGCTGTGGGAACAAGGTTCAGCTGAAGCTTCAGCTGCAGCCAATAAAACATGAAATGTCATCACATGAAACAATGGTAAACACACATGGAAGGGAAGCGTAATTTTTAAACTAAGACAGGTAATGCATGAGACAGCTATCAGTGTCATTTTCTAATTAAAAGCACAGAGAGTATTTTGAGAAAAGTGCATTCAGAAATCATTAAAATATTTTTTCTTTTTCATTTCCAGTAACTCTGCTCCTCCTCTGTACGCTAACAAAAGGCAAACAAAGGAGATTTTATTGTAACCTTAGAAATGACCTGCTTCCTAACAAACAGTAGGGCTTGTTATCATGATCTCATCAAAAGGGTCAAACCAAGTTCAAACATTTGTTAATATCCCTACTCTTTGTTAATATGTATTTCATGAATAACAAGATATTCACAATAGCTGCAGAAAGACAAAACATCTTTATACATACTTTTTACAGATAAATTGATGAGAAAGAACAATGAGAAGATTTCAGGGTTCAGACTGTGAATGACAGATATGCACATGAAAACAGGTTGCCTGTAAGTCAGAGCTAATATTGGCATCCTTCATTATGCCCATATAATTCTATTATTTTGATAAAACACTGAAACATCAATTCAAAATGTAATGCCTACATTCTGAATTTGCACACAGTTACAATAAAATGAAGATGTAAGGCACACTTGTAATGCATTAAAAGACATAACTACACATTACACCCCATGGCATTTACAGATACTTCTTGAGGTTATGGACAATGACGCTTCATGTATTGTTTACCCTCAACTAATCTGCTTATGTATCCTCTTTTACAATTTATGCATATCAGTGAGGAAAACAAGACTCTAGCAAACATTTGCTTTCTAGGCAGCAATCTGAAAGGTTATATCCATACATTTAATTTTTAAAAACAAATGCCATGTCACTTTATATGCCAGCAGTGACTGTCTAAGAAGCATATTTGTTGTTTCCTTTGTATGGCTTATATTTACGCGACTTCATGCTTCCGTTATTGTCAATGAAGATGCCTTACCAGTAAGCTGATAGGTACACTTCACAGATACTCCAGATTCATACAGTGCAATGTTTTCACAACACAGAGCACTATGGAGTCACTGTATGAATCCAAGAACTCCTACCTCTCTTGTGGTTTGCAACTTGAACAGAAGAAACAGTTGACATAGCTAATTTAGGAGCAACCGGATACGTAATAAAATGAACAGTAAATTAGAAAAGTATCATATAGGAACAAATCAAAAGATTAAAACAAACTTCTTTATTTCCTAACTTTGAAAGTAACTTTAACAATGGTTATTGTTTTGTAAGGAAAGGGTGAAAGTTTGGGAAAATGATTTATATACTGTCAACTATTGACTCATTTGAGCTGTAATATCAAAGATAAAGAAAGGGAATGTAATTCATATGTACACACTTCAATGGTTTTGTGTTAGAGGTTATTTGATGGTTTCTCCCAATCCATTACTAATGACTATATGGTAACCAGAGTGGTCTGCAAAGGGTTTTATTAAATTTCCATGCATATTTATTCTAGCCTTATAGCATAAACAAAGAAAACACAACAAAATAACATTCTGTGTAGACAGATTTCTGTATTCTTTTCATATACTATTGTTGACTGAAGTATTTAATCTACAATAAATGTTAGACACTGTAACAATATGCTGCAAACATATAATCTGCATCAAAATGCTTTTAAGTTTTTGTGTTTTGTGCTCCCTAACAAAACATCAAAACTAAATTTATTAAAACTCTTATTTTTGGGGAAGAAACACTGAATAATATGGTGCTGTTCAAGATGTAGTTTGCAATGAGGTTAAGCCTTAGAGCACAAACAGTATGATTAAGCCATGAAATCCATTAGAAATGCTATGTATCATTGGGAATGTTTTTATTCAGAAGTCCTGTGAATAATGTAGGCTAATCCTTACAGAGAGCAGAGGAGCGGAGATCAATCTGGGGTTTTTTTGTTTGTTTAAGAAACACATGCAAAAACTTGGAAAATATAACATGGACTGAATTAAATTACTGGAATGCTAAGTATCATTTCATCAGGGATATTTAATTTAAAATATATGTGAATAATGCAGACTAAAGTAATTGCTGATCCTTATAGAGAGCACAGATCAATTATTATCTTCTGTTTTACTGGGCACACAGAAACTTGCACATATAACATGGTAGATTTTATACGTATGTGCGTATGTTTTGATTTGGTCATTGTGATCAATGGGTTCAACTACAGCCCTTCCAATGTAGTTCCCCAACAGATTCCCAATATGTCTTGTTCAGTTTAGCAGCTATTTTCTCGATCACCTTTTCATTAATTTTATTCTCTATCTATATGTGTTGCAGCACAAAAAAGGACACCCTTTGAACAGTCAAAGCAAGCCACAGGCCAGATTTCTGCAGGGATTTTTTTGGGGAGCAAAGAGCAGTAAATAGGGAGAGCAAAAGTATGATATTTTTTGTAAGGAACACTAATTTTGAAATCTGACTTACAGCTGAGTACAACTTCAAATAACAAAAAAATCTGACTTTTATTAGTCATCTTAAAATGTTGTTCTGTCTCTTTCAAAGCTAATCATCATGCCACAGTCCGTAATTTTTTGTGTGGCACTCTAATTGGAGAACACTATGAGTCTACCCTGCAGAAAACTTGCTTGTATTGTGGATGACACGCAAGCTGAGAATGTCTCTCAGCTCTCTTGGGAAAACAAAGTGGAAACAAGACATTAAAAATGGGTTTGATGTAGACAATGACAATCTTTCTCACTCAAGAATCTCGATACTTACTCAAAATATAGACTGCTGTCTAAACAAGTCCAACATTATCTAGGACTTTTTGTATATCAGTACTTACAACCTATGAGTCTGCTTTTCCAGACTCTTTGCAGTGATAATGTGCATAATCTGAGTGTTTGAAGACTCTTTAGGTAAGGTTTGTTTATGATTATTTTCTCACAGAGTAATATTACTTAACACCAGAAGAAAAATGAGTTGGATTATCATTGTTACTACTTTTGCCACCATGTGGGACTCCTTGAAAGCAGTTTCAGTAATTTTAGACCACTAAGAATTTTACAGCATCCTACCTTGGTTTGGTTTAGAAACCTCAAGGGAAGAAATATTCGGCCATATCCTATCAAACTTTGGAGGATCTGCGTGCATCAGGAAAAATCATGTTTTGTTATTTACATCTGTAATATTGTTCTAAACAGGCAAATATGGACAAAGACATAGATTACAAACATCTATTACTGGACTAGTCTAGGTTGCACTTCAACAGTACATGACTCCACAGTGAACAAGAAAAGAAGCAATTGATGATTCCCAAAACACCAAATGGACATAAAATATTGTGCATAACAGTTTATCTTCTATGGTTTAAAATACAATTTTTCTTGAGACGGTATCTTGATTTTAACACCAGGAACAAGGCAGGAACATATTCTGTTAAATCTGCTCTGCAGAGATAAAATGACAATCTCAGACAATTATGGATTTCTTACCAAAGACACATCTCTTACCATAACATCCTGTTTTAGGGCCTTTCGAGTAAATTATATTTCTGTTATCAGAAGAAATGTATTTACCCGTAGAGTGGGCTTTTTCTTTTGCTCTTATACTTTTGCATGTTATATCTATTTCCTATCACCACTACTGATATATTTTACAGCTTGATTTTTTTTTTGTAAGAAAATTAAATGTCTACATTTCTTAAAGACCCTACATAATGTATTACCTACATGTAGAAGCATTTTGTCTCTCAGTGAAAGAATTAGCTATGTCTCTTTAGAGCTTCATCTCCTTTGGTCAATGTGCTTTGGGACTGTGGGAGTGGGGAGTGATAATCCTTAGCAGAATGGTACTCAGTGTTGGAGCTGAGGGTAAGTAAAGGGGATAGGGTTGCAAAAGGAGGAAAGAAAGCTTTTCTTTGGGCCCTGATCTGGGAAATGGTATTTATACTCTCCTTATTTTTCTGTTATATTCTTTTCTTTGTTTTCATCTGTCTAAGTCTGAACATCAGATTTGGACCACATCATCAGCATCATCTGTGAGTACTGCAGTGGTTATGTCCTTTCTGAGCTGAACAGAATTTTCCTTAATGGTCATATCAGCCTGCGTAGCAGTGATATTAGTGGGGGGAGAGCTATTTCTTCATTTCTACCTACAAGGAACTCTGCTGGGTAGTGAGTAGATTGCAGTTGTCACAACCTGGTTGGCATTAAGCATCTAGGCTTAATAGATCTTTTGGAAGAAGGTGTGTTTCCCTGTTATGTTCACCTTTGTGGAAGACCTGCAGGGATGCTACACAAAAAGACTGGGCCTTTAAACATCTGATGTGGAAGTAGGACATGATTTTTTTGCATAGTATCTTCTGACCCATTTGTCAAGGGTGAAGAGAAATCAGCTGGGTGGGGATGGCTGTCCCCAAAGTCCTCCCACATAGAGAACAATGACTTGCACTGTGCCATTTACTGTTACGTAGTCTTCTGCAATTGAATCAGTCAAGTTGTGATATATCACATCATTACACCATATTCTTGCTTTTTTGTACTTTTTCCTTATCAATCAAGAACACAGAAGAAAGAAAAACCGAGCCAGTTCGGTAGATTCTCAAACAGTCTATGTATTGATCAGAAATAACCTGCCTCTGCTGGTCAGATCCACCAATTCACATGCATAGGAAGTGCAAACACAATAGTCAGAGTGTATGACAGCAGGTATCTAAAAGCCATACTAACTGAGGTGGCACAATAACCCTAGCCCACCGAAAGACTAATTCCATGCACCTGAGACAAAACCTTCCTCCTCCTCCTCATCCTCCTGAAACACTGACTGGTTATGTTAAAGAAGTTTCAAGCACACACAGACAAAATACTTGTGCAATTGATTCACTGTTAAAGTTTTGATAGTTTTAGGAACGTGTGGGCTTGACCTAAACATTTTAAAGGGACTGGACATTAGAGAATATGTATAAAAATCAGGAGCTAAAAAAGGAAAAGCAATCTTTAATGACTATACTGTCCTGCTGTCTCCTGAGCCTTTTTCTCTTTTAGCCATAGTGCATCATCAGGGTTCTTGCAGAAAACCTGTGACATTTCAGACTGGTGCTTCCAATATCCTACTTCTGTTGTTGAGTACTGTGTAACACACCTACTCCAAAAATTCACATGCATAATGATTTTCAATTGCAATGGCCTAGGTATGACCAGAAGTAAAAGTAATAGAGTCAAAGCTTTGTAATACCTTAGGACTAGTGCTCTGGAATATCTGTCATTTAATAAATTGTAAGTCCTATATAGGAAATCAGATATTTGGTATAAAATATATAATATTTCATATATAATCTTATTCTGATGATTTCCCCAAGTAATCTCTTGTCCAAATAAAATCATTAACTGTATGACAGAAAAATCAGTGTTGCATATTTCTTAGTAATCCTGTAAATGCTATAGATGCTATAGATCTGTGCTCATTTTAGCAAACCTACTTAAAATGGAGGTTGTGACTTACTGCAAAATAATTAGAAATTCCCTGACCCTTTAAATTAGATTACATTGAGCTGAGTTTCTTAATGCACATCCAAAACAATAAAGAGCATATTTACAGTCCCTGAAGATTACCAATTAAGGATTATTACTAGTGAATATTACTAGTTATTAGTGATAATTACAACCATATTAGAAGTTCGCATCTGGAGTTATTATTAGTTAACATCTGGAGGTTATTTGTTCCACCCTTCGCTCATAGCAGGGTCAACTTCAAAGTTAGACAAGGTTGTTCAGGGTCGTATCCAGCTGAGATCGGCCACGGTCTTCAGTGTCTCTGGGCTGCTTGATAATGTGGTCAATGCTTCCAGGGACCCAATGTTTCTATTATGTGCTTTTTATTTTTTTAATCTTTGGTAAAGATAATATTTTTTCTTATATCCGTATTTGTGGAATGTATTACCACCAAGATCACAGGTTTCTTGATAAAGGCATTTTTTCTGATCCTTGAAATTTTCTTTTTTTTTTTTTTTTTAAATGGAGACAACTTTAAATGCTTTATCTAAAATGTTATGTGAGACGTCCAAGTCAAAGAATGTTGGCTGTCATTCCCACAAGTATATTGGAGTAGATGAGTCATTCTTTGAACAGGCACTGGGAAGGTTCATTTAGCAGCTAGTTATTCTTTTCTAGCAACTTGTGAAAATATTTGTAGTCCTCAGTGATTACCACTAAGGGTTTTATTTGTAGAGAAGTTGACTAGATAAACCAAGCTTTTCCAGAACAGTTCCATATATGGACACTATATTCTGTAATTAAAGTCATTATTTGCCAGAATAATTAATGAATTTTGGTGTAGGTACTCTAGAAGATATATAAATCTACTGTAATATATTTTATGACAGTTATTCTGGGCAAACAAAGCTACAGAAATGTGAAAAAGTTTCTAAAAGTACTTTTTAGTGTTATTATTTAAAAGTGAAGCTACAGTAGGCACCTTTAGGAGTAGAGTTTTGTAAGCTATATGACTGAGCAAAAAATCAGCTATGATTTTAAATTTGCCTTGGAAATTTCTGCATTTTTAGTTACTATTGTTCCAAAGCAATTATATGCAGAAAATAACCATTGGAAAAAAAAAATCTTACTTTCATGAAGTAAGGAGAAACTGATTGCATGATATTTATTAGATGTGTGATAATTTCCTTTTTTTTTTTATTCTCCCAATCCTTTTTTAGGATATACAGGATTGGAATTACCTACGATATTAAAAGAAGAAAATCTGTCTCAAATATTCACTGGAACTGTGCTCTGCACCATGGGTTACATCATGGTTTCAGATTGGAGAAATAATGGAAATGAACAGGTAGTTTCAGCCTGATTCCAACCAGACAGCTGCACATGAAAAAAAACCTGACATGATGCTGGCAGAAATTAATCAGCACTTTCTTGGTTTCTCACTCTACTCAAGTACTGAGCTGGCAGTAAAATTAAAATGTATTCCCACTGAGAGGGGCTATCCTTCCTCAGAGATGAAGAGTGCAGGTGATGATGCAGTGTATGAAGACTATGTTGCTGCCCTCACACCTGTGCTCTACGGCAGACTAGCGTATTTTCATCTCCTAAACTGTTTCTGCCGACCCGGTCCACAAAAAATGCATTTACTGAAAAATACTAATAATAAATCCGTAAGTCTTAAATAATGCTCATTCTAACGGCAGACAGGGAGCCCCTGTGTTGACAACTATCATTACTTATTTAATGTATAATGACAGTAAGGAACACTAGTGAGAGACTCTGATTAAGGTGTTTTAAAACTTTCCTTCAACTTTTATTTAAAACTCACAAAAAATTTTAAAAAAGTCAATGTAAGCTTAATGATTCTCGTAGCAGTCCATGTTTCTAGCCATAGAAAACGGGCCTCGCCACTGCTTGCTTTCAGCTATGCATAGCTGAGAATAAATATCTATTCTAAAATAGAGATGTCTGCTGAGCACAGTGATTTCTATATATGATAGTGGGTTTAGCTGTTAATATTAGACAAAAAAATATGAAGAATAAATAATAATGCTCACTGAAATCAATGGCAGATTTAGTAACTGCTGGAATAATTGAGTGTGTTTATATCAGGTCATATTCTATCACTTATTGCAAAGATCACACTATCATTATTACAGCATTTCTACTCATTAGGTCTGTTTGAAGTCATGATAACCTACCTCACATAAAATTTGCCTTTCAGCAGTTTCATAACACTGCAAAATCTAACTCATCAAAAGGGAGGAAATTATTATTTTTTTTTTTATATTAGCCCTTTATTTTATTATGTTTAAAAAAAAATACTTGGCTAATGTCAGGCAATCTTTTTTGGAGCAATGTAGGAAGTTTCATACCTGTTCCTTTGGAGAAAGGAGAATTCTGCATAAATGTGAAGATGTGATTGTTTTATGGCAGCTCCTTAGCCATAACAGCTTTTATAACTGTTGGAAGAATTTAAACGCAATTACTCCTTTACATGTCCACTTGTTGTCTTAGAGTAAAAGAAAATGATATTTTTAGAGGCTTTGAAAAAAAAATCCAATGATCTAGGTCTGGAAACTTTTAGATATCAGAAAAAAACCCACTGATTTTAACAAAAGTGTTGACTAGTTCTCAAACTAATAAGGGAGGGTTCTTCAATTGTAAGTATTTCCACTAAAACGTTTGCAAAAGTGCACAATGAATTAAAGTATTTTTGGAGGAAAATATTTAGGTGCTTTCTCATGATAAAAGAAGTAAATTATTCTGTTGATAGTTTGTGGGGGTTATTCCTTTTTATTTTGATTGATTCTGCTCTTTTCTGTAAAGATGCTGAAATTACCTGGTTGACTAGGATTACTGTACAGTAATTCATAACTGATGGAGAACAGTAAATGAAGATCTTTTCTTCAAAAATCAGAATACTGATTTGGAAACCTCGTTCTTCCCTTATACTCTGTGAAATGAACTGGTTACATGTCTAAGGGACAGAAAGAAAAAGAGGACAGGGTAAAATAAAGAAATGCATTTTTTTCTAGCAATTTCTCCTGAAGCTTTATAGATAATTAGATTTTTAAACATCTTCGTGGATCATGTCAGCTCTCTATAAACTTTCCTGAGTAACTGTAGTTAAACTTGGGACCATTATATCTTCTTTTCTATTGTGTCCTATCAGCTGATTGTTTATTAATGGCTAAACCGAAGATAAGTGTGAACTAAGTAATTTCCCATATGTTACAACAAACAGAAAAAAGCACTGAGAAGACAATTTGACTGATACACTAACCTAACCAACCCAAGATGATGAAGGTAAACTGGGATGAAGAATGAGAAACAATACTAAACCGGAAGTGGCTATTTCTATTAGACTGATGAGAATGGCTGCTCTGATCTGTTACAATTGGTGGATTTGTCAAAACAAAAACTGAAAGAAAGGCTCCCCCAGTCCCACCCCGAAAACCTGTCAGTGCTCCCTGGAGAGGCATTGGTAGTTTCTGACCCTGCACTAGAAATCACGCTGCAAAGAGACGGTTTCTGCTCAGTGCTGGGGTCAGCACAGGTGCTCTGCTTACTGAACTTCAAGGGTGAAATCCCCGTTATACAGAAGAAAACTGGCTTTGTTATGAATCCTACCAGGTAAACAGAAGAATGTCTCACAGTGTCTTTTATTTCGAATGTTAAATTTCTTTCAGATCCAGTGTTCAAATGAGTGCACAATGCCACATAAGCTATCAGTATTCTCTTTCAGCCCAGTAATGTTTTAATATAATGGAAAATCTAATTGTTAAAGTGAAAAATTCTGAGTGCTTCAGAGTATTAAAAGAGGGAAAAAAAAATACTGTTACTGGCTTGGTAGTGTAATCAGTTACTTAGATAAGGTGGTTGCCTTAGACTTGGAGCCTGATTAACAGTATTATTTGTTAAAAAGTCAGTTTTGGATAAAATTGACAACATTTTTCTAGTATGTCCAAAATAATACATAGAGTCTCAAGACAACATTCAAATGTTCTAATCATAATAATGGTGTCTCAACAGTACAGCTCTCTCTCTAAAACTTGACCTCAACTAATAACAGAAAACAACCTAGTTATGCTTGTTTATATCCTACTGACATATGTGGGTGTTTTGTATATACACTAGTCCAGAGCTTGGCATTGTAATGGCTTTGATCCCATGACTGTAAATTTAATGAGAGAACTTCTCAGTTACTGCAAGGGGGCAAAATCAGGTCCAAAATACTTTGTGTTGTTATAAAAAAGAAAAAAAAATCCACTAGTATTTACTCTCATGACCTTTTAAGATATATTTACCACATTAAAATTTCATAACAAATATATAAAACAAATAAAACTGCACTCATCCTGACACTTCATTCCAGAAAAATAGCTACTAGATCTTTCAAGGTTAAGAAAATGCTAAAATAAAAGAGTGCTCATTCAGACTTTTTTTTTACTTTTGTCTTGCATTCATTATCATTAGGAAAAAAAGTTCTCTGAATTTGAAATTGGCTATAAAGAAGAACAAAAACATAGTGAACAAGGCAGAAAATACCATTTGATTATCGTGATTGCATCTTGCACTTGGGTGCATGGTCTGTCTCTAAACTCTGACTCATCTGCCACCAGCAGGCTTTAAGGTGATAATCACCCACACAAAGCCATTTGCACATCATGTCTATCCTATCCTGTATCTAATTATACCCTTTATAACAAACTGTTTAGCATAATTAGTGGAGTTATGCTTTACAGGAATAAAGACAGAAGCTATAGTTTAGAAGATTCAACTTTTTGAAGGCATACTCATACAGATTAGTAACTTTGGTGTTTGGTCACAATAATGAACATTTTAATGCACTGATCTATGTAAAATAATGTAGTATTCAAAATATTTACGTACTGTATATAAGCATTGCTTAAAACTATGAAACAGTTTTGGGACTCATTAATTGCTAACATTTTCACTAGTATTTTTCCAGACATGGCTGAAAAATGCTGAAAGGGCCAGCACTGGAATAAAGACTGCTGTAAATGACCAGAGAACCTTTTATTCAACTGATAGAAAACAGTAGGTACAAATGACCTTAATGGGAAAGCTCTGATTTTTTTTTCCCCTCTAGATGATCAGAAAGGATGTTTACTTAATGACCACTCTTTCTTTGTGTTCAAACTTTAATGATGAAGCTGCTTTAACACCAGATCCTTTGAGGTAAAAAAGGAATAGAGAATGATACATATACATGCACACAGGTAAATATAGATTTTTTTCTTTGCTTGCTTTCATTGTAGTCTTAAAAGTGTTAAATAAACACCACTTCCAGTGGCATCTTCTTTGTATGCTGGCAGTTTAGTCTTCACAACCCCCCACCCCAACCCCATCCTCCTAACGTAATAGGGAAAGCTTGAAGAACACAAAAGCCAATACCCGCCCCATTAGTGTTTGCTGCCAGGCAAAACAAACCCTAAACTGTATCTCCTGAGAGTAGCTTCCTGTCCCCAGATGGGCAAAAACTCTGCTGATATGAACACAAACACTGTATTAGCACAGACAAAAGAAGAAATCATGCAGAATCCATTAAAGCAGCCACAACTAATTAATCTTGTTTGGTTTTATGTGTTAATTGCACTTCTGTTAAATTCTCTTGGAGACCAGGATAAATTTATGGGTTCTATTCTTGTTTAATGATGATTCTTCTGTTTCTATTCTATAGGAAAAATGTTCAGAACGTTGTGTAAATAGAGCTATTTTCCCCGAGCTACTTAAGAAATAACACATGAAAAACCAAGCAGAGTGTCAGTATTTACTTGTGGTCATGAAGAGAGACTCATGCTTCATCCTTTCCAGGTAGGCAAAGAACTTTGTTGAATTCTACCACATATTATTCTACAACATTTACAGCAGATTAAAGATAAAGCGTGGACTTGCAGAAACTCTTATATTTCCTATGAAATGTTAAACAGAATTTTCTCAGTTTGTAGTAAATAAACTGTACTAATCACCTCAGTGTAAAATACACAGAGGTCAACAATGCATCCTTTCAGGTCACCATTGTTTAAAAGGTTTTTGAGTTTCCCTATTAAGTTTTCAAAGGCCAACATCTGCTGATGCTCAGAAATGGTAGATGAGGTGATGAAGGCTGTATGGAGTGTGAAGTGAAAACACAACCATATAGTCCATGCAACACAGTACTAAGAAACTACAGCAGAAGCAAACTCCAAAGAGTTATTTTCCCACTCATCCAATTTCTGTTATTAACGGCAGGAATATTCCTGAGAACAGTGACATAAACTTCTTCATTTAGTTCATTTTTTTGGTCATAAAATACATGTATAAACATAAGGTTTTGAAAATAGCACATCACGTTGCATTTGCAGTCATGCAAATGCCAAAGGAGATACTAAAGCGGCAAAATTACATTATTAAGGTTGAAGGCTTTCATTTGCACGGTATTGTCATTGATGCTGTTTCACTACTTAAAGATGCAAAAGAGATGCCATGGTGTTCAGCTGTTAACGCTGCTCTCATTTGCAAGGAAGCTAGTTTTGATGGCATTCAGCTTGCTGTCTAAAGCTTAACAAATCAGCACCATTCATGAGCTTACGTAAACTGAGCTGATCTATAAACTGACAGACCTGACCCTGCATCATAAGAAGTGAGGCAGTTTTACCCAAATTATTAGAAGCTTTTCAGTTGGATATCTAATATGGCAAATTGCATTTTACTGCTGTGATATTTTATCATTGTGATAGTCTGCATCACACAAGTTGTGTCTAAAGCCTCTGCAAAGCTGAGGCTGTAGGGAATATCCTTTCATTTCTAGCTGCCTGCTTTATTTGTAACCAGGTAACATCGCGACTGTGTGGAATTCTCAGCTATGGAACTCCGCTAGACTTACACTTGAGCTACCGTGCATTTAGTCCCTTGAAATGTTTTGTTTAATTAATCATCCATTTCCTTGACATATTAGTTCTTTACATAATGGTGTTATAGTTTAAAGTGTAATATTTTTGTGTCTTAAATGCATATAGGAAAACAGGTTTTTGTGAAAGAACACAATTCTATTTATTTTGTGCAGTAAAGCCCAGTGCAAAGGCTGCTGGAGTTAATGCAAAGACTCCAGCAGATACACTGCATTTGCTAAGCCACTTCATAAAACTGAAAGCTCTTCCATTCGCTGTTTGAATTCACATGCATGCATACCTGCATGAAAATTAATGGTCCTATACATCTATCTTATCAGCAAACATTTTTTTTAAAAGATGCTCAATAAATATTAACTGTGGAACAGTGTCTTAATTCTCTGTATAATACTCAGTTTCATAGCACTCAGTTTTCATCTGCTGATCAGAACTGATCAGAAAATCTGCCGTTGAAGGCAGATGCGTTGTCAGGAGTGACATTCTCTCTGACCACGTAATACAGTTACATGTTAATGCAACAGAGGAAGGCCAATACATAGCCCCTGCACTACAGAGCACATTTTCAGAGAAACTTCATCTACAACAGAAAGGGATGTTGGGAAATTAGATCCGAGAAACTGAATGACAATGCAAAACAATACTGGTTTTATTACTTACAACCAATACTGGAAATACTGGGTATACCTGTAAAGAAAGAAAACAGAAAAATTATAGTTAGCTGTTTGCTGTAGTTGGCTGAGCTATTACGTCTAAGATTCTGAAAACAACTTTGTCCTAATTTTCAGAATACTGTATAAATACATAGTTAAGTTCAAGCAATTGCCAATAGGTATCCAGCCCTTTATAAAAGCAGTCTTTCGATTTTTCAGTACGAGGCTGCAGGGACCACTAAAATGGATTGACAGATGGGTATTTCTGCGACCTACACCAGCTCTCTGAACTTCATGAATTTGTTCAGAACGGTTTTGTATTTCAACTAATCAGCCATTAGGTTTAATGCTCTAGATAAAAATATCAGTCATGCATGTATTATGCAGATCTAGGAGAATAATTTAACCAAGGGATAAATGCATTGCTAACTGCTTTGGCCAGCTGCTTAAATCAGTTGATACCCTCTGTTGCATTAACGGTATACAGCTATTTTTTCCCTCTTTTACCTGATGGTTATCTAAATTAAGCTATGGAAAAGAAAGGTAATTGAGTGAAACAATCTAATGGATTAAGCTGGTCGTGTTGACTAAGCCTCTTATTGATTTTTTTTTTCTGCTTTCATTTCAATTCCTAAGCTGAATTAATGCAAGGAAACCATTCCAGAAGCAGGTGAGATTTACCAGAAGAGGTGGGGCTGCTGAGGAGTAAAACTCCTCTGCTGGATTAGCAATGTGGGGTCTCATGTTGCATGACGCAGTTACAACAAGTAGCTTATTGTCAGGTCTGCCCTAAAAGGCACGTAGTACAAAAATATAGACATTAAATTTTTCCTGAAATGCCATCTTCTTTAGATGAAATGGCATTGCTAATGGCACTATTGCTAGTCTCTTGGGTTGAAGTCACAAACTGCAGATTGGTATCGAAATCCTGGATATTAGCATCCTCTTAGTTAAATACAGTTTGCCTTTTGTGAGTTTTATTGACCTTTGATGGCATGCATTTTACTGCAGGTCTGTGTCTCCATTAAACATCTGCTATACTTCTTTCAACATCTGTCATGGTATGGACCTTATTCTGCAATTAAGCAAACTGGAGCGAAGGAATGTCTTGGGAATAAATGATATTCAAGGTAAGCAAGGTTGCAGAGTCAAGTTGGGAACATTTCTAACTCGTGGTACGGCTAAGACAATGCTGTAGTAACTGCATTTGCAGAATGACGACCATAAACAGATCTTTTGTGTTTCACCACATCAGTCCTAGCGCACATGTCAGAATTGCTGTTCTATGGTTTCATATCCTATGGAACCTGTGGTCTGGCAGAGCGCTGGGCACCGTGCTGGAGACAGCACCTGCTGCTAACCAAGCCCACACTCAGATGATGTTTGCAAACTTAATTATTTCTAATTCTGCTGAGGATTAACATGTATTTTCCAAAATTTTAGAATCATGAGGTATTAAAAGCTAAATAAAAATGTCAGCATAATAGAACAATACTGTTATAGTTGTAAAAGTAACAAAAAGTGCATTTTTCAGTTAGGATAATGTAAGAGAACTTCTATCCCTTTGTCTTAAACGTCAAAAAGGCAATCAATTATCAAATAATTTTCCCCAAAGTTTCAATAGCAGCTAGTTTACATCTTTGCAAGTCATTGTAGCTGTTTTAAATTAGCAGAATTCATTTTCCTTTACACACTGATGGAAACTGCACAAATATTAGATAAAATACAGATACCGTGTTCTTGCACTCACACTTCCACTGTGAAATGGTATTTGTATTTCCTCCGGGTATACTCCCCCGCCTCAAACCTCTCTCTCCTACACACACACACAAATACTCTTTCCTTTCTCTCCTGAACAGATTGTAGCAAAGGGAGAGGTTTTCCTGCACGTCTGCTCTCCTCATTTTACTGTATTTCCAAATTTTCAATGAATGCATAGTGATGAATGTTTCCTGGGCAGAGAATAACGAAAACAAGATGCCTGCTAGCCTGAGGGGCTCTGTATTAATCTTGCAAAGTTGTCTTCAGGTTCTGTTTGTAAAGCTCTTTTGCTATTTCCATACAGAGTTTCTGAGCTGGTGTGATCTGTAACCAGCTTGATTCTTGTAATACCAGGTATCCCTGTGTGTGGTGACTGGCCTTGACAGTGCACTATTTTATGCCTTTTCTGCTAAAGAGAGTGAGAATGGCACCTCTAAGTTTGTCTGGAAAAGAGCTGGTTACGTAGGGCCATGAAGCAGGATCTACTGACACTCTGTGAAAACTGCACATATAATAGGAAAACTATTCTTGGTAAGAATGTTTCTGTGAGATCTGGAGTTACATACTGAGGCTAGCTCTTGAATTCAGCTGAGCTATATTTTGTGCAATTCCTTAGGTAATGACGCACAGGAGGGGCGATTCTGCATCTCCCTCCGTGTGAGGGTTGAGGCATGTGGGGGCCTGGCTGCATGGCTCCTCCTGCGGCACCCCCGCCAGGGACACCAGCGGGCTGTGGGGAGCCACCCAGCGCTGCTGGCCCCTTGGATGGAAACTAGTATGTTATGAGACATGGATCATTTCCAGTCAGCCTTCTGCTGAAATCTGTGAGTAATTTACAGCAGTGAAATGATGTGAACAGCTTATAGAGAGAGATGACGAATAAGGCCCATTACAACCCTTGATGCACAACTCTTTTCAGATAGACCTAAAATTAAATAAACCCAAGTGATTGCATTTATGTATATTCAGTTGTTAAACCACAGCAATGTTCAGTCTAAATCATCTTTCAGTTGAAATCACTGGGATGGTTATTAATGATAATAGTTTTATAGTGAGGAAACAGCAAGTAAAGCGTGCAAACAAAGCTCAGAGGTAGCTACTGCCCCCGAAATGACAAACATTGCAGAAGAAAGTCTCTAATACTATTTATTATTTTTGTCTTGACTTAGGGGTGGTGGTTTGGTATATTATGTGTTCACTGTAAGTGCATCTAAATATACGTGCATTACTTGAGAGAAAAAAAATCTGGTGTTTTCCTTTCATATGATCTTCTGCATCTGCCCTGTAATTTTCTCGTTTCCCCTTTTTTTCCAAAAATGGGCTGTTTTAGCTGTTAGCTACCATGGAGCTGATTATTGAGAATGGAGAAAAAAGCAAATCAGATGCTAGCAAATCAGATGCTAGCAAAGAAAGCAAGTTTTTGAATTCTTCTATAGTTTGTGTCAATGTGAAATCTGTAACACAAAGGAACAGCGTCAAGCTTTCGGTGAGAAGGGCCACACTGCTGCTTCCAGTCTCAGGGCGGGTCATACCCTGCAGACCCTCTTAACACCTCCATCATCAATGCCTGTGTGCACTTCCTGCCAGCAGTGCAATTAATGCAGTCAGGCTGCATCTATTCCTGGGCACGGAGTATGTGTGGGATGAAGGAATTACTCTGTCAACTCACTCTTGGCGACCATCTTTCTCATGGGCTTCTCTGCCTGTTCTCCATCACGAGTTAACCATGCACCTGTTGTATGACAGGGAGCCAGGGACAGGCCCTGCTGCTATCATAACACTACACCCAGCTCGCAGCTCGCTCACATTTAGGGAAAGAGTGTCACCAAGTGAATTATCCAGGTGAGGTGAATACAGCCCAGAGACTGAGAATTAAGACTGTCTCCCATGAAAGCATGGCAGGGTATGATAGGGAATAATTCAGTACAAGTTTGAATTCATCTTAATTGCTGATCAAAGCTGTGTGACAGCTTTTCTGACAAAAGAGATGTCTTTCTAGTTGCACTCTACACCACACATTTTAACTCTTGAACAGAAACAAAACATAGACTTTCCATAGCAAAGAGTCAGAGCAGGGCTGTTAATGCCACATCTGATCTTTTGCTAGAATACCTGTACTGCAGCATGACAGCACTCCCTGCAAGTAAGTCTTTTTTACCTTTGCAATGCCTCCACTGAGGCACGATTGCAACATCAGATCCTCAGCATCAATTTCAGAAGTTCTGAATTCTCTAGTAATTTAAAGCCCTGAGAAGCTGGAGGAACCTAGCTAGCCTCTTGTAATCCCTCAAAGGGAGTGATCGTTGTGATCACAGGAGTAAACTTTTCATGTATTGCCAAACCTCTATTCCGCCAAAGGACCATACACAGTGAAAGACACAATTCTTAGGCAATTTCACATGTTTCATTGCAAGAGCCCTAGAACTCCTGCTGCTGTTAATTTTGCAGCTGCTTACTCTGTAAAGACTGAAAATTTTTCAATACCCAGAAAAATCACAGAAAAAGAACTGCTTTGATGAACTTTGTTATAATCTACCTCTGCTATCCCAAGCAATATCGCCACAAATAAATGGAATAGAGAAAATATTTAGTTATTGGTTTATTGGGTAACATCTTTTAAAATTTTGACTTTTTCTCATGTTTTAGTGACTCCAAACCAGGACTGAAAGTCTCTGTCTAGGAAACTCCTAGTGAGATGAAAAGATTTTTTTTCAAGTAATCATAATTTATACATAGAATATTAGATACTAGAAACTTCAAAAAGCCTGAAACTGACCATTTTTAGAACGTTGAGTATCTTATAACAGACACTTTGTCTTCCCATACTGCTGCTTAAGGACTAGAACCCTCTTTCATTGCTCCTCTTCACAGTATACAGCAAAAATAGAGTTGTTTGAAACCAGTGATGGATGGAAGCAATTGATTTCCCAGCAACAGATGCCACCATAACCAGCATGAACAACCAACTCAGCAGGGTCATACAAGAGGGTAGAGTGCTGAAGAATAATTTTTCAAGCCCCATTTTAGAAAAATACAGCACACGTTATTTATAGTGCATTGTTTTTTAGGTATGTACTTGCAATGTTTTGCTGGCCACTGCACTGGATACCTAGTTGGAGGGAAGTTAGTTTGTAATTTGCAGATTTTCCTGAGACTTCTGTCTTCCTGAATGCTCTTGATACACTACAGTTTTGTCCCCACCAAGTTTCCCAGCCTGACACAGCTTTTGTGTGACATCTTCCTGTGGCTTTACATTTTCTGTAATCTTCATGAGCCCAAATTAATGCATAATACAAAATAGGAACAATAAGAAGCTTCGATGTTTTGTAACTTGTTATTGCATTCATATCTTCCTTTTTCTTTATGAAAGTTATCAAAAACATCAAGGAGCAACATTTTAATCTTAAACATGAGCCTCCCGTTTCTTCGAATTGAGATCATGTGGGATCATCTCTTCTACCTCAGTCATGAAGCAGGCGCTAGAAAGCTCCTTCCAGTTGTCTGGGAGAATGGAGCCCTTAGAAAATGGGACACTATCTACTTTATGAGTTTGCTCTGACAAGACAGCAGGATGTGTGATCTTTTCAGTTACAGGGATCCCTGCTACTTGGATTCCTGAATAGAAGGCCTGCCATCACACAACCTCTTGGACAACTTAATTTACCCTGGTCCTACAAGATGGCTTTGTGTCAGCAAATATTCATGGGGAACACTACAAACACAGATGAGGGTAATCAGTGTCATACTTCAATTACCATATTTTTTGCCAGAAACTGTATCTGTGGCAGCTGTGCTGCAGTGACTCCTTGTAAGTCTTCCCATTCAGGCAGCATTAAGGCTGTGTTGCTGAGACAGAGGCTGTACTATTCAGAGGGGGACCCACTGCAGGAGAAATTCAAGAAACTGACTGAGACTACCTGCCTAACTGTTGACTGGAAAGAACCACCAATGTTCCCCGTGTCCTGGTCAATCCTTTGCTTCATGTTGAACTAAGCATTAGGAAAGTCATGTAACAGCGGGGAGGCGTTTTCACGAGTATCAAGCACTTTTGGTACAAGTTATTGGTTGTGGAGGGACTGATAAAAAGTGAGCAGGCTTTGATGGATGGCAGCACAGCACAGTCTTAGACAGCTCTGTCTGATGGAGCAACGAAAATACGCGCCAGTGACGATCTAAACAACAGGAGAAAAAAAAGGGCTAATGCTGTCAGACACATATGACTGCTGAGGAGAAAAGCTATCTTGTAATACCAAGTACAAAGAAATTCAATAAGTTCACTTTGAGCATCAGAACATATTGCAGAATAAACTATCCATAGAATGTGGCAGCACAAGGGAATAAATGTAATCACAAAATAGTCAATAAGACAGAGTGAAAATATAAAATAAATGCTATGCAGGAGACAAATGCGGAAATATTGTTAGTGCCACTAAACAACGGAGCACTTAGTGTCTTTCACAAGCAAAGCACAGAAAAAACATTTTGCATTCTTCTGAAAAACTCGTGTTGACGTAAAATGAGAAGAATACAGAAACCAGCTTTATATCAAGGTTCAGGCTATGACTAGAGTATACTCTAGAATGGTCTTGTATTTTATGAGTTGTAGCTTGAAAAGCTATAATAAATTCTGGCCACAAAAAAATGGCAGAAGCAGAACAGTGGAAACAACAGAAGTTCCAGTTGGGAAAGATTTGGAAATGAACATTAGGCTTCTTGTTGAATTTGAGCAAATTTCTCAAATTCAGAGAATCTCAAGGAAAAGTTTCTTTTAATTTTGTTAAAATAAAAAAATCTGAGTGTTTCATTTATACAGCTGTATTTAGCTATATCTTATTTAAGCACACTCATATAAAAAAACCTTCAAATTAACTTAAAATTTAAAATATTTTGGTCTTAGATGGAAGAGTATCAAAGGGACACTGTATTACTTGATTATAGAAAGTGTTCCCAGGTAATTAAAGTAATATATCAAGGGAAGTTTAGGGTGAAACTATAGAAGTTAATTCTATCAACACGTTCCAGCAACCACCTATTTACAAAATTCATGCCTGACTAGGGAGAGTATAATGCTAGGGCTGCATTACTGACCACACAATGGAGATTTTGACATAAACACCACAGGGTAAGTGAAATTACATTGGCTGTGCAGAGAGCTTACACAATAATGCAAAATTTCATATGCTCCAACACATGCGGCATTAAATTGGGAAGTGACAAAAGAAATGAAGATTTTACATACCATAAATTAGTGCTGCTTGTAGCAAGTAATCAGACAACCCACAAGAAGAGAAGCTGATTTGGCTCTGAGTAGTACATATGACCCAATTCAAGAAATATTTATCAGAGAAACAATTCTGGACTGAAAGTCAACATACTTTTTGAGAAGGAAAAGGAATTAAAAAAAAAAAAATCCACTGCAGTAATACTTAACTTTCAGAATGTGCGCAAATAAAAATGAGGAAGTTAGTTAAAAGAAAAATGAAAAGAACAGCTAAAAAGATTTAAAGCAAACAGCACGGAGACAGACTAGAGATAAAGTGTATGAGACTCAGAATAATCATATATAACCCGCCAATTTTGTAAAAAAAAATTATATAAATCAACTATCTTATAAACAAAAAAAACCCCAACATCCAGCCCAAAACAGCAGAATGAAGCAGATTTTGGAAAGACACTCTTCAAAAGTGTAAATCAGTCATCTAAATGGAAAAAGATTGGAAAAAAAAGCATAAAATCTGTCAAGTTAAACATAAACTACAGTATTTTGAGAATCCACCTGCTACAGACATAGAAGTTAATAATTCTTTTTCGTTAAAATAATTGCACTAGAAGCAGGAGGCCTCCCAGAGAGATGTTTGGGTAGACAGGCAATCAAGGTACAAAAGTACTGAATACTAAATTAATTGTTTTTACTGATGTTCACAACAAAGAAAGTTTGAGAGATTCTCACAGTCTGAGGAAGTTTCTCTATATCTATCATCATCTGAAGGTGTTTTAGAAGATGTAAGTAATATTGAACAATAAGAATTGCCATAAGGTGATGTTCACCCAAAAAGTGTTTTAATGGAACTCAAATATGACATTTCTGAACTAATTACTGCAACATGGAACCTGTCACTTATGTCAGCCTTGATGCCAGAAGAAAAGTTTTAACTGTGGCACAGTCTTTAAAAAGGGCTCAGGGGCCGATTCCTGTAATAACAAACTATAACGCAGACAGTTTTTATGCCATTGTAAAGTGTCCATGTTCTTCTCACGTCTAAATATCATGTGTAGTTTTAGCCTCACCAAATAAAAAACAGAACCAAAGAGAGCGAGAAAGCACAGATGACCAGAGATGTGGTGTGGTTTTATACATGATAAGATTAAATAGTTTAGGACTTGTTATTTAGAAAATAGGTTGGAGGACTGGACATGTCAAGTCTATATAATCACAAATGGTATAATGGACGTAAATAGCGATGCACTATTCTCTGCTTCTTTGTATCTAAGGACATACAGGCTCAACCATACAAAAACGTTTAAAGCAATCAAAAGGAAACACATTTCACTCATTGTGTCATTAAAACGTGAAATGTATTGCACAAGATGTCACTGAGATCAAGCTTATGACAGCTGGATCTCTCTCTGTCCAGCAGCTAGCAACCACTGCAGATAGGATGGAGGGCCTAGCTCAGAAAGCCAGTTTATTGCTGGCAACCAGGAAGGCGAAGAAGAAATCCTTCACACTTCTTCCTGTTTGCCACAAATTCCTGCTGCTGATGACTGCTGAAGTCAGGATTTGAGGGTAAAGTGGAGCATTCGTCAACTCAAACAAGGTTACATTTTCATGACGCTATCATAATCATAGTAATAATAAAAAAACAGAAAAGACGGCAAAATGTTTTAATTTTTGATGGAACTGTATATCTGATGGAACTGATAATGTTGGAAGTTGTTTTAACGAGCTTCACGCATCTTTTCAGTAGGCACTAATTCCACTGTTCCGTCTGGTGTGTGCTCAACTGATTGGAAATGATGTAACTGACAAAGCAAGCTGCATTTAGAAAGATCCCTGTTTTCATGTTCAGATGTATCTTGTCACTAGTTTACATGATTGCTGGGGTAGCAGCTGCATTATATGTACATATAAAAATTTATATATGTGTCTACATATGTATGTATGTGTTTATATGTATATATATAAAATACATACATAAATAAAACCAACCATCTCACCATTTTTTCCAAACATACCTTTAAAGTATTAATTCTGAGAGCCGCGCTCATTTTTTATATATTTTTTATATAAGTGAATATTCTTACAAAATGTTTTTGCCCTGCTTTTTGGAAGTTCTTTTTTTTCTGCTCAGTAAGAATTTTATCATAGTTTCATGCCCCCACACCTCAGTTTGTTACTTGTTCTATTACTCTCACATTTAACTTGATAAGGTCCTGCTTCCTATGATATTAATTTTTGAGTTTTGATTCTTCACAGCTGCTGCTTTGAAGTCTTAGATAACATTCCGAGCATTGCACATTGCTCCTGTTTTTAAACTTTTCATCCATCTGCAGTACATAGCTCTATTTCTCCCGAATAACTTTTCAGTAAATTGTTATATTCCAATATTCTAAAATGAATGTTTTGCTTTTAATCAGGGCAAAACTGTGGACTCTCTACTTAAAAGAAGCTAGTAACTTCCATGAAAAGGTTTTGTGATTTATCTTCATCTTCTTCAATCCTTTCTTCAAAGGAATTTAAGTCTGTTACTCAGTTCTGGAGAATTCTGAATCATTGTGTATTTCATACATGCATGAAAGGAAGAAATGATGCTCATACCTGTCTTTGTGCCCTCTCTTCCAGCACCATTTTCTTTTTGACCCAGTCCTGTCCAGGACCAGGAAATGCACCTGTCAATAACTTCCTTTGGATAATATGAAAGTATGCTGGAATAGTGAGTATATGTGTTGTTGAATGGCTATTAGCTGGAAACCAGCAGATATAAAGACTCACGTTTTGCCTTCGCTTTCCCCCTTCAGTACTTATAGTGACCTAAACGAGTGTATGTGAATCTGGACTGCAGGTCAACATCAGGTACAAACTTACTTTACAAACCTTTAGATCTTTATTAATTGGAAAAATTTGGTCTAAGATTTTTTAACTTTCTAAAATAGCCAAACAATGAGCAAGGACCTCATGTCACACATTGAGCTGAGACTGTTTTGAATCTCGAGGCAATAAGGATGTATGAATGAAGACCTGAGGGTGCCATGGCTGGAGCAGTACTGCAGATATTCCTCCTGGTTTCTCTCCTCTGTGTGTGCTTTTTATGTGAAGGGTCCTAATTTTTTCATTCCTTAGACCTTTCTGTGCATTGTCCAGGGATTTGCCTATGGACATAAACATGCAGTTCTCATGCAAATTACTTACAACCACGTGAGAGCACAGATGATGTACACTTACAAATAACACAATTTGATTTCTTGTCCAATTATATGCACTGGGTCATAAAGAAATGGCAAACGTTTGCCAGCATCAGCCTCCTTCAGAGTCACAATACAGGGCAGAATTCTAATAATGAAATATCCTTCTTACACAGAACTACTTACAGATATTAGCAGTGCCCTTAGGTATAGGCAGATAAGACCCAGGGCTCCACGGTCGGCCCTGGTAATTCTTCTTGCATTTTCCACAGTCTGGGCCAGTTGTGTTATGCTCACATTCACAAAGTAGTCTTTTGTTTTCTTCTTTACAGCCAGTAGCGTGGAGGTTGCACTTACACCTATTTTTAAAAGGCAAAAAAGAAAAAAAAAATAGGGGCATTATTTAGAGGTGAGTTAAGTACAGATTAAGGCTTAGTAAAGCATGTCCTATGGCAACCACTCTATTTCTGTGTGTTGTGCCTGTATTATTGTTTTAGCATGCTCTACAATACATCATTCAAATAGCATGTTGTAATATCTTCGGCTCGCACAGGTCTAAAAGCAGTCTCCAAGATGCTGAATCCTTTCTTGTTTTCACTAATGCAGCTCCACTGAGACCAACTAAATTATTCATAATTTTCACTACAAACAGGTCTATAATCTTGCAGAAATTCAAGACTTACTGCTCCCAGGAACAAAACAAGTCCTCTGCTTATGTCCTTAGAGAATCTGTCCCAAATTAAGATCCAAATTAGGCCCTGGGAGTCTGAGAAAACAGACTTCAATTAAATATTCTCTGCAATGCCACACTTCAGTAGAAGGGAAGCTTCCTATAATGGTGTTTTGCCATTCTTGTTCAGCAAGTATTCTCTTGCTCAGAAAGGAAAATTCTTTTGCGTGCTTTAATTTGATATAGTTGTAGCAGCTGAAGGTCAGAGGAAATATTTTGGCAGGCACATTTAATTTTACTTTGGAAAGAACACCTGATCAAACCTTGTGACAAAATTGTTAGATAAACCACTTCCTGCATCTGGTCTGAGAATAACTGTATTTTCCTTAAATTCCCCTCTTTCCCTGAAACTAGAACACTTACAGAATGGGAAGCTAGTTTCATAAACAGTCAGGTATTGTCACCTCTTTCCATCCCTTTCCAACAGATGTCAAAATCAACTAAAATCTGTTTCTGTTTGGGGCTGGAGACAAAACTAGTATTTAACGACCCTGTCTATTTGTTTTCCTAATGATTGTACATGTAGTGATTTAAAGGGTTCTCATGTGGCTATTTGTCACCTGTTTCATACACTGACCAATAATTAGAGCAAAACAACACATGGAATGGCCAAGTGCAAATTAACAGCTGTCAAGCTGACTTCCATTTGGAAGGAATATGACCTGAAGCAACTGGCCACATACATATATATCCCCAGGGTAAAAAAAGCTTGCAGTTGTCATAAGTGGCTGCTGGAGAAAACCCACAAAAATCTGTAATACAGTAGATAGTGGAACATTCTCTTCAGTGCTAGAAATGAGGCAGATGAAACTGCTGTTATTTGAGCAATGCTCATTCTAAAGAAAAACAGGTTCAGCACTTTTTACATTGAAATTATCAAAATGTATTGAACATGCTAGACAAAAGAAAGTGTGATTCATTTTTATATAATTTCCAGAATATTGATGCTTAAAGACTACATCAATTGTAAAGTAAACTTTAAATGACTAGCCACTGCAGAATGAAAGATGCCTGTCTAGATGTCAGTAGATGAGACATGCCTATTCATGGAGAGACTGAAGATTTTGGTAAATGGCACTGCTATTAAGAAAAGTGATGGGTGGTTTTACTGTCCGCAGGAATATGAAAATGGAGACCCCCAAACAGGAGAGATACACGATGGTGAGAAGACCAAAAAACAGAGAGAGTCAGAGGAGAAAGAAGCGGGAGAGACTATAGAGTCACTAGAATAAATAAGAGAGAGGAACCCATTGGGTTTCTTCAGGGGGAGATTTCTGTTTTACTGGAGGGATTCATCAGTGTCAGACACAGTTCAAGACACAGATCAAGGCAGGAAGAAAAAACCAGCTGATTCTGAGGAAAAGCTGCAGTTCCTAGGGCTGTGAAAGGGTGCTGCAGACTGGTAGGGGAACTGAGGTAGGGGAAAATAAATGTAAGTACCTCTGCTAATTGGTGTAAATGTGCACATCACTTTTAATAAGCACCTGAAAGTAAAGAATGGTTGTGTCAGAAAACCTTGTGCAAAGTCTGTTTACACTTAGATGCTATACTTGTCATATGTTCCTGAAGAGATAAACTGTTTATCTTTATTGTGAAGAAATAGACTCAATTTTGCTTGCATGGTTAAGTTCTTGGGTGAGCTCTGGCTGTCTTCATCTCCCTCTGCTTTTATCCAGTCCTGTCCCGTGCCTCTTCGTATATATACAAAACATATACACACACAAACAATTCCCATAAATTCACATGCATATTCATCAATTTCCTTTTATTTCCCACATTCTCTAACTTCACTGTGATCCACCTCTTCATAAGTTGCCTCCTTCTTTTCCTTATTTCCCAGGCAAGAGAGCATGGACAACACAAAATAGCTCTGCTGCCTGTTCTGGTGCCCAGTTTTTTAATTTCTTAGGGCAAGCTTACTGCAGAGGAAGTGCTCCTCAGCCCGGAGCTGAGGCATCATGCCATAGTAGATGTTCTGTGGTCCACACAGCAGGGCCCACACAGTACACCAGTGGGCAGGGTTTCTGCAGAAGGCATCTTCTGTGATTTTATCCACCAAGCTCCAACAGACAAAGGAAAACTACAGATTTTGGAGGTCTATGTTTATACCAAATATGGGCAGGTTTTCACAAAAAAAGTAAAATGCATTTTCTTGTGGAAGTAGTTGGGGACCTTGTGTCAAATTTTAAAACCCTATTAACTGAGATTTAAAACAATCAGCCCTCACACAGGCATTCAGAACAAACACACACAAATCAGACAATGTAGGGACATCCTAGCCACTTAACTTTCTAAATGGAGGAACTGCTAAATGACTCTTCCTGCTCTAAACCAGAAGAATAATCACAGATTCATTCAATGTGTCTCTGCAAATTAACCTATTTGGATGTTTTATAAGTATTTTTTAAAGCCTTCCCAGCAGAATCCCCCAGAATGCTGCATCCTGCCTGGAAGAAAATTTCAGATAATTACCATGTTTAAGAGAAAGGAGAGCAAAAATTCTACTCTCCTAAATTACTCCCCCCCCCCAAAAAAAAACAAAAAACACCCACAAAAAAACCCCACCAACAACAGGGAGAGAGGGAGAGAGGTGTAGCCTTCTAGGAGTATGATTTAAAGTGAGAAAAAACTAAATTTGATCACTGAAAAACATAAAGAACTGATCTAAAATCTTTATGGTCAGAGGATAGTCGAAACCTAGCATTAACAGCTGAGCAAAAATGAGTCAACAATGCTGAATAATCCTGAAAACCCTCACAATAATTCTAATTTATCTGTGTAGACTTTCCAAGGAGAAGAACATAAGGAACAAATGTGGTCACTGTGGTTTTCTACAAGACTAGCTAAAGATCAAAGATCAACGTAAAAAAATACAATTATATTAAAATTGTCAAATCTAGAGTTAATGAGACCTAGTTAAAGTGGGCACAAAATAACTGTTCAAAAAAAAACCCCAAACCACAAAAGGTCAGACAATGTGTGGCAAAAAAACATTACCTTTGCCTTCTTAGTGTATAGGCAACATAAAAGTTGGGTTTGGTTTATGATCATTAGTGTTATACAAATATGAGCAAATCTGTGGATTAATGAAATCTGAAGAGATTAAACTGTAGTTCTTGTTGATGTCAGTAACTATACATATGGAGTAAAAGAGCAGGAGCATAAGCAGAAGAAAGACATTCAGAGGACTGAATCACAGAGGTTCTAATTCTCTTCTCACTTGCACCAATTTTTTGCTGAGGTCACTCCACAGATCTCAGAGAGATTAATCATGATTTCCACAGCAAATCAAGGACGTAGCTGAATACTGAATGAGTGTAAAATGCAGAAGTGCTAAAACTGAAAGAGAACAAAAAGCATCCATGGAAAGCAAACTGAATGTAAGTTTGGAGGGTACCATGTCTGGGGAAAAACAAGCCAATACCAAATTCTGTGCTATATGAGGAGAGACATTTTTTCTGAAACAGGGAAATAATATTTTGTATACTTCTGTTTTTTTTAGGAAGGCCGCGTTAGGAACTGGGCAATCTGTCCCAGGGATCTAATCAGAGTGTATGTATGGGCAATCTCAGAGACTTCTGCAAAGAAGAGAAATGCCTGTTGTGCTTGAGGGACAGATTTCTCTGGATGAATGAAAGAGGTAAATGTGCATAGTGGGGCTGAGAGATGGCTGGAGTACAATAAAAAGCTATTTCTATTTGCAGGATAAGCACTAAGGAAAATTGAAATATTTAAGGTTACAGAAAAAAAGACTATTTAGGTAGAAGTACCATCCAGACGGACCATGAGAGAACTATCTTGTGATGAGATATACTGGATTGTAAGCAGTGTGAAAACAAAGCAGCAGAGCTTGGACATGAGGCAGTTCAGATAACTGTGAATCAGCTGAGCACCACTGATCTGGTAGCAGACTTGGGCTTCTATCAGATCACTGTCAGGATGTGGACATCAGTTTGGTATGGAAGATTGCCCAAGTTCAGAGCCCTTCATATGTCTCATCTCTTTTTTAAGGAAGATTACCTTTCTTTTCTGCTCTAGAGGTAAGGAAATATTTTGTTACCTTATGTGAATATCCCTGACAATAAATTATTGCTGAAAATCCTAGGTACCATTTGTAATTTCTTTAAACATTTGCTTTGAAAGGCTGTTCCTAGATGTTACTGCTTTAAATCAGGTATGAGATTTAAATGAGATAGTAATAAAAGGCTTAACTATATTTACCTACAAAGCACATTAAACACAAAATTTCGTGTAGCTCTTGTAGATGCTTCCATTAGATGAATGCTGTCACTTTGGCTGCATGTGTAAAAATGGAATAGTTCTGAAAACCTAAAAAACTGCTTCCACATCCTGTGTACTGAGTTCCAGATGACGGTATTTCATGCCTATGTAGTTTCTCAAAATCCAAAGAAAAATGTCAAAAAGTGCTTTACAAAGGTATTAGGTACACATGCCCAGAAATGCATTTACTGGGTAGCAGTGGGTGGGTAGCAGCTGCTCGGCACATCAAGTGGGTTTGCATGTGTACTGAGAAGGGACAATTGAAGGAGTTGTAATAGGTAGAGCAGGTTTGAGAATACAGGTTAAGGTATTGATGCCATGAAAAGCTGGAGTTGAAGACTCAATAGTCAGAGGGCTATTAAGCAGGTATTCTTTATTGTGACGCCGGGCACATGGGGGATCTCTCCTCCAAACGTGCGCGCCAAACACCCTGTCATTTCAGGTTAAATACAATCACAATATACATATTCATTGTATTTCCAAGAAATGCTTAGCATATTCATGACTTTTCCAAGAACTAATTAGCATATGTTAATATCTTTCACGCATGTCTGTAAGCGTTCTCGGGTGGTCTTTGGGGGTCTCAAGATGAAGGCTTATACTCCTCATCACAGTGTCTGCTGGTTGACCTTTGTTTCTGCACAGACTCAGTTCTAAGATTACGCACACCGTGTCCTTCCAGGTTGTTTTGCTCTGGTCTTGTTGCCCTGTTGGTGCCTCTTTATCTCTGTAGCTTGGTGCATCTGCCCTTACAAGGCTGAGCTGTCTGGGGTAGAATTATTTAAGAGCCTCTCTATATTAGAGATTTCCTGTCTTCTCAAAACAGCAAGTCAAGTTTATCGAAGTAGTGTTATTGAGAACCCTCTTTACCTTAGCGCTTTCCTGTCTTTTCAAAACAGCAAGGATCTAGTTTAGTTTAATTACAATCACTCTGGCAAGTGGAAATTTTACATTTACAGGTATCAATGTGGCAAATGTAGGAGGATGTATGCTAAAGCCTTTGCACTGCACTGGCAAACAGCCTAAGGGCAAAATCCCGTGTAAGGATAAAGCAAATGTTAAGGGTAAAGTGCAGTTCTGAGGTACAGTATACGCTCACCCTAAATGGCATTGTTGAGGTCTAATGTTTACAAAGAATGTCTGAAGTCCATGATTATAAATATCAGCAACTCCATGAGCAATTAGGTTACATACAGGAAGACGCAGTATTGAATCACCTTTCTACCTGAAGAAAACAGTTGTCTGCCTGTTATATCTGGTGTCTGTTTTTCCAGACTTTTTTTTGTTGATCATTGTGCGAGAGGCTCTGTCAGTGCTGAGCTTGTGGAAGTGAATGCCATGTGTCCACAACACTTGTCTGCTTTTGGAAACTTCCATCCTGATATTTCCACAGCTCAGCTGATATCCATCTTTCCAGTTCAACCTGTGAGGACGTTTCCTGCTAAGCAGCCTGGTTACAGCACATGAAAGAACACATTTCCCTCCAACGTGCAAATTCAATTTTGAATTGCTGGAGATTGATATTTCTGTCCAACGCTATAAACTCTAATTGTGTGTGAGAACAAATCTGTTTTTCTGACCACTCATCTTTGACAGACTCATTATTTTGTCATAAAGCAAGTGAAGTGATATTTTTGGCAGTAGGCAAAGGAAGCAGTCTGCTGTGTTGAAGGAGCAGTGCTATTGTTGGGAGAGCAGGAGCCCCGGGTGCTGTGTTCCTCACAGATTCTATTTATGTACAGACAACTGACATTAAAATGCTGTAAATATTACTAAGGTAATTGCTAATAGCATGCTGATGCTCTTACATGTGAGTGCCAGCCAACAGACTGGGGGTCACATGAGGGCATCATTCATGTTGAAGAGATCATTCATGAGAAAGACAAGAGAAGCTCTTTGATACATTTTTAATGACTAGCCACATGTTCCTCACTTAGATACGTCTTTGGATCAGTCTAGGTCATCGCCAAAGTTTAGAAAATCAACTAAAAACCAGCTTGTAAGTCCTCTGCACAGACTCTTCACTTTTACATACCATGAGTCTGCTCTCTGCTCCCAGGTAAGCAAAGCCTGGCCTTGCAGGGGAGTTGGCCTGTTTGCTCTTCATAGTACTGCCCACACAACATGGTGCACACACAACATAAAATACCATCCCTGCAGTTTTAATTAGGCATTTTAAAAAACTGCTAGCAATGTTAGGAGCCTTAGTCAGCTCCCCAGTGCTAGCAACTACTTCTAGCACCTTGTTACGGTTGTCCTAAAGGACTGGGCCGTGTTTAGCACGGCATCAAACGTGTTAAGGCTGTCATCTACATTATGCCTCTCAAGCTTACTAATGACCTTGAGGTGGCTTCACCACTAAGATTTAGTTTTCTAATACAGTGTAGACAAAGATGAAAATTCCATGTTGAAATACATTTTAAATGATCTCAGCCATGAAGGAGGAAGAGATGTAGGCTGAGAAAGCGAAAGTTAGAATATAAGCACCTTTAAAACATATCATGAAATCTGTGGGATAAAACCAGCTTTGCATCTGAATCATTAATTTTTCAGGGTTTACATCTTTTTTTTTAATGCTTTTTGACTCTGTATACGACAAATTCATCATAACTTGAGAAACTGTACAGGTAAGCGACAAAGCTCTTGTACCATTGAATGTACAAGGTAAACATCATGAAAATACTTAGGTAAGTCAGGTTTTCCTTTAGACCTCTCTAACAAGGGGAAGATCTCACAGAGGCTCACAGTCTCAGAAATGTCACATGTCTGCTGAATATTACTATTTAGTATAACATAGGATTTTTCCATATCATGTAAAAAAAAAATAGTATTTGGTTCTTATCCTAATTTCCAAAGCTTAATAGATGTCTACATAGCTTTACTGTCAAAGCAGATTTTGTGGGGACAAACACAAGTATAAGGGACACTATTGTGAGAAAATAAAATGATTGCTGGCCAATTTATTTCTGCGAGTATGGAGCAGACAGTAAGAACACACACATACAAGACATAACAGGATAATTACTGCAATCTAGGCTACCAGTGCTCACTGCAGGGACTACCCTGTCTGAAGAAGTTCTGAGCTAGAAGGGTCAAAAAACCTAAGGACAGTTGGCAATCAGAAAACGGCATGGGTTGCTGGCTGCAAGTAGGTCTGCTGAACCAATATTCCAGCTTGCATGAAGCAGAAAAGTAAACTCTGGGTTTTATTCAGTATTTTTTGAGCCATATAAATATCTCAGGTCCACGTTGCTGTATAGAATCCAAGTCCAAAAAAGGCACTATGTCTTTTTGTGGTAGTTATAAATAAGACCCCTGTGGTCTGGTGGTAAAATGTAGCCACTGTAGTGAGAGCAATGAAATGTGAGTCCTTTCTTTCATTTGTTTATTTCTGGAAATGCATTTGGTCACTGGTTTTTTCCCTGTCCCTTTCCCTGAATTTATCTAATACTTCATAATCTCCCACTGAAAAAAAAGATTCCTTTGTGGAATGGGGCTACATCAGTAATAAAGGATAAAAAAATTCAGTAATAACAAATATAACTTTGTATAGGTAGATATATTATTATTTCATTTGCAAAGCAAGGACTGATGTTGGATCAGGTTTTTAAGCTTCTTAAATCTGTAAGTAGCTTTGTGGCTAGAAAAGAAGTTTAACCTGCGCTCAGTAATCCTGCTGCACCTTAGTACCCTAGAATCCAGAGATTTACAGAAGCCTCTTCAACTTTATTCTTTACTGTTTAGTTTTTGCTGCTGAAATTGGGAGGAAATTGAATTAGATTCCCACAGGCAGTATGAAAAATTGGGGAAAATAACTTCTTATTCTCCCTTAGCTGAATATAATGTATCCAGTGTGGAACAGCAAAACCCAGGCAGAGAGCATGTTTGCTTTGCTTTCTCAGTGGCCTATTTCCAAGCAGTCTGGAGATCTTGAAATTGAAAAAGAAAACCAAGTCCAAAAGGACAGTATAATTCCTTTTCCCACAGAAGCAACGACTTTCCAAGGCTCACAGAAAGCATGTAGAGCATGCAATTGCCCACTGTTTGCACTAAGCCAGCCCAACAATAAGAGTACACAAGCCCTAAATTTAAATATTAACATGTTTATAAGACTTATTGTGTTCACATGCTAGTAAACATTTCTATATATTCTGATTATTTAAATGGGAACTATTGTCAAGTTAAATGCTGGTCAATATGAACAAGAACTACAGGATTACTACTGATCGATTTATATCTCAACTCGTATCTGATTAGTGTGTTGTCTGATAGATGCATACTGCCTTCCTTTTGAAGCCAAATGTTAGTGCGCAGGTCCTTTTGGCTTTGTCGCTCCTTTCCCCCTGCCCCTTTCAGACAGAGGGCCACAAGCAACATTACCTTGCCAAATAAACAGTAAATGTTTCTGAAATGCAATAGTTTACTTGATGACATTCTTCCAAACAGAGGCAACTGAGAATGTTTACAGGCTACATCAACAACCCTCAGAACTCAAACATATAAAGGAGGAGGCAGTAACCTACTAAACTTCTTACAAACACCTCTGTAGTTAAGCATTTCAAACTCTTCTGATTTCTTGGCTAAATAAAAAATGTTACAGACCAACAGATCTGAAAATTTTCAGACTTACTTCAGTCTCTTAGGTCCAAAGTCTAAAAACAATCCAGTGATGTTTATACCTAGTAGAACATAACAACTAATTCTGAGTGTGACTTGTTTCCGTTTACCACATAAAAAGTACCTATCCTTAATATTAATTAGTTAAATACACCTAGCCAAGTGGAATGGCCAAATGCTTTTTCTAATTTTCATTTCACATTCTCTAAGTGTGAAAGCTGAAATAAATCTGTCTCAAAATATAGCTGCTGTTAGCTGCTGTAGGGAACTAACTTCCATCTCCTTACCAAATACTAATTTTTGCTTTTTCTTCAGAGATATTAGTTTTCATGGAAATGTGTCAATAGAGAGAGTGGCTATAAAATCTGCTACAGTTTGCCAGCAGCATGTTCTGCAAATAATTTCACCCGTGAACACATTTTGCCAGATTCTTAGCTGATGTAAATCCATCTGGCTCCACTAGAATCAATGAATTATGTTAGTTCACACTGTCTGAAATGTGGCCTAATTTGTTTCCAGCTTTCATTCATATTATCCTAGGCTCAGTGGCTGTATTTTTAGATAATGGCAGATAATCTTCTTATCATTTTAAACGGCAGGCCCGAGATCTTGAACAATCATGGAATGGAAACTGGGCATCAGTGGAAGATAAGAAGCCCAGGTGTGATGTGCTTTTAGGGGCACAACTGCTGAGAAGGTGGGATGCTGGTGTTTTACATTGTTCACATATGTCTGTTTTGCTCTAATCTTTAACCTCAAATATAGGAAGCTTTTATTATCTACCTCAAGGATGCCAAAGCTGGGGACCATGGCAGTCATGTCTCTCTCAGAGAGGAAACAAAATCTCTTGCTAAGGTGAAGATGAACAGTGACTGTTTATTCCAATGCTACCAATTGATCATTTAACACTAGTGATTGTTTTGGTAGGTTCCAAGACTACCACTGAAGAATGCAGAAAAAGCAGCAGATGTAAACTCTAAGTACATCGGTGTTACAATTAGTTCCTCTTTTCCCTTCTCTCCCACTAGAAATTTCCCTTCTTTCTCACTGGAATCACTTGGTCTCACGTAGTAAGTTGCTGTACTTCACGTAACAATCCATGTCTTGCATACGTTGATGGGATGGGAGAGTGGGAAGCACACATGTTGCAGAGGTACCACAAAATTTAGATGTTCTGAGCTGTCAAACTCACACACATGTTTTAATTGTTTTGTTCTAAATATTAAAAAAAAAAAATGGGAGAGGGTAAAAACCAGAACATCTCCTCAGCTACTTATGCTGTTATGCATCAGAGAGAAAGGGCTACTGGGACAAGAATGCAGCTCTCCCTTCACCAGCTGGAGTAATGCAATCTGTTTGGAAGTTCCTTGTCATTGTCTGTCTGATGGTGCAAAAAAGCTAAGGAGCATGCTGACTGAGATTTGGCTACTGCTCATTGCCATGTGGATGTTAAGGAAGCAGTTTTTGTTATTTAAATTTTTTTTTTCTGCTGTCCACTGTCCTGCTTAGACAGACTTAGTTTACCATCCATCCATTGGGCAGTAAGTCATTATCAGCAAGTCAAGACACACCTTCTATCTTAATCACTATAATACCACCAGGTAGAATTTAACCACTGTATCACAGCAGCTGTAAAAGTCTGTACTGCAACTTGCTAGATCATTAAGAATGTGACACACAAACCTCAGATGAAAGGTACAGCAATATATCACTGAAAAGTTTTAAAAATTACAAATTTTAAAAAAGTTTAAAAGTCTCTAGGAGTCATTGTTTCTTCTCTTTTCTCTTTTCTCCCAATACAAATCTGAACATTAGATATGAAATTCCTGGCATTATGTTGATGTGCATTACCACTTGTAAGTTTACTGAGAGACCAGTTTTGGGGGGTTTAATTTAATTAATACCAGTCTTGCAACTGCTGAGCAGCAATCCCAAGAACGCTGCTCTAAGATGCTAGTGATTACATCAAACTTCCTGTCTTTATTTGCAAGTAGTATTTCACAATATCAGCTACCAGCTGGTACCCTGAATTCTTTTTCTCAGCACAACACTGAAATGGAACAATTTGTTGTGTGGGAGGTCTAAAATTTTGATCATTAAATTACCATCCAAGTGGACATGCTTACAATACGATTCAACAATGTTACTTAACTCTCTGCAATGAGAAAAAATTATTCTCGTATGTGGCAATATCCCAAGTAAGCTGTTACAAATTTGTGTCCACGATTCATGTTGGACAGACCTGGTTGAAGCAGAAATATCTTTAAGCTTAGAGAAAGACTCAGGATGTAGCACCTATTGTGTCACAGCAGAGAATAAAGTATTTTCATCAGCCATTGTCAGGGGAGCAACGTTTCTGCTACATGAGAAACAAGCAAGGTTAATTCCATACTGATTTTGGTAACTTTTTGAGGACTATAATAGAGAAAAGCAGCATACAAATATCCGTGGTGCATACAGCATTTGACACCAGGGAAACCAGTGCTGTGAATCAGTACATATGCTGCTTTTGAAAAAGACTTTAAAGCATTTCTGTTTGAAACCTCCTATGGACTCATTTAAAGGCTCCAAATGTGCCCCTAGTAGTTACTGCTGCAGGGGGACGGTACATACAGAAGAGCAGGGTATGGGCTGTAACGGGTTGCCTCCAAGGGAGAGAAAATGTGCCTTGTGCTCCTCTGAGAAATTCTGCTGGGAGGAGCAGTCAATGCAAGCTCTAACTCAGCGCAGAAGCAGGCGGCCGCTGTCCTCGCTGGGTGTCCCTTTGCACTCAGCAAGGACTGGCCCCTGGGCAGCTGCAGCAGCCGTTGGGGCAGGATCCCTGCACACCGGCACAGGAGAGGCGGAGAACAGCCCACCCCACACACGTCTACTCTTGGACACCAGGTTTCACTTGAAAAAGGGAGATGTCTCTGATAGCTTTAATGCAATGAATCGCTTGGTCCTGTTCCTACTGCAGTCAGTAACAGGAAAGGCCTTTCTGTGGGTCATCAGGATTTAGTGAGGAACCTTCTCCCCTGCTCATTCTCTGATAGGTATCTGCTGTGACTAGCTCTGCTTTTAAGCCCTCTTGTTAAGTACATGTCTGTAGGTGAGAGGATTTTACACATCAAACAAAGCCTGGAGAAGACTTCCACCTCCCTTCCAAACAAACACAGAGCCCAGAGAAAGATTTGTTTCCATGAGTCACAATTCAGAGGAAAGTAAATGCAAAGCAGAATCATTTACGGAGATTGCCTAATCCTGTCAGAGTGGCTTGTTCAACCCCTGCCATGGTGCCTCCTGCAGCAGTTGGAGCCATGCAGGACTTGCGAGGGAAGCAGAGCTGGAGCAAGGAGTAGGAGACAGCAGAAAAGCTTTGGGCAGTTCATCAGGAGACTACACCTGCCTCTTTGAAAACTGCCAGAAAGAAGTCAGACTTTTCTCCAAAGAGAAAACAAATATTGAACACATCCTTGGGGTTTTTTGCTACGTATTTTGGCCACCTTTTGCTCCAGGTGTACCCCCAATACGCACAACCAGCAATAAAGCACACATAAAGAACAAAGGCTGAGTTCTTGTTCCAGTTAAGTTCTGTTAATAAATACAGTTACACACAACCTAACAGTCCCTGAAAAGCCCAGGACTTGAATGCTTTAAAAAGACGTGTACTTCAAAATCAGATTTCCTTTCTTTCATCTGTCTTGTTTTGTAGGAAATGTGTGGGGAATGGTAAAGAACTGTTGATTAAAAGCACACTTTAGTTTTCAGTATCAGCATGAAATGTCTAGGTGTTGACTGGACATTTAGTATACCAGGATAAGCGAGGACGTAGCAGACGTAATTCGGGTTGTTCTCTTTTGAGAATTCTGAGAATACAGACAGGAAAACTTTTGGCATATGACTTAGTGGCCTGTCCTCTTGGTAGATATTTCGAAATGATAAATACGTAAAATATTTTTGAATTGTGAATACACAGCCTAGCCCAAAACTAACACTTGATTCTGAGAACTAGCTGAGTATTCCTCTTTTCAGGCTTATACCTCACTCCTTGTCTACACAGAAGCCACTGCCCAAGAATCATCGCTGCAGCTACTCTGAAGGGCACCTTTTTACACAGGTGAACTGTCCTGCTGTACCCTGTCCCCAGCGTCTTGCTGTTCTGCTTGTTATCACTGTTACTACTTCTAGGTGCCACTTGAGTTTAAGGACTTGAAATCACCTCTCTCCCTCTGCAGTGCTGCTATCATTACCAGAAAAAGAGGAGGACCGGGCAGGCTGCTGCGTGTGCAAGTGCCAGTGTCCCAGCCACTGTTCTCTGCTGGGTCCTGACAGCACCTCCGTTTGATGCTTCTCAGAAAGGCTAAGGAGAAGCACGCAATTACTGCAAGGGCAGGTTAACTGAGCTCTTTGTGAAAAATCATGTTGCTGAACTTGAACTTTTGGGATAATTATAAGGCCCAAGGCAGTTATGTTCTTTTCTGGAGTGTGTTCTGAGATATTAATGAATAAACTATCAAAGTCGAGGGTGCACAGTGAACTGTTCAGAGCAAATGAAGCTGACTAAATAATTCAAAAGTGGTTTTGTTCTGGTGTTTTCTTGTGTTTCATTAGTGTTGATTTTCAAAATGCTTAGGCCTCATGTCTCCATCTAAAATAACTGGGAATTGCTGGCTTCTTATTACCAAAACAGACACTCCAATGCCACTTTAAAATATATAGATCTTTTTTTATGTTTTTTCCTTTTTCTCTTTTAGTTTTTCATCTCGATTGGAGGTCACAATGTGAAAGCGAAACGTGAGAAAACTGAACAGAACATTTCTCATTGTTTATCATGCTAGCCTCAATTTGTACTTTTTAAATTCCATACAATATAAGCTCCTTACCACAGAATAATTCCCTCTGGATTTATTATGATAAGAATTATTTGGCAGTAGAGCTGTGCAAATAATTGATTTTTCAGTTCACTGAGTGAACTGAAAAAAACTGGGGGGCAAAAATAATTTTTGTTAAATGAAATGTGTAGTTCTATTTTCAGGCTTTAAATCCCAATTTTTTGAACAAAATTATTTCCAAAGGAAAAACTGTGCCTTTTTTGAGTTTTCAAAAAAATTGGTCAGAAGTATTTATTAATGTGAGTTGAATTCTGAAGATACTTTTAGCCATCCTTGACAGAAGATTCTTTGTGAATAGTTTATACTTCAAAAATATTAATTTTTTTCTGCTATTGAAGAAAACTAGATGAAAAGTAAGCGGTTTGTGTCTGTGCATAGTGTTTGAAGTATGCCAAAAGCAACTCAGCATCCTATAGCTAACTTAGATACTGAAAAAGAGCTATTGGGTCATCTTATCTGTAGCCCTGTTGGTGTAACAACACAATGAAATTATTTGCTGAGATTAATTTTAAACGGTTCAGGAAATCAAGTTCTAACTGTATCTTTTCTTTTTAACTTGGGAAAAAAATTTCTTCTTTTACCTACTGTATATCAGTTGCTGACTTCGTGTAGAGAAAGCTTATTTTCTTTTTCAAAAATACCACATGACTACTGTTTAATTATACACATTACTTATTGTCATCTTGAAGCCATTAAACTGGCTAGATTCTGCAAACATTTTATTATGTTTTATAAAAGTCAGTGGAGTTATACAAAGACCGGAAAATTACAAATGCTCTTTAGTATTAGAAAGCTTGAGATATGATGGGTCAAATTTACTGGCTTTTACTGAAGAAAAATCACAATGCAGTAAATTAACAGATGGTCTTGTGGGTATGACTCCTAACGGATGACCTGATCTTCTCAGGGTTGGGTGGCTAGAGCTAGGCAGTCCTATTCACTTACCAGTTGCAGCTGGAAAGGAGCTCTTAGACCTCAGATGGGGAAAGGGAGAGGAGACCTGGCTTCTGGCATAGGCCTTGGAGCAGCAAGCAGGAGACATGTTTCGACATGCACGTATGTGTATGTTTGGACATGCCTGTATGTGCATGTGTGTATGTTTGGACATGCCCATCGCAGTACCACCAATGCTGACTGGTTTTCCCCCAGTGCCAAAACAGGCCTGTCACTAGGTTTAATACGTGCCCTAGCCCCAAACTCAGATGACATGGGACAAGAGACTTTGTGTACGTCTTCCTCTGTGAAATGGGGTTGATGATACTGCTTTGATATTATTCCGTAAGTTTAAGTGACAAAGGACTGGTAGTTTCAAAGCAAAGTCTTAATGTCCAACTAGAATAAAACAGTGATCGCTTTTGGCCTTCAAGTACACTGAAGCATTTATTAGTCATGTTTGTTTTTAACAAATACTGGGTAAATCACAGAATGTTAAGACAGAGACTAGAGCTGAGCTGCACTGTCCACTGAGGGGTCAGGAACATGTTATTGTCTATGAGAACAGACATGTTCAGAGGTCGAATTTGGTCCGGTGACTGTAACATTCCATGTACCAGAAGAACTGAACAACTTCATTTATATTTCAAATGTTTCAAATCAATACTTCCCTTCACATTCTGTGACCCCCACCAGGAAACTCTTAGAAATTAAAATTTAAGGAATAGATTGCAAGTTGTGAATAATGTAAGGCTGTCACAGGGGAAAGCAAATTGTGAAATATTGCTGACAATTAGTATATGTTCTTATTGAAGAACAAACCTTTGCAATTCCATCTTGCATGAAATAGCTTTTAAAATCCTATACAAACTTTTCAGTTTTCCCTGAATTGTCAAGCAGGATTCCTCAGCCTCAAACTCCAATAGAAAACGTACAGGTTGTTTTTGTTCTCAAAGAGTGCTTGAGCTTATCTGGAACTAAAATGTATGTATACATATACATATAATAAATATCATTCATAGCTCTATGAACAATACTAGAGAACTAATAGATGCAGGTAAAGAAAGAACCTAGATTTGAAAAAAAAAAGAAGTCATTAGTACAGGGATGTCTAGCAGCAGCTATTACTCAGGCAACATCTTACTACCAGGAATAGATCTAGCAAGATTGGACAGGATCCTGTTTGGGGCATAGACAGTCAGATGGCGAACAACAGCTTCCTTACGTTAAAGCATTCTTCAGGGCATGGACTTAGGAGACTGCTGTTTGCACACTGATGGAGTTGCTATCCACTGAAAAGAAGAGGAGGGATTTGTCCTTAAGACCTGACAAGTAGGAAGAGACAAGGTGCCCTGAGAGGATCCTAATAAGAACTCTTTCAGGACACAGAGCTTTATCCTTAATGAACTTAGGCATAATTATCAGAAACCTCCTGAATTATCCAAATTAAAACAAACAAACAAAAAATAAAACAAGAAGAAAAGAATAATGACCACTTTATTAGGAAATATTTTTGTAAGTAATGGTTCTGGGTGTGAAGGGGTTAGTGTTTGTGTCTCGTACGTTTCAGTGCTGTGTTTTCTCCCTCAGACACTGAGTGAGTTGCAGAGAAGAAGGAAGGAGACAGCTCCCCTGGGATTTACAATGGTGCCCGCAGCAGTCATGGTCTCCTGTCCCCAGGATTACTGCTCATCATCTTTCCTCATCTATTCTTATGCCCCCTCAGCATCTCCTCATGTTGACTCAGTCGGTGACAAAGGCAGCGGTGGCCATGGTAAGGTCCACAGCTGGGCACTTGACCAAGGTGCACAGGGGAGCTCCTGGAGCCAGGGAAACCCAAGGGAAGAGCAGTGAGACCTGCCAGGAGCTGGCAGCTCTTGCGAGCGAGCGGAGCTGACACTGGCATGGGCTTTGCTAGCAGCAACCACAGGAGATTTAAACAGCCCTTAAGGAGCGCGAGTGACCAGGGCATGGCGAACAGAGCGGGCAAACAGGGTGTGGCGTGGCACTCAGGGTGTGGCGCAGCAGTTCGCACAGGCAGGGCGTGCAGGCAGGGCCCTACAACCTGCTGGTAGACCACGGCTGAGGGGAGAGCTCTAGGTCTCTGCACTGGTGGGCACTCGCCTCAGAGCTAGAACCAGAGCTCCCACAGCGGGCACCCCTGTGATGTCTGATGCCTCCACCCAGACGGAACTGGTAAGAAAGGAGACGTCAGTGCAGGCTGCAGCTTGCAGCGAGTGCCCAGACCCTTCTCCTGGAGCACTGGTAAGTGCCTGCACCAGGTTGAGGATCTGATATGTCAGGTGGCCAAGCTGCAGGAAACAGTTAACAGGCTATGCAGTACCAGACGAGCTGAGTTGGAGATAGATACATGATTGCAGAACCATGCTCCTGTGGAGACCACCAATGAGAAAGAGGCACCTTGGACCCTGGTGACCCACAAAAGCAGGACTCCGTTCAAGCCTCCACCCTCCAGCATAACTACCAAAAACAAATATGAGGCTTTAATAACCATAGATACCCAGGAGCAAGGTCTGCAACAGGAAACTACACCAGCAGCACACAGCGGGTACCATAAAAAGAAACGAAGGGTACTCGTGGTGGGTGACTCCCTGTTACGGGGCACTGAGGTGCCCATCTGCTGACCTGACAGGGAGGCACGCGAGGTGTGCTGCATTCCAGGAGATAAGGTCCGGGATGTGAACGAGAAGGTGTCACAGCTTGTGAAGAGTAGAGACGACTGTCCGCTGTTACTCTTTCACGTAGGCACAAATGACACTGCAAGTCAGAATGTTGGCAGAACTAAGGAAGATTTCAAAGCCCTGGGGGTGAGAGCAAAAAGCTTTGCTGCCCAATTTATCTTTTCCTCTATTTTACCAGTTGGAGGAAGGGGATCAGCTAGAAACAGGCGCTTTATGGGTATCGACTCTTGGCTTCGTGGCTGGTGCCGCTGTGAGGGTTTTGGTTTTTATGTCAATGGGACTTTCTTCAATGACTATAACCTGTTACAGAGGGATGGGACCCACCCGTCTAGAAAAGGCAAGGGGATCTTTGGCAACAGGCTAGCCAACCTGGTGTGGAGGGCTTTAAACTGAAGGACTCGTAGGGGGAGGGGGGGGGAGGCGGGGGGCAAAGTCATAATGCTCAAGCCATCCCCATCTGGCTGGGGAATCAGAGTGGCTGATCGGAGCAGGGACAAATATTCCTCAGCCGTGTCCCAAGCAGAGAAGCAAAACGACCAACAACCTTAAGGGTGGGGATGGACATGGCAGATCCTCTTGCACCCCTCCAGGAAACCAGCATGCTCGAGTTCCTCCCTGAAATGTCTGTACACCAATGCATGCAGCATGGGGAATAAGCAGGAAGAATTAGAGATCTGTGTGTGGCTGCAGGGCCACAATATCATTGCAGTTACAGAGACATGGTAGCACAACTCGCATGATTGGAATGCTGTCATGGATGGCTACACACTCTAGGAAAGACAGGCCAACAAGGCGAGGTGGTGGAGTTGCTCTGTATGTGAGGGAGCAACTGGAATGTATTGAGCTCTGCCTGGGGGCGGATGAAGAACACAAGTCGAGAGTTTATGGGTTAGAATTAAGGGACAGCCTCATACAGGTGACATTATTGTGGGTGTGTACTACAGACCACCTGACCAGGAGGAGGAAGTTGACGAGGCCTTCTACAAGCAGCTGAAAGCAGCCTCACAGTCACAGGCCCTGGTTCTCATGGGGGACTTCAACCACCCTGACATCAGCTGGGAAGACCACACAGCCA
This sequence comes from Opisthocomus hoazin, assembly GCF_030867145.1. Classification (NCBI taxonomy): domain Eukaryota; kingdom Metazoa; phylum Chordata; class Aves; order Opisthocomiformes; family Opisthocomidae; genus Opisthocomus; species Opisthocomus hoazin. The sequence continues at coordinate 23,194,533 of NC_134419.1, forward strand.
GGCACATGCAGTCCAGGAGGTTGCTACAGAGCATCAATGATAACTTTCTGATGCAAATGGTGGAGGAACCAACAAGGAAAGGCGCTCTGCTGGACCTTGTACTAATGAACAAAGAGGGACTGGTTGAGGATGTGAAGGTTGGAGGCAGCCTCAGCAGCAGTGACCATGACATGGTGAACTTCAGAACCCTGCGTGGAGGAAGCAGGGCAATAAGCAGGATCAAAACCTTGGACTTCAGAAGAGCTAACTTTGGCCGCTTCAAGGACCTACTTGGAGGAATCCCATGGGTCAGGGCTCTAGAAGGCAGGGGGGTCCAAGAGAACTGACTGCTGTTTAAAGATCACTTCCTCCATGTTCAGGAGTGGTGCATCCCCCTGAGCAAGAAACCTAGAAAAGGAGGCAGGAGACCTGCATGGATGAGCAAGGAGCTTCTAGCGGAGCTCAGACGGAAGAGAAAGTCCATGGACTGTGGAAAGAGGGGCAGGCCACTTGGGAAGAGTACAGGAATGTGGTCAGAGTGTGCAGGGATGCAACGAGGAAGGCTACGGTCCACCTGGAATTGAATCTGGCAAGGGATGTCAAAGACAACAAGAAGGGCTTCTTCAAGCACATTAGCAGCAAAGAGAAGACTAGGGATAATGTGGGGCTGCTGCTGAACGAGGTGGGTGTCCTGGTGATGGAGGATGCAAAGAAGGCAGAGTTTCTGAATGCCTTCTTTGCTTCACTCTTTAGTGCTAAGGCCGGCCCTCAGAAATCTCAGGCCCTAGAGGTAAGAGAGGAAGCCTGCAAAAAGGATGACCTTCCCTTGGTCGAGGAGGACTGTGTGATAGACCACTTAAGCAAACTGGACACCCACAAATCCATGGGCCCCAATGGAATGCACCCATGAGTCCTGAGGGAGCTGGTGGATGTCATTGCTGAGCCACTCTCCATCACCTTTGAGAGCTCCTGGAGGACAGGAGAGGTGCCCGAAGACTGGAGAAAAGCCAGTGTCACTCCAATCTTCAAAAAGGGCAAGACGGAGGACCCAGGGAACTACAGGCCGGTCAGCCTTAGCTCCATCCCAGGAAAGATGATGGAGCAACTCATTCTAGAGGTCATCATCAAGCAAGTGGAGGAAAAGGAGATTATCAGGAGTAGTCAACATGGATTCACCAAGGGGAAATCATGCTTGACCAATCTGATAGTCTTCTAGATGGCATGACTGGCTGGGTAGATAAGGAGAGAGCAGTGGATGTTGTCTACCTTGACTTCAGCAAGGCGTTTGACACTGTCTCCCATAACAGCCTCCTAGGGAAGCTCAGGAAGTATGGGCTAGATGAGTGGTCAGTGAGGTAGATTGAGAAGTGGCTGAACGGCAGAGCTCAGAGGGTTGTCATCAGCAGTGCCAAGTCTAGTTGGAGGCCTGTAACTAGTGGTGTCCCCCAGGGGTCAGTACTGGGCCCAGTCTTGTTTAACTTCTTCATCAACGACCTGGATGAAGAGTTAGAGTGTACCCTCAGCAAGTTTGCTGATGACACAAAACTGGAAGGAGCGGTGGATACACCAGAAGGCTGTGCTGCCATTCAGTGAGACCTGGACAGGCTGGAGAGTTGGGTGCAGAGGAACCTAATGAAGTTCAACAAGAGCAAGTGCAGGGTCCTGCACCTGGGGAGGAACAACCCCATGCACCAGGTACACACTCAGGGCGGACCTGCTGGAGAGCAGCTCTGCGGAGAAGGACCTGGGTGTCCTGGTGGACGACAGGCTGACCATGCGCCAGCAGTGTGCCCTGGTTGCCAAGAAGGCCAATGGGATCCTGGGGTGCATCAAGAGGAGTGTGGCCAGCAGGTCGAGGGAGGTTCTCCTTTCCCTCTACTCTGCCCTAGTGAGGCTCCATCTGGAGTACCGTGTCCAGTTCTGGGCTCCCCGGTTCAAGAAAGATGAGGAGCTACTGGAGAGAGTCCAGTGGAGGGCTATGAGGATGGTGAGGGGACTGGAGCATCTCTCCTATGAGGAAACATTGAGGGAGCTGGCCTTGTTTAGCCTGGAGAAGGCTGAGAGGGGACCTTATAAATGCCTACAAATATCTGACGGGTGGGTGTCAGGAGGATGGGGCCAAACTCTTTTCAGTGGTGCCCAGCGACAGGACAAGGGGCACCAGGCACAAACTGAAGCACAGGAAGTTCCATCTGAACATGAGGAAGAACTTCTCCACTTTGAGGGTGACAGAGCACTGGAACAGGTTGCCCAGAGAGGTCGTGGATTCTCCTCTGGAGATATTCAAGACCTACCTGCACAAGGTCCTGTGCAGCCTGCTGTAGGTGACCCTGCTTTGGCAGAGGGGTTGGACTAGATGATCCCCAGAGGTCCTTTCAAATCCCTACCATTCTGTGACTCTGTGTCCTACAGAAGCCGGAATGGGAGCATTGCACCAGACTCAGAATTGCCCCCAGATCTTGTTAAAGCTGTTCTCTGCTTTCACGTTGGGCAGAAACCTGAGGAGAGGAAAAGGCCAGAACTTTGCGGATTTTCTTGTACATACAGATTTATCATGATATACAGCAAATTGACTGAACCAAATGACTTGGTGGCCGTATAATCATATCACAAAGGGAACAAGCTTTTGACACCTGTCCAAACTTCTTGTATCAGAAGTTGAACGTAGCTTTCAGAATACAGCATTTTTATTACTTTTTTCCTTATACAAATCGCTCCTGTGTTTTGTCTCCGTTTTACCTCTTCATGATAATATCTGAGCTTTCAGATGCTGACCTACCTCTGAAGATAAAGAACTTCATAAAATAAGGAAAAAAGTTTTAGTCTGTAACAGGCTTCTCTTGAGATGCATACACTGCAGACTGTAAACTCTGATAACACCCATGACCAAAGAGCTGTCCCCCTCTCAGTGTTATTGGCACCCGCTCCTGTGGCTGCGAGGCAGGACTAGTGCCCTTGGGTGGCTGCCTGCACATCTCTTAGGAGGAAGCCTCCCCTACACCTCATGGCAATTCTTTCCCTTTCCTGTTTGCCTAATGTGGTTATAGCAGCTGAATTTTCAAAAATTTTTAAACCTGGTTTCTTTTAAAATCTGCTAAGTTTATGGGATATAAAAAAGTACACATTTTATGTGTTAGGATTCAGGGAGAAGCTCCTGCATACAGGGCATAGAGACTGGACTTCATGTTCTATTAATTACTTTTGCATTGCAGCAATATTTGCACAACACTCCAAAATGCCTCTCTCCTGTTACAGCACACACTCAGCCCATTTTAAATTGCAGAACCTACTCTGGGAGTAAGCCCCTTTTTTGGTGGTTCTAATATATGCAAGAAATTTTTCAGAAGTCCTGGCATAATAAAACACAGTAAAAAACTACAAAATCCCCAATTTTTTCCAAGAGCCAGCACTAAACCACCTTTAGGTGGTTTCATTTTAAGTGTCAAATGCCTCTAAAAATCTAACATGATGCTATTTGCATGAAGCCTTTAGAGCATATGTATCTCCTCTCCACAATTCATGTGGCTGAATGTCAGCCACACACTAATTGTGCATTTGTTAGTCAAAACCTGGGTATGACTGTACAGTGAGGAAACCAGTGAGCTATGTTAAAAGTACATACTTCCCCTGATTTTGGAATCAAGACACACAATCCTTTGTTATTCTGGTGGTATCACTCTCCTGCATCTCTCCTACTTAAAGCATGTACATTTTATGATGCATTAACAGACAAACAAACAAATGTATAGACCACAACATCCAAAGTCTGCATTAGTCTCCAAAAGCAGCCAGAGGAATGAAGAGAGATTTCAGAATCCAATCTCTCAATATAGTGACTCTGTATCTATAAAAAACAAAAGTCCACATGTATATTTTAAGTCTAAAATATAAGAAATTTGTACATGTCAGAACTGAGGCTGTTGCCATCATCCACCTGAAAGGACGAATCTTGGAAAGAATCACCACGTTGAGGGTTACTTCTGCAGTGACTAACTGATCTACCCGATGAGAAGGTTAAATGATGCAAACTGGTTTGAGTATGTAAGGATTCTACACCGTTGAAACTTTCTTTTGAGATATGTACAGTAAAGGAGACATTAAATGTCATTTTACTTTTCCTTACTCCTTTTATCCAACTGTTTCTCCACTCCTCATTCACCATTCAGGAAAAAAACATGGAAAAAGGGGATGAAACACCTCCCTCCCCCCCCCCCCCCGATCTAGCTTGTGGATTGGGTTAAACATTTGCAGTAGCAGAATATTAGAAGTTAATGACATTCAGATTATTTGATCCTTAGCTCATTAATAATTGTAACACACCATTCTGGAAACACAGTTTCCCATCTTTTAATTCTTCTCCTGTGTTGCAGAGGGGAAGGAGCTGCCCTTGCTGGCAGACGACAATTCCTATGGGACACAAGTGATTAAAAATGTGACTGGCTCCTTGCTGTTTTGCTGTCCTGCTGGAAGAATTATATCAGGGGCATTCAAAGGAAGGGAGGCATGGTTCCATAAGCA